>NC_080166.1:12348980-12651480 GCF_950295315.1 Erinaceus europaeus | reverse complement strand
CCCCCTAGCTTTCTAAAGGGGAAATGTAAAACAAACTTCAGCGGGAAAGCTCTGAGGAGGGGCAGAGGTTCCCGGGAGCACAGAGGCCCTGGCTAGGTGCTTCTCCTCAGGGCTCCAGGGGCAGCCTCTCTGGGCCACAGCAGCACTGGAGGCAGGGGAGGCAGAGGGTCTGTGTGGGAGGGGGCATCGGATCCCCCATGGCAGGTTTGCAATACAGTCCCCACCTCCTTTAGGAACACTGCTGCTGGGCTGGAGCCCCTGGCCCACTGGTCCCCTGCCCTTTCTGCACTGCCATCACAGGCAGGACACTTACCGCCGAGAAAGCGGGGGTCGGTGAGCCAGTCCTCCGCATACACTGCGTGGCGGGTCAGGTAGCGGCCCTGCAGGTAGCCGTTGAAGGTGCAGTACAGGAAGGCCAACAAGAACACATAGACGGGGGTCGGCTTCCCCCCGCGGATGAGAAGCGGGAAAATCAAGGAACTAAAGAATCAGAAATAGAGACTAGCTGGGCCAAGAGCAGCCAACAACAGGGCTGTGGGGTCCCTCCTCTCTCAGCACCAGGCACAACACCCAGGGAGCCCCACGGAGGGTGGGCAGGGCTGTGGGGTCTCTCCTCTCTCAGCACCATTAACAGCACCCAGGGAGCCCATGGAGAGTGGGCAGGGCTGTGGGGTCTCTCCTCTCTCAGCACCAGGCACAGCACCCAGGGAGCCCCATGGAGGGTGGGCAGGGCTGTGGGGTCTCTCCTCTCTCAGCACCAGGCACAGCACCCAGGGAGCCCATGGAGGGTGGGCAGGGCTGTGGGGTCTCTCCTCTCTCAGCACCATGGACAGCACCCAGGGAGCCCCATGGAGGGTGGGCAGGGCTGTGGGGGTCTCTCCTCTCTCAGCACCCTGCACAGCACCCAGGGAGCCCATGGAGGGTGGGCAGGGCTGTGGGGTCTCTCCTCTCTCAGCACCCTGCACAGCACCCAGGGAGCCCATGGAGGGTGGGCAGGGCTGTGGGGTCTCTCCTCTCTCAGCACCCTGCACAGCACCCAGGGAGCCCATGGAGGGTGGGCAGGGCTGTGGGGTCTCTCCTCTCTCAGCACCATGGACAGCACCCAGGGAGCCCATGGAGAGTGGGCAGGGCTGTGGGGTCTCTCCTCTCTCAGCACCAGGCACAGCACCCAGGGAGCCCCATGGAGGGTGAGCAGGGCTGTGGCGGTCTCTCCTCTCTCAGCACCATGCACAGCACCCAGGGAGCCCCATGGAGGGTAGAGTAGGGCTGTGGAGTCTCTCCTCTCTCAGCACCCTGCACAACACCCAAGGCGCCCATGGAGGGTAGAGCAGGGCTCTCCCAAGTAGACAAGGTTAAAGATAAAATGTGCCAAGGTGGCATCTGGAGGCATCCTGGCAGTGGGAGAGCCTCGGTCTGCCCCGCCCCGATGCTGTCAACAGGCCACCCCTATGTGCTGGCTGGCTCGGAACAGACTCTCCAGACAGACAGAGGCTGCCACACTTCCATGATGGCCACCCGTGTGCCCCCTCAGGACTCTCTGAGTGTTGGGAATGCCGCTGACACGTGGTAGGTTAGAGGAAACTGGAATCTGAGGGGTTCTCAGTATGGGCTTGATCCTAGGACTGGGGCCCAGTTCTTGTCTGGGCCTGGGGCATCCTGGGCCGCCTGGGCCCACACTCAGCCTCCCAGCTACCTGTCCAGCTAAGCTGTGACTCAGCCACACCCACAACTATTACTCTTCCAAGTGTCCTTTCTTTTTCCTTCTTCTGTCTCTCCGGGTCCTGATGGAATTGGGGACCTGGGTTCGAGACACCACTCCCACATGCAGCGGGAAACTTTCCAAGCAGTGAAACAGGTCTGCAGGTGTCTTTCTCTCCCCCTCTGTCTCCTCCTCTTCTCTCATTTTCTCTCTGTCCTATTGAATAATATAGAAAAAATGGGGGGCTAGCCACTAGGAGTGGTGCATTTGTAGTGCTGGCGCAGAGTCCCAGTGATAACCCTGAAGGAACAATCAACCAGTCAATCAATCAATAAAATGTCTAGGAATAAATCTAACAAAGAAGTGAAAGACTTGTTTACTGAAAATTCCGAGTCCCTCATCAAGGACACAGGAAAGGACACAAAGAAGTGGAAAGACCCCATGTTCACGCACTGGGAGGATGGACTTTGTCAGCATGGCGAGTCTACCCAGCGCCAGGACCCACTTTCTCTCTTCCTGGGGAAGGGTTCCTCTGCTCTCAGGTGGCTTCCTGGCCCCGGGAAGCTGCCCACACTCTCGGGCTGTTGCTGGACAAGACAGGAAACGGGCTGGGCCAGTCCTGCCAGCCAGACAGGGCTGAGAACCTTGTGAGGGTGGGCGGCCTGCCAGCAGCTGAGCTCCCTCCATCTGGAAACCCCCTCTTGGGGCCAGATGGTGATGCACCTGGTTGAACGCTCATGTTACAGCAAGGAAAGACCCAGGTTCAAGCCCCAGGTCCCCACCTGCAGGGGAGAAGCATCATGAGTGATGAAGCAGGGCTGTAGGTGTGTCTCTCTTCCTCCCTCTGTAATCTTGTTCCTATTGGTGGGGTTGGGGGGTAAAGAAAAGGAGAAGCTAGTGGTCTGGGAGGTGGCACAGTGGATAAAGCACTGGACTTTCAAGCATGAGGTCCTGAGTTCAATCCCTGGGAGTCGGGCGGTAGCGCAGCAGGTTAAGCGCACGTGGTGCCAAGCGCAAGGACTAGCTAAAGGATCCCGGTTCGAGTCCCCAGTTCCCCACCTGCAGGGGAGTCACTTCACAGGCGGTGAAGCAGGTCTGCAGGTCTCTGCCTTTCTCTCCCCCTCTGTCTTCCCCTCCTCTCTCCATTTCTCTCTGTCCTAACAACGACGACATCGATAACAATAACAATAATAATCACAACAACAATAAAAAGACAGCAAGGGCAACAAAAGGGAAATAAATAAATAAAATTTTTAAAAATCCTATTCTGAGTTCAATCCCCAGCAGCATATGTACCAAAGTGATATCTAGTTCTCTCTCTCCTCCTGTCTTTCTCATGAATAAATAAATAAAAATCTTTAAAAAAAAAAGTAGCAGCTATGGGCCTGGGACTGGTGGAGTTAGCCAGAGGGCGAAAGTGCCCACTTTGCTTAGAACAACTCAGAACAGAACAAGGCCAGGAACACACACTCTCCTGCCCCAGGGCCCCACCCCAGGAGTCAAGTCCCCAAGGAGGCAGGGCAGGCCCAGGTCTGCAGGCACCTGTGAGTTCTGGGGCTGGAGGCTCAGCTGTCCCAGCAACCCCCACCCTGTTTCTCCTGTCCTGGCATAAACGGGGTTCACGCGCCTTTGGCTTCCTCTCTTGCTCAGCTGTGTGTGTCCAGGACTCACCCTCACAGCCGGGGGACGAGGGTGAGAGCATGTGTGTGTGTGTGTTGGGGGGGAGCTCCCGCTCCCCAGGCTGTGATGCTGACTGCACATTAGTTCAGAACTCCCTGCTTGGGTCAGGTGTCTGGATAATGAATTAGTCACTTGGGCGGAATGGAATTAAGGCTTTATCTTCTCTGTCTGGAAAGTTGAAGCGTCCCCAAGTCACAGGTGGTTGTGGCTTTCAGGGACATGGAGAGTTTAGATAAAATAAAACACAAGTTTCAGCCACCAAGTTGCAGATGCTGCCATGACACCATCCTGACCTCCCTGGGCAGACAACCTTACCATGTGTCCTGGAACCTCCCCTCCCCAGATCCCTGCCCCACTAGGGAAAGACAGACACAGGCTGTGGGTGTGGATCCACCTGCCAACACCCATGTCCATCGGAGAAGCAATTACAGAAGCCAGACCTCCCACCTTCTGCTCCCCATAAAGATCCTGGGTCCATGCTCCCAGATGGATAAAGAATAGTGAAGCTTCCAATGGAGGGGATGGGACACGGAGCTCTGGTGGTGGGAACTGTGTGGAATTGTACCCCTTTTATCCTACGGTCTTGTCGATTATTATTAGATCAATAAAATCTGATAGTAAAATAAATAAAGAAAATGAAAGACAGGGAGCTGGGCGGGTAGCGCAGTGGATTAAGGGCACGTGGCACAAAGCGCAAGGACCGGCATAAGGATCCCGGTTCAAGCCCCTGGCTCCCCACCTGCAGGGGAGTCGCTTCATAGGTGGTGAAGCAGGTCTGCAGGTGTCTTTCTCTCCCCCTCTGTCTTCCCTCCTCTCTCCATTTCTCTCTGTCTTATCCAACAATGACGATATCAATAACAACAACAAACAATAAAAAAACAACAAGGGTAACAAAAGGGACAATAAATAAATATAAAAAATTTTTAAAAAGAAAAGAACATGAATGGCAGCCCAGCTGTTGTTTATTTTCAAGTCTGCCCGAGTAGGTCTGAAAGTCGCTAGAAACCTGGGCTTCTAGTCTCCGGCCGGCCATCTGTCGCCACCAGTCTAGAGGCTGATGTGGGGAGAGGGGGCAGCCCCCCCCCCCCTCAAGCTCATCTAAGTAACCTCCATTAAGCCAGCCTATGTAGCTTGTGGACTCCACAGACTGAAAACACAGAACGTAGAACTAGAGTGAGAGCGTGGGGTGGGGTTGCTGGGGCTTCAAGGGAGCTGGGGGAGGAGGGTCACAGGCAGACGGTGAGCCACACACTAAGACGGGGGCCTCTGTAGCCCCCAGACGAGTAAGAAGGTAATGGCCAATGAAAACTCCAGTTTCCAATATGGGTAGTTAAGGGACAGATAGGAGATTCTAGAGTCTGCAAAGCCTCTCTTAGAGAGAAGGAGAGGGAGAGAGAGAGACACACACACACACATCAGAACACAGCTTCGCTCTGGTGGCACTTGGGGACTGGATCTGAGTTTTCTGGCCTGTATGTAACTTGTGTGCTCCCAAGGGCTAAGCGCTCCCCACCACCCCACCACCCCACCACCCCCCTTAGAATAGCATCGCATCTGCTGAAGTGAGCAGTGGGAGGTGACCTCACAAAGCCTGCGGACAAAACAGCTGTTTCCTGAGTCTCGGAAGCCCCCTCTGCAGCCCTCTCACACACCCCTGCCCGCCTCAGGGACTAGGGCTCCCTGGAATGCACCGTCTGGAGCCCAGGCCACACAAGGGCTGGAGTCAGGGAGCTCCAGCTCCAGCTTCCAGAAGGGCTGCTGGGGGCCTACGGCCTTGGCTTCCTGGTGCCGCTGCAGGGAGCTGGGAGCTGAGCTTCCTGACTGATCGGTCTGTGTCCTTACCTCAGGCGGGGGCAACCCCCCCCCCCCCCACACACACACACACAAAGGGCAACTGAAAATCCCACAGCCTGAGTGCAGACTGAGCTCTGGGCCACTACAGGGGTGGACGGAGAGAGCGACAGATGCAGGCCACTACAGTAATTAAAAAATGGTTCCTGGCGGCTTTGTCTGGGGAAGCTGCGGTGGAGCGTCTGACACCCTGGACAGGCCATGATGGCCACCCGGGAACCCCTGAACTTGGGGCCACATCCACTGGTCTCTGTTCCGACCATCCAGGGGTGCCGGGCCATCTGTGGGTTAGACACAGACAGCCCACAGGTCTTCCGGTTAACAGAAAGCTTTTATCTGATCCCTAGTGACTGAGACCGCGCTCTTGGCGGCAAAGTCAGGGCTTGCAGAGGGAACCCCAACTGGCAACACGGACGACTGGCTCCTTCTCCTGTCCTCAGAGACACTCAGAGCGTCCTTGTCTGTGTTTCCACTATAAGCGGGGAAGGGTTGGGACATGAGCGTGGTTGGCATACGGTTAAGGGCTGCTTGGTGAGCCTTCTGCAGACCTATGCAAACCCCAAGGGCTATAGGTGGACAGGAAGTCACTGGAGTGAGTGTCTGTGGGAAGTCACTCTGTTTCTGCCTTCGGCCCTTGTGTGTCCTCCTCCTCCCGGGGGGCCCTCCATGCTGTTTCCCCCCGGGACCTGAACACATGCGACCCAACGCTGGTCACTCATCTTAAAGACTCATGGCTCCCGGCTGTCAGGACTAGCCCACCTTCGTCCCTTGGGCTATCTCGATGTGAATAAAGAGCCACTGTGCACTAAACCTCTCGTCTGGTGAAACCTAAATGTAGCCACGCCAAGTCTTTTGATTTCTCAACACTGTACGGCACGTTGAAGGTTGCAGGGTGAAGATAAGGTGTGGAGAGCGGGAAAGCCTGTGGCGGTCAAGTCACTTTCCAGGTCAAACCCCCGACCCCACCAAACCCTGACCTTGGAGTCCCAGGGACCTGCCCCAGGGTTCTCCCCAGACAGCTCACCAGGGCTGGGGTGAAGCTGAGAGTTCTGTTTCCAGAGCAAGTGCTGCATGTAGAGGCGTGAGTCCAGAGTTCAGAGGAACCCAGAAAAACAGCTTCAACCTGTTCCGATGCCACCTGCCAGGTCACCCCTCATGCCTGATGCCCTGCTGTCACCCGTCACTCTCCCACCCCAGGGGCTCCTACTCTCTCTGCTCCCCAACCTTAACTAGACCAACTCGGTCATTTCTCTTAAGGAAAGACGACAGTCCATGGACACAGCTGGCGGGGAAGCCATTACAGAAGCCAGAAATGCCACCTTCTGCACCCCAAAAAGAGCTTTGGTCCATACTCCCAGAGGGGTACAGAATAGGGGAAGTCAACCAGAGGGCTCTGAACCCCCATTCCACCAGGACCCCAAGCGTCTGTCACCAGGAGTCTTGTATTTATACCGTTGCTGAAAGGGGAGAGAATCTGGAAAACCCCAAAGAAAGCCAGGCGCTGTTTCTCTGATCTGAGAGAGAAACGGGGGGGGGGGGGGACTTGGAAGGTGTAATAGGTGTCGGGGTGAAGTAGAAAGGAAGTGAAGGCAGGAATGGATTAAACATGGGAAGAAAATATAAATGTATATGTGGATATAGGTCTAGGTGGCACAGATAAGACAGAGAACGGACGACACATATCCGTGATCAGTTTCCAGTGGAGGACACACAACTCCAGTGGTAGGAGAAGCGTGGAATTATACCCCTGTTATCTTACAATTTGGCAAATTGACATCAAATAAGCAGTAACTCCTACTCCAGGCCAGGCCCACTGAGGTTGGCCGGGTGGTTGGGGCAGCAGGTGGAGAGAGGGTGCAGGTCAAAGGGAAGGGAACTGCACTGGGTCTGGGGGATGGGGTGCAGGTGGGGCACGGGTGAGGGAAGGGTTGGGGGTGCAGGCAGGGGACGGGCTGGGGTCTGGGAGCACACAGGGAGCAAGTGGGACACGGCTGGGGTGAAGGCAGGGTGTAGGAGGCGTGCAGGTGGGGAGCAGCTGGTTTGAGGATGCAGGCGGGAGTGTTGATGGGGTGCTAGTGAGTGCAGCTAGTTTGGGGGTTCTGGCGGGGGGGGGTGCAGGTGGGGTATGGCTGACTTTGGGTGCCAGAGGGGCTCAGCTGGGTTGAAGCTCCAGGCATGGGGTCAGATGGGGTGCATGCAGGGTGCGACAGGTTAGGGGTCCAGGTGGGGGGTGCATGCAGGGTGCGGCAGGTTTGGGGTCCAGGCGGGGGGTGCATGCGGGGTGCGGCAGGTTTGGGGTCCAGGCGGGGGGTGCATGCGGGGTGCGGCAGGTTTGGGGTCCAGGTGGGGGCTGCATGCGGGGCCGGCTGGTTCTGGGGTCCAGGCGGGGGTTGCATGCACGGCCGGGTGGTTCTGGAGTACATGCGGGGGCTGCATGCGGGGCAGGCTGGTTCTGGGGCGCGGGCTGGCGCGTACCGTTGCACATAGTGCAGCACGAACATGGAGAGCAGCAGGAGGTTGGGCGTCGGGGTGCCGGGCGGGGCGCGCAGCAGCAGCAGCAGCGGCAGGACGAGCGAGGGCAGCTCCTGCAGCACCCAGGAGACACGCGCGGGCAGCTGGCAGCGGCCGCCTGGGGTCACGTAGCGACCGTAGGGCGAGGAGATGCACTTCTGAGCCAGCCAGCCCAGCGTGCCCATCGGCACCTGCAGCAGGGCCAGCGCGTCCAGCAGCTGCGCCTCATCCAGCTCCATGGCACCGCCCCCCCGTGCACCATTACTCCTCTGCAGCACATATATGCCCCGGCGGCGTCAGGTGGGCGGGGGAGTGGCCCGAGCTTGCCGGCCAGGAAAGGTTCCAGCAAGGACCCGAAACTACGCCAGACGGGGCGAGAGGGGCGGTGACTCCAGGAGGCCACGCCCCCAGCACCCTCGCCATTGGGCAGGGGTTACGGACAGACACGCCCTCTGCACGTCGCACACGGCGCAAGTAGGCTTGCGTGGTGGGCGGGGCTGAGGACGGACACGCCCTTACGCCACTACGCACGCGCAGCTCAAGCCCACCCAACCCGGTGGGGCACTGCTAAGGGCAGGCACGCCCCCTGCGCAGTTGGCCGTTCTGCGCACGCGCATCCTCGGGCTGTCTACGGAGCTGCCTGAACCCGTGCGTGCACCGGGACTCTGCCCACAGATTCCCAGCCCCCCACCTAGGAGGCTACCTACTAGGATCCCTCCTGTTTCCCACGGCCTGCGGCTCTTCTCTCTGGCTTCTGGGACGTCCAGGTGGCGCCCCGCGATGCGTGCCGGAAGTACGGACGGGAGCGGGAGGGGTCCTAGGTGAGACCCGGAAGTGAACCTGCCGCACGGAAGTGGAGCGACTCTGGCAGGCCGAGTGCTGCGGGCAGCGTGTGCGGCCGGGGTAGCCATGGGGCGGCGGGCGCGGAGCCGACGGGTCCCGCAGCAGCGGCCCGAGGGCGCCGGGGAGGACGGCGGGAGGCGCGGCGACGCGGTAGGAGCGGGGCCGGGCGGGCCGGGCGGGGCCGGGCGGGCGGGGCGGGCGCCCCTGACAGCCGTTCCGCTCCCGGGGCCGCAGGGCTGGGAAGGCGGCTACCCCGAGATCGTCAAGGAAAACGAGCTGTTCGAGCGCTACTACCGCGAGCTCGGCATCGTGCCGGCCGGCGAGTGGGAGCAGTTCATGGGCGCCCTGCGGCAGCCGCTGCCGGCCACGCTGCGGATCACCGGCTACAAGAGGTGCGGCCGGGGGTGCGGGGACCCGGGGGCGGGGGGCACCCTGCGATGGTGGGAGAGGTTCCCGGGGCTGGGGGCGTCCGCAGGTGGGGGTGATGGCGGGGACCTGGGGGTGGGGGAGGCGGGGGCGCCTCTCATCTGGCGGGACGGACACACAGCCCCCCAGTGAGGGGCCGGGGCCGAGCTGCTCGGGCAAAGCGGGTGGGGGGCATCCTTCCTTCCTGAAGCGGCTGCCGGGGTCGGGCGGCGGCGCACGTGGCGCAAAGCGCAGGGACCGGCCTGAGGATCCCGGTTCGAGCCCCCGGCTCCCCACCTGCAGGGGAGTAGCTTCACGGACGGTGAAGCAGGTCTGCAGGTGTCTGTCTTTCTCTCCTCCTCTCTGTCTTCCCCTCCTCTCTCCATTTCTCTCTGTCCTATCCAACAATGACGGCAATAACAGCTATGATAAAACAGTAAGGGCAACAAAAGAGAAGTAAAAAAGAAAGAGAGAGAACGAGCTCCCCACAGGTGCGCCCCCCACCCCCCACCCTGAGTCGCGGCCTGTCCCCGCAGCCACGCCAAGGAGCTCCTGCAGTGCCTGAAGAGCAAGTACTTCAAGGAGCTGGAGGACCTGGAGGTGGACGGGCACAAGGTGGAGGTCCCGCAGCCCCTGAGCTGGTAAGTCCCCGCGGACCCAGGACCTTCCTTGCTGGCCGTCCGTGCCGGTGAGTCTCGGAGCCTTGGCACCCGCACCCATCGCCCCTGGTGACGGCAGAACACGGACCCCTGGGACCCGGCCCTGGGCCACTGCCAGACCCTGTGTGAACCTACACTCGAGAGTTGTAGGTTCTCATCCTGGCTCCTCTCCCCCTTCCATCCACTCTCTGTTTTTCTGTGCGCAGCGGGTTAAGTGCACGTGGTGCAAAGCGCAAGGACTGGTGTAAAGATCTTGGTTGGAGCCCCCAGCTCCCCACCTGCAGGGGAGTCACTTCACAGGCAGTGAAGCAGGTCTGCAGGTGTCTGTCTTTCTCTCCTCTCTCTGTCTTCCCCTCCTCTCCATTTCTGTCCTATCAGACAGCATCAATAACATCAACAACATCAATAACAGTAGTAACTACAACAATAAAACGGGCAACAAAAGGGAAAAAAGCAAGTTAAAAAAAGAGGAAGAGACGTAGATTGACGGGCAAGAAAGAGTGGCTGAGGGCTAGAGACACCGCTCACAGGGTGAGGTCTGTACCCGGCCACACTCGGGACTGCAAGGCGCTCTCTGTCTGCCTGACACGGTGGCCTGGGAACGGTGAACTGACCACGGAAACAGGCGGCTGACTCGAGCCGGCACCTTGTAGCAGCTGCTCCCATTCCTGCTCCAGTCACCTTCAGTAGCCTGGCCGCCGCGTCCTTGCCTCGGAGGGCCGCACACGGCCTGCTGCTGCCCCAACCAGAGTCCTGGGCTCCTGCGTGCTGAGACCGTGGCTGCGGCCCCTTAGGTGGGCCGGTCTCTGCACGTTAAGACAGACACACCCCTGGCCAGAACTCCCCCACTCTGTGTGGCTGTGGGTCAGGGCGTGCTGGGCGGGCGGACAACCTCAGTGGGCGCTCAGGGCAGAAGACATGCTCCTGCCTTCGGCTGGCAGGGGGCACCACCTAGGATGTGGACAGACGGCGGGGGCGGGGGGGGGGGGTGATGGACGGCCCCTGAGAGACGCTTGGGGCCGGGCTGGGCTGGGCTGCGCCACAGACTGCTGGGGCTGCCAGATTTTTTTTTTTTTTTTGCCTCCTGGGCCTGCACTATGAATCCACTCCTCCTGGAGGTCATATTTCCCATTTTGTTGCCCTTGTAGTTGTTAGTTGTTGTCATATTTGTCACTGTTGTTGGTTGTCGGATAGGACAGAGAGAGGAAGGAAAGACAGGGCAGAGAAAGACAGACACCTGCAGACCTGCTTCACCGCCTGTGAAGCAACTCCCCCAGATTCGATTATTTTGAGCGCCGAGTCAAGTGGCCTTCCGTCTGTCCCCGAGGCTGCTGTGCTGTGTCATCGTCCCCAGAGCTCGCAGCCTTGCCCCGCACCTGGAGCCTAGAGCCAGGGCATTGCGGCTGGGTGACCAGTTGAGCACACGTGAGCATGTACAGGGGCTTGGGTTCAAGGCGCTGGTCCCCACCTACAGGAGGAAACTTCACAGGTGGCACAGCAGTGCAACAAGCGTGTTTCGGTTTTGTCTGTTACATCAAATAAGTAAAGAAATCAAAGCAAGCCCCAGGCGTAAAGCTGGTAGCAATTTATCAGGAAGGAAAAAGGGCAGTTTGGTGAGAGCGAAATCGTGGGTGGAGGGCCAGCACCCCTTTCTGGATCCTTGGGGACTGCAGAGACCCCCATCACTCAATTCGGCCGGAAGCAGCCTCAGACACCCCCAGACCCCAGCCCCTTGAAGTGGGGCGACTGGGTGGGTGCGGCCGCCACGTCCCCTTTCTCTCCTGCCAGGTACCCGGAAGAGCTGGCCTGGCACACAAACTTGAGTCGCAAGATCCTCCGGAAGTCTCCGCAGCTGGAGAAGTTCCACCAGTTCCTGGTCAGCGAGACCGAGTCTGTACGTGGGCTTCTCTCAGGGGGCGGTTCTCCCTAGAGTCCCACACGCCCACTGACGTGGCGCTGCTGACGACCTCGTCCCTCTGGAGGCGCCCGGTGCAAGAGGCGAGACCCCACCCCACCTCACCCAGAAGCGTGTGCTCCCCATCTGAGTCTGGGGGTGGCCTGCCGTCTGCTCGCCGCCCTTCCCCGTGCCCTGACCCTGATCCCTGGGCCACCCGGCTGCAGAGCTTGGCCACACTCCCCGGCACCTGCCTGTGCCGCTGGCCGCCCGTGCCCACCTGCTTCTGTTCACCCAGGGAAACATCAGTCGTCAGGAAGCCGTCAGCATGATCCCCCCGCTGCTGCTCAATGCTCACCCTCACCACAAGGTACTGCCCTGCGCCGGGCCTTCTCTGAGGGGCCTTACAGCTGCCAGCAGCTCTGAGCAGAGCAGGGAGCCCAGAGCGGCGTGGGGACGGCTGTTGGCGTCTGTGTGGATTTGTGTTTACAGCTACGACGTGAAAGAGCTTTTCGTTGGTTCACTGTAGGCAGCAGGCTGTAGGGCTTTTGTGTGTGGGGTTCGTTTATTTAGCATTGCAGCACTGACTTTATCGCCGGCAGTGTTCTCTCTGGGGCTCAGTGCCAGCACCACGAGTCCACCACTCCTGCAGGCTGCTTTTTGCCTCCTTGCTGTTTTGTTTGATAGATGAAAGAGGTGAGGAGGGAGGGAGAGAGAGAGAGAGACACCTGCAGCCCTGCTTCACCTCTTGTGAAGCTTCACCCCTGCAGGTGAAGATCTGGGGCTTGAACCCGGGTCTTTGCGCACGGTGACATGAGCGCTCACCCAGGAGCAGCTCGGTACAGAGTCTTTGTAGCCCAGGCTCGTCCCTTCCTCCATTTCCGTCTCTGTCCTCTGCTGCCGCCTGGGCCGAGTGAATCCGCGGTGAGCTGGCTGCCCCACTCGGCTCCTCTCGGCTCCTTCACCCCACCGCTGCTGCCTTGCTCGACTTCTTGTTCATGGGTCCACCCCCATGTCCCCATTGCCCTCGGAGGCCCCTCTGCTGGTTGACTCCGTCACGGTGCAGGTGGTGTTTGTAGAGTTTAGGTTTTGCACCAGACACCAAACATGAGTAACATGTTCTTGCAAATTAGATGCTGAGCATTCGTGTGAGTGACTGTGTGTCTGTCTCTGTGATGCGTGTCTGTGTGTCTGTCTGCCTGTGTGTGTCTGCGTGTCTGCCTGTGTGTCTGTGTGTCTGCCTGTGTGTCTATCTCTGTGTGTCTGTCTCTGTGTGTGTGTGTGTCTGCCTGTGTGTGTGTGTCTGTCTGCGTGTCTGCCAGCCTGGCCGCTGCTCTGGTGCTCAGACGCCTTCTTGCTTTGTCCAGATCTTGGACATGTGTGCGGCCCCGGGATCCAAGACCACTCAGCTGATCGAGATGCTCCACGCTGACATGACGGTCCCCTTCCCAGGTGGGGCTCTGGGGGTCGCACCCCCGGTTCTCTCTCTCTCTCTCTTGCCCTGAGCCGAGCCGCCTCATCCCTGAGTTGGCGCTCTGAGTGCAAGGCCTCTACCTCAGACAGACGCCCCCGCTCTCTGCACTGGCGCCCCTTCCATCCTGTCCTGTGGGGTCCCCCGGGCCTCCTGGGCGCTGCCAGCGTGGGAAGCGACCCTCGCTCCACACTTTCGGCTCCACCCGTCAAGGTGGCCGGGGGCCATGGCTGGACCCCACAGAATTGGCAGCTGTGGTGGGGGGGAGCCAAGTGCAGGGCTGGGCAGCAGCTGCGGCGTCGTAGCCGGTCTCTGAGGCGAGTGGGCTCAAGGGGGGGACGCTCAGCTGGCCTCTCCGCAGTTGGGTCAGAGTTCAGGGACTGCCTCCACTCAGCTCTGCCAGCCTCATTTGCTTGTCACCGCTACAGCCAGGTGAAGTCCCAAGGCGTTTGTCCCAGGCTGACTTTCATCCTTTCTCTCGGCCGTGTACTATTCCATTCTGTCCCGGCACCGCAGCCTCCTGGCTCACTCCTCTGTCTCTGGCGGCTCTCGGTTCCGGGGTGTGCTGCTCCCCCCCCCCCCCCCCCCCGCACAGGGCTCCCATGTTCCCTCCCCCGACCCCACGCTGTCATCTCCTCAGAGGGCTTCGTGATCGCCAACGACGTGGACAACAAGCGCTGCTACCTGCTGGTGCACCAGGCCAAGCGCCTGGGCAGCCCCTGCATCATGGTGGTGAACCACGACGCCGCCAGCATCCCGCGGCTACAGATGGACGTGGGCGGCCGGAAGGAGGTCCTCTTCTACGACCGTATCCTGTGCGACGTCCCCTGCAGGTGCGGGGCAGGGCAGGGAGGGGTGGGGCCCACCTGTCCCTGGGCAGCACAGAAGCGCGGGTGTCGTCGTCCCCCCTTGCGTGGAGCCTCGGACCCGAGGAGTCCCCTCCGCTGGCTTGGTCTGTACACACCACCCTGAGGAGGAATCAGAAACAAACTGATCGGCAGGGGTGTTCCTACGGTCAGGCCCACCCTCCCCGGCAGGCTCACGTGAAAGCCACTCTCTAGCACTGTCACCCCTAGGACAGACCGGTCCTCCGGGGACAGGCAGACTCTCAGTGACTCGCCCCCCAGCTTGTCACCCCAGGACAGTTAGACCTGCCTGCGGCCCGCAGACCCTGGATAAGCGGAGACGGCACC
The DNA here is from genome assembly GCF_950295315.1 of Erinaceus europaeus. NCBI lineage: Eukaryota > Metazoa > Chordata > Mammalia > Eulipotyphla > Erinaceidae > Erinaceus > Erinaceus europaeus. The sequence goes on along the minus strand of NC_080166.1, from coordinate 12,637,274 downwards.
AGGCGTGAACAGAGTCATAGTTGCGACGACGGTTCTGTGCCTTGTGTCCGAGCCGAGTCCATTAGCGCTTTTCTCACGGAGCAGGTCACTGTCCCTGGGTGGTGTCTGCTTTCCCTTTGAAATACTGTTTCCTCACTGACGTGAGAGCTGCACATGCTTGGAAAGTCAGGTGTCCCCCGGGCACCCAGACAGACGGTGGTCCCCATCCCCGTTTGTCACAGTGACCCTTGTGCCGGCGCCCCGCTTGGACGTGGCATGTCTGTGTGGTTGGGGTCATCGGCGTCCACAGCGTGAGCACCCATGTCTGTCTTCACAGCGGTGACGGCACCATGAGGAAGAACATCGACGTCTGGAAGAAGTGGAGCACCTTGAACAGCCTGCAGTTGCATGGGTGAGGCCCCGGGGCGGCCCAAACGTGTCCTGGGAGTCTCTTGGCTGCGCCCGTCTCCTGGGACACTGTCCGGCTCACGGGGAATGAGCGGTGCCTGGAGGCAGAGCCGGCGGACGGACTGGACTGACTGACACGATGCCTTTCAGGTTGCAGCTGCGCATCGCCACGCGGGGCGCGGAGCAGCTGGTGGAGGGCGGCCGCCTGGTGTACTCGACCTGCTCTCTCAACCCTGTGGAGGATGAGGCCGTCGTCGCCTCCTTGCTGGAGAAGAGCGAAGGTGAGCCAGGCGTCTCTCCCTCCGTCCTGGGTGCCTGCCGTGCCGGCTGCTCAGCGCAGAGCCATGGAGAGGAGCCGGGGGCACACTGGCAGCACGGCCACACCCTCTAGAAGCTTCCCTGCACGTGGCGACCCGGGTCAGGATCGGAGCCTCGAACCCGGGTCCATATGCATTTCAGCCTGTGTGCTCAACCGGGTGCACCGCTGTCTGCCTCCACTTCTTTTTTAGTATCATTATTATTTTTTTTAAGATTTTATTTATTTATTAATGAGAAAGAGAAGAGAGAAAGAACCGGACATCACTCTGGTACATGAGCTGCCAGGGATTGAACTCGGGACCTCATGCTTGAGAGTCCAACGCTTTATCCACTGTGGCATCTCCTGGACCACTCATCATCACTTTCTTAAAAGATATTTTCTTTTATTGAGAGAGAAATACAGAGAGCTCAGAACCCTGCTCAGCTCTGGCTGATGTTGGAGCTGGGGATTGAACCTGGACCTCAGAGCCTCGGGCATCAAGGCTTTTTGCAGAACCATTGTGCTGTGTCTCCTGCCCGTGTACTTTCTTCATGAGAGAGAAAGGGAGACAGCGGAGCACTGCCCCGTGGCACTGGGCATAGAGCAGGTCCCAGCCCGGCGTCTGGTGCAGCTGTTTGTCTCTAGCTCCGCGGCGCTCGCTAGCCGTGCCGGTGGACCCAGGCCTGCTCGCTGGTCTGCCTGGAGGCGGGAGACAGTGACAGGCAGCCTCCAGCCTGGCTGTTGCTGGCGGCCTCAGCTCCCGAGCTGTGTGGCCCTCACTGGAGACCAGTCTCACACACACACCCTGTCACCTCAGTGGACTGGCCCTGGGCCCCCTGGACATTCCCTGAGCCAAGGCCTCACGCCCTGCGGGCATCTGCCCTACAGGTGCTCTGGAGCTGGCGGACGTGTCTTCCGAGCTGCCGGGTCTCAAGTGGATGCCGGGGATCATGCATTGGAAGGTACCCGCAGGCGGGCAGCCCCCCAGGCCGGGTGGGGGTGTGTGTGGGGGTGGCATGCCACCATGTGGCCACGCGGCTTCCAGGGTGTGCGTGTCTGTCTGCACGGCCGCTTTTCTCTGGTGTGGTAACGCTTCCCTGGATTCTGCGGTTGGAAGCCCACTCTGTTTATACTCATTCCATAAACACAGCTCCGTTGCATTAACTCAGAGATGTTCAGAGCCTAGGAGAGGCCAGAGTTTGTTTACAGGGGAAAGACAAACTGAGAGGGTAGGAGGAGACAGATCAGGAGAGACACCTGCAGCCCTGCTCCACCATTCCTAAAGGGTCCTCCTCTGCAGGTGGGGACCAGGGGGCTTGAACCTAGGACCTTGAGCACGGGAACGTGTAGAGCCTTCCTGGCCACCACCACCTAGCCCTTTAAAACATAATAAGTGAAACACCCCTTTGACGGTGGTTCCCTTGCCCTCTACGGGGGACGGGCCTTCACCGCCGCCCCTGGGGTTTCCACTGAGAGCCCAACCCCCCTTGTAGGTGATGACCAAGGACGGACAGTGGTTCTCAGACTGGGAGTCCGTCCCCCACAACCGCCACACGCAGATCCGGCCCACCATGTTCCCGCCCCAGGACCCACAGAAGCTGCAGGCCATGCACCTGGAGCGCTGGTGAGGGGGGCAGGGGGCCGCCACCTCCCTGTGACCTGAGCCCTGGGTCAGGCCTTACTCTGCCACTGGCTGTGCTGCTCTGAGGTGGGGGCCTTTGGCTTTAATGCCTCAAGACCTCCCTCTTTTTTCTTCCTCTTTTCTCTCTCTCTGCTGTGAGGGTTATTGCTGGAGCTTGGTGCTGACACTGAATCCTCCGCTCACAGGGGCCATTTTTTCCTTTTTTTATTTTTTTATTAGATAGGACAGAGAAATTCAGAGGGAAAGGGGAAATGGGAGAGAGACACCTGCAGCCCTGCTTCACCACTTGTGAAGCTCCCCCTGCAGGTGGGAAGTGGGTGCTCAAACCCTGATCCTTTCGCACGGTCACATGTGCGCCTGGCCGCTCTCCCTCACGACGCCGAGTGTCTGTCTTTGCAGTCTGCGCATCCTGCCCCACCATCAGAACACCGGAGGCTTCTTCGTGGCCGTGCTCGTGAAGAAGGCGCCCATGCCGTGGAACAAGCGTCCCCCGAAGGTGAGCGGGGCCGGGGCTTGCTGCCGTCTCACCCCGTCTACTGGCACCAGCTGTCGGGGTTCACGAGGGTTGGCTGAGATGGGGTGGGAATGAGTGAGGATTTGAATTTTCTAAGGAGACTTGTGGGGAGCAGCTGCTGCAACTAGGGTGTCTGTCTCTGAGGCCCTCACGCCCTGACACCACAGCTCCAGGGAGAGCTGGCTCTCTGCCACTGTCCTCCTGCCCCGATGGAAGATCTCTTAAAAGCCTGGTGGCTCACCCTGAACACGCCCGATCTCGTCTCATCTCGGAAGCTAAAATCCGAGTGTCTGCTCCACCCCCGGAGTCCATTCCTCCTGTTCTGTATTTCAAAGAAACGAGTCTGCCCTAGATTTGGAGGCTCCTGAAGATGGCCGGTTCAGCCTGGCATCGGGCCCCGGACCAGCTCCTACTTGGTGCCAAGCTGAGGCCTGGGGCTGGACATGGAGATATGGGCTGGGGGACCTCTGCCCTGCGGGGACAGGTCCAAAGCCTGGCGCCTGGGCCCCTGGGACTTGCTCCCTTGGCACCCGGACAAGCCCATCTCAAGCGTCCGGCCATGAGACACCTTGCATGTCACGTTGCCTGGTCCTGTCGCTTCCCTGTGCGGGGGCCTCGCTGGCCGCTCGGGGCTCCGAGCCCTGGGTGCCGGGAGAGGGGCCTGGAGTCGGCAGGACATGGGTTTGTCCAGGCCACTGGTTACTGGCTGTTTATTGGAATTGGCGTGAAGTCAGCTATGGGAGGCACTGCGGGTCATCCGGCCTCTAGAAGCTCGTAGCTCACACTTTGTGATCTTGGGGAAACAGGCACTGGTATCCTAGTTTGTAAACATCCTCAAGCAGTTAGGAATTGTCAGTAGTTTTTTAAAAAATCATTTATTCATGGGAGGGAGGGAGAGAGAGGAGCAAACACAGGAGCCCTACAGAGCTGTGGCTGAGGGTAGTGTTGGAGACTGAACCTGGGACCTTAGAGCTCATGCAGGAGAGTCGTTTGTAGAAGCACTATGCATTTTCTTTTTCCTTTTATCGCAGAGACAGGCATTGAGAGGGAGGGGGAGGCAAGGGGGTGAGACACTTGTGAAGCTTCCAGCCTGCAGGTGGGGACGGTCGGGGACTCAGACTCGCCCTCGTGCACGGGCAGGGGCTGTGGTGTTTGCCAGGTGGAGGGTCAGGCCCGGGGCGGCAGGGGTGTTGGGTGTGTGTGGGCGGGCTCCTGGTCCAGCCCTTGCTCTGTTCAGAGTAGGAGCCCCGCCGTCGGCCCTGTTTGCAGACTGGGGTATTGGGTAGGCGGCTGTTCTCTAAATGTAAGGACTGCTCCTCTCTGGCAGCTGCAGGGGGTGTCCACGGAGCCCCGAGAAGTTGCACGGCCCCCCCAGCCAGCGGACCCCCCGGGGGGGAACGCCATGGACCCTTCCCAGCTGGAGGAACAGCCAGGTGCTGGAGTAGGGGACCCAGAAGCAACGGAAAGGATGGAGCCCGTGGAGAGCTATGGGGCCAGGAAGGACGGTGTGTGTGGGTAAGGACACAGCCCTGCCCCTGGGGTGTGTGGGTAAGGACACAGCCCTGCCCCTGGGGTGTGTGGGTAAGGACACAGCCCTGCCCCTGGGGTGTGTGGGTAAGGACACAGCCCTGCCCCTGGGGTGTGTGGGTAAGGACACAGCCCTGCCCCTGGGGTATGTGGGTTAGGACACAGCCCTGCCCCTGGGGTGTGTGGGTAAGGACACAGCCCTGCCCCTGGGGTGTGTGGGTAAGGACACAGCCCTGCCCCTGGGGTGTGTGGGTGAGGAGCTCAGGGGCTCGGGGCCAGGTGAGGAGGGCCAGCTGTACTGACTGTCATTCTGTACTTCCGTTCTTCCCAGCCCTCCGCCTTGTAAGAAGATGAAGTTGTTTGGGTTTAAAGAAGACCCGTTTGTGTTTATCCCTGAAGACGACCCCTTGTTCTCCTCCATCCAGTGAGGGTGTAACTAGTTACACACCAGTTTGTTTCTTTGTTTTTTAGAATTTTTTTTTTTTTACTTTTATTTATAAAAAGGAAACATTGACAAAACCATAGGATAAGAGGGGTACAACTCCACACAGTTCCCACCACCAGAACTCCGTATCCCATCCCCTCCTGATAGCTTTCCTATTCTTTATCCCTCTGGGAGTACGGACCTAAGGTCATTATGGGGAGCAGAAGGTGGGAAGTCTGGCTTCTGTAGTTTCTTCTCTGCTGGACATGGGCAATGGCGGGTGGATCCACACCACCAGGCTGTCTCTTGTCTTTCCCTTGTGGGGCAGGGCTCTGGGGAAGCGGGGCTCCAGGACACATTGGTGGGGTCGTCTGCCCAGGGAAGTCTGGTTGGTGTCATGGTAGCGTCTGGAACCTGGTGGCCTCACCCGAGAATCCCAGGCTGAAAGCAGCTCCTTGCGGCGCTCACACCAGGTGCCTCCAAGCTGCAGTCTTGGCTCCGCCCCAACCGACTTTACCTGTGGCCTCTGGCATTTTCCTCTGTCAAGGCTGTCGCTGGGCCCAGTGCCTGGCCTTACCTATTGATGGATGGATGGATTTTGACGGACAGAGAAATAAAGAGGGCAGGGGAGATAGAGGGAGACAGACAGACACCTGCCGCCCGCTCCACTGCTCACGATGATGCCTGCCTGCGGCTCTGGGCTCTCAAGAGCCAGGCGAGCAGGCTGGGCCGCGGGTGACCGGTGTGATTTCCCCAGCCGCTCCCGGACAGGAAGGGGAGTCAAGTCACTCTCACTCGGGTGGGCACGGCCTTGCCCGCAGAGCCCCTCCCCGAGGCCTGCGTGTCCCCCAGGAAATCCCTGCCCTGTGTCCCCCAGGAAGTTCTATGCCCTGGACCCGTCCTTCCCGAGGAGCAACGTGCTAACGCGCACGACGGAGGGGAAGAAGCGGCAGCTGTACATGGTGTCCAAGGAGCTGCGCAACGTGCTGCTCAACAACAGCGAGCGCGTCAAGGTGGGCGGCCGGGTGGGAGTCTGGGCTGGGCTGGGCGCATCGCAGGAGGCTCGCGGTGCGGCCTCTCTCAGGGCTTCCTCAGGCCACCCACACGCCCAGCCTCGGGGCCGCCTGTGCCCCCACGTGCATGGCCCCAAGCAGCCCGCCACCCCCGCAGGTCATCAACACTGGCGTCAAGGTCTGGAGCCGCAACAGCGGTGGGGAGGACTTCGGCTGCGCCTTCCGGCTGGCCCAGGAGGTGAACCGGCCCCCCGGGAGGAGGCCCTGCGCCCTGGCCCCCGCCAAGGACGGGCCGTGTGCAACCCACATGCTCTCTGCAGGGCATCTACACACTGTACCCCTTCATCAAGTCAAGGGTCGTCGGCGTGTCCGCGGAGGACGTGAAGGTCCTGCTCACCCAGGAGAACCCATTCTTCCGGAAGCTGAGCAGCGAGGCCTTCAGCCAGGTCAAGGACCTGGGTGAGTGTGGCCGGCAGCCAGGGCTCCCGTGAGCAGACAGGGCTGGGGGACGCCCCTGTGGCGGCCAGCAGAGGGTCCTGGGTCCGAGTGGTCTGCACGCCCAGGGCGGGTGGCCGGCTTTTCCGGCCCGGGTGGCGAGGCTGGTGAGCGAGGCCCGGCTGACGTGCGTGTTCCCCTGCAGCCAAGGGCAGCGTGGTCCTTAAGTACGAGCCGGACCCCACGTGAGTAGCCTGCCTGCCTGCGGGGGCGGGGGGTGCGGAGTTCCCTGGAGACAGCCCTGCCCGTCCTGCGTGAGCAGGTCACCCGGCATCACTTTGAAGACCTGGAGTTAGGAGAGCTGACTCTGCTGCGGCTCGGCGGGGGCTGGGGGTCGAAGCCGGGGTCCAGCTTGCAGGACAGAGTACCGCTGCTGCTGCTGCTCCCACGTCCCGGGCTCGCACCCAGGCCTCTCACACCCCGTCACCTCCCTACCCCGCACAGGACACCATGCAGCCCGTGTCCGGCGGGTCAAGCCCCTGCGTACAGAGCGGGGTGGGGGCGGCCCCCAAGGCTCAGCGCCCAGAGGAGGGGGCCGCTGTTAGTAGGGACCCCTGTGACTGGGTGACCCAGGATGGGCGGGTGGGGTGCCATGGCCGAGCTCCTCAGGAACCCTCCCACACACAGGAAGCCCGACACCCCGCAGTGTCCCATTGTGCTGTGCGGCTGGCGGGGGAAGGCCTCCATCAGGACGTTTGTGCCCAAGAGTGAGCGACTGCATTACCTCCGCATGATGGGGCTGGAGGCCGAGGAGAGGAGGCGGGGGCCGGGCAGGGACGCCGCTGGTGGGGACAAGGCCAACGGAGACACTGCTGATGGGGACATGGCCGACGGAGACACTGTTGGTGGGGACACGGCCGACGGAGACACTGCTGATGGGGACACGGCCAACGGAGACACTGCTGATGGGGACATGGCCGACGGAGACACTGCTGATGGGGACACGGCCGATGGAGACACTGCTGATGGGGACACGGCCGACGGAGACATTGCTGATTCAGATACGACCGACGGGGACACAGCCGGCCAGGTCACTGCTGGCCCCGAGCCAGGGGAGGCTGCAGTGAGTTCCCAGCCTGTGGCCAGAGAGGTCCCCACCCGACCAGAGGATGCCTCCGGGGCCCCCTTTGACCCCTAGGCCAGACCTGGAGTGCTCAGCTGCGAGGACTGGGCATTCCAGCAGGCGGAGGCCTCGGCGGGGAGGGTGCTCCTCTCTGCAGATGCAGCAGCTGCCCCTGGGCTCAAGCAGGTGCTAGGTGCTGGGTGTTTCGGCTTGACCCGGTGTCTGCCCTTGGCCTCCTGGCCCACTGTGTCTTCACCGCTATTCATGGAAAGCCGGGACCCGTCTCGGGTGACTCGGTGACTCTGTGCCTTTGCAACGAGGGCAAGGCTGATGCCCAACCCCACGCCCCACGCCGGGGCTCGGAGCTCTGCTGGGAGCACTTTGCAATCTGGCTTTTTTAATGGGTTGGGGATCCATGGACCGTTCAATAAAAGGGTTCTCCATGGAAGTGCGTGTGGAGGGCTCTGGGTTCTTCCTCACTGCTCGTGCAGATGGGGGTGGCTCTCCTGGCAGAGCAGATGGTGCCCCACTGGCGCTGCAGACCTGGCTCTCTTTCCCCATCGTGAAGGAATTCAAAAGCTCTCCCAGAAGCAATAAGACTCAGTCACACATCCAGTGAGGGTAATGGCGGGAGAGGGAAGAGTCTGTCCTGGCAGAGACACTGAATGGAAGGACGCTTCCTTTCGTTTGCCCTCTATGCAGCTCCAGGGAGCTCGACACCTGTGGGGTGTGGGGCAGCCTCCAGGGTTGGTCAGGTTTGTGGGTGTTTCTGCTGGTCTGTTTTGGAAAAGCAGTAGGAGAGACCCCACAGCACTGCTCACCCTCCATGGGGCTCCCTGGGTGTTGTGCAGGGTGCTGAGAGAGACCCACAGCTCTGCCCACCCTCCATGGGGCTCCCTGGGTGCTGTGCCTGGTGCTGAGAGAGGAGAGACCCCCACAGCCCTGCCCACCCTCCATGGGGCTCCCTGGGTGCTGTGCATGGTGCTGAGAGAGGAGAGACCCACAGCCCTGCCCACCCTCCATGGGCTCCCTGGGTGCTGTGCATGGTGCTGAGAGAGGAGAGACCCCACAGCCCTGCCCACTCTCCATGGGCTCCCTGGGTGCTGTTAATGGTGCTGAGAGAGGAGAGACCCCACAGCCCTGCCCACCCTCCATGGGCTCCCTGGGTGCTGTGCACGGTGCTGAGAGAGGAGAGACCCACAGCCCTGCCCACCCTCCACAGGGCTCCCTGGGTGTTGTGCAGGGTGCTGAGAGAGGAGAGACCCATAGCTCTGCCCACCCTCCATGGGCTCCCTGGGTGCTGTCCATGGTGCTGAGAGAGGAGAGACCCCCACAGCCCTGCCCACCCTCAATGGGGCTCCCTGGGTACTGTCCATGGTGCTGAGAGAGGAGAGACCCCACAGCCCTGCCCTCCCTCCATGGGCTCCCTGGGTGCTGTGCCTGGTGCTGAGAAAGAGAGACCCCACAGCCCTGCCCACCCTCGATGAGTCCCTGGGTGCTGTGCCTGGTGCAGTGGCTCAGACATGGTGGATGGCCAGGCAGAGTGAGCTGTGGGTGCAGCCTGTGCCCATCAGGGGGCAGTGAATGCTGCAGCCCCAGCAAGAGGAGTAGCTGTGACCCATGCAGCCTCCAGGTTGGGGGGAACCCCCCTTTCCTCCCCCCCCACCTCCCCCCCCCACACACACACAACTGCTATTAGACTCCTGTGTGCCAGGCAGGGCTCTGAGGACTGACAGCAAGCCAGTTCCTCCAAGGAGACAGCTCAGTCTGCTCTGTAGGCCACGGGTTCGATCCCCAGCACCACCTAATGCCAGAGCTGAGCAGGGCTCTCTTATTTTCTCTCTAAAAAAGTAGAGAGGGGGCTGGACAGTGGTGCAGAGGGTTAAGAGCACATGGCACAAAGCATAAGGACCACCATAAGGATCTTGGTTCAAGCCCCCAGCTCTCTACCTGCGGAGGGTTGCTTCACAAGCAGTGAAGCAGGTCTGCAGGTGTCTGTCTTTCCTCTCTGTCTTCTCTCAAATTCTCTCTGTCCTATCCAACAGGGCAACAAAATGGGAAAAAATGGCCTCCAGGAGTAGTGAATTTGTAGTGCAGGCACCAAGCCCCAGCAATGACCCTGGAGACAAAAAAAAAAAAAAGGGGTACTCCAGGTGGAGGAGACAGCATTGTAGTTCTGCATAAGGACTGTCCTACCTGAGGCTTGAGGTCCCAGGTCCAATCCCCAGCACCACTGCCAGCCAGAGCTGAGCAGGACCCTGGTTGAACAAGCAAACAGAACCATGGTGTGGTCCTGTGCCCGAGTGGGGCACTGAATCTCCCTCCGGATCCCTGTTGCTCCCCCTCCTTGTGCCTCATGCTGGATCCCAGAGCCAGAAGTCTACCTACCAACATCTCACTGGACAAGAACTTTTTTCCTCACAATGTCACCTCAATGGCGTCTCTACAGCCCCTTAATATTAAGTAACTTACATGAAAGATTCAGGCACTGGAAACAGGCCGTAACAGGAGACATGAAAGGAGAGACACGATGCAGAGAGACCCTTGTTCACAGAAGACTCAGTCAGGCTGCCCACACGTCCAGAGGCTGGAGCTTGTGTGGAAGTCACAAGCACCACATCTCTATAGAAACAGCAAATCCTAACATTCAAAGACCACAGGGTCAAAGCAAGCGGGAGGGGCCAGGCTCTGGCACAAGGCTGGTGAGAGCTAGGCAGCAGGTGTTCAGTTATTAGACACAGGCCAGAAGGACCGCACACCCCCAAAGTCGGCCTGAGTGGACTGAGTCACTTCTCTTGGCCACAGAGCTGAGGACAGATGAGAAAGGACAGCTTCCTCCACTAACGGTGCCCTGAAAGCGAGGCAGCCACACAGGACTGATTCTGGGCTCTGACGTCAGAAGTCATTGGCAAATGGCATAAAGATTGGAGTCATAGCCATGAAGCTCCAAGAAGGTGAAGGACAAGCACTGACGGTATCAGCACACTGACAGGTGGCCTTTTTTGGATCTGACGTCAAAAGCGCACGTCAAACAGCTTCCACACAGCGAGGGGAAACAACTGGGATGGGGAAAGATTGCAGGCCAAGGGGTATGTGGGGTGGCTTCTGAAGTACACCAGGAACACATTGAAAACCACTATCTCCATGAAGTCCAGGGGGCCGGCGGGTGTTACCAGGTGCAGGGACCCGGGTTCAAGCCCAGGCCGACACCTGGGAGCACTACAGGGAAGCTTGGGGGTAGATAGCATGGTGGTTGTGTTGTGAGGCTCTTGCTTGAGACTCCAGAGCCCCAGGTTCAATCCGCAGAACCACCCTCAGGCAGAGCTCCTGATTAACTGATCCTCTGAGCATTAAGTAATGTTCATCCCTATCTTTGAATTTTATGTATTTTAAAGTCTGTCCTGTCAGATAATGAGAATAGCTGTTCCTGCCCCTTTTTCGTGGGCCATTGGCTTGTATAGTTTTCCATCCTTTCCTTTTGAGTCTGTGTTTGTCTTGTGGAGTTAGGTGGGTTTCCTGTAGACAGCATATTTGTTGGGTTGTGTTTTCCGATCCATCTTCCTACTCTGCCTTTTAGTAGGTGAATTCAGGCCATTGACATTTATTGATATCAAGGATTGGAGATTTTTTTAATATTTATTCCCTTTTGTTGCCCTTGTTTTATTGTAGTTATTCTTATTGTCATTGATATTGTTGGATAGGACAGAGAAATGGAGAGTAGAGAGCAAGACGGCGAGAGAAAGACAGACACCTACAGACCTGCTTCACCACTTGTGAAGCGACTCCCCTGCAAGTGGGGTGTGGGGGGCTCGAACCAGGATCCTTAACGCTGGTCCTTGCCCTTTGCACCACATGCACTTAACCCGCTGTGCTACTGCCCGACTCCTGATTGGAGATATTTTAACGTCATTCTTGTATAATTTTTTGTGTTCTGATCTATGGCATATTTATGGTGGTCTGACTGTTTATAGGAGACCTTTCAGAACTTCTTCCAGGGCAGGCTTGGTGATAGTTGATTTTTTCAACTGTTGCTTGTTTGAGAAGCTTTGTCTGCCTCCATCTAGTCTGAATGACAGTCTAGTAGGATACAGTAGTCTTGGATGAAAGCATTTCTCATTGAGCACTCGATAGATAATCTTGCTATTCTATTCTGGCCTGTAGTGTTTGTGTGGAGAAGTCTGCTGCTAATATGGGTTTTCCTCTGTAGGTGACTCTGTTTTTCTCTTGCAGCCTTCAGCATCCTTTCTTTATCCTTATTCCTTTCCATTCTAAATATGATGTGTCTTGGTGTCTTTAAGTCTGGGTTAATTCTGTTTGGGACCCTCTGGGCTTCTTGAACCTTTATTTTGATGTTGTCTAGACTAGACGAGTTCTCAGCTATTTTGTCCTGAAGAATTCTTTCTTCCCCTTCCTCTCTTTCTTCCTCTGGTAAGTCAATAATGTGTATATTATTTCTTCTGACATCATCCCATAGGTCTCTGCTGTTGTTTTCAGTATCTCTTAGTCTGTTTTTGAGATCTCTTACTTCTTTTTTAGTTGTCTCTAATTCATCCTCGATCTTGCTAATTCTGTCTTCAGCCTCATTGATTCTATTCTCTCTCCCCTCTACTGTTTTCTGGAGTTCATCTATTTTGTCACCCTATTCTGATACTGTTTTAGCTTGTTCAGCTAGTTGCCTTCTTAGCTCAGCTATTTCTGCTTTCAGCTCTCTAATAACCTTGAGGTAATTAGTGTTTCCTTCCAGGGTCTCATTTGTTGTTTCTGCATTTCTGATGACAATTCTTTCAAACTCTTTACTCACTCCTGTGACTATTTCCTTAACTAGCGCTTGGATGTTGACCTCATTATTTTGTGCTTCAACTTTGGGGGTGTGGGGCATTTAGCTGGACTCTTGTCCTGGTTCATTTCTCCAATATTTCTTGTTGGTTTAACCAATCTAAATAGTATGTTATGAGGTCCCTCTCTCAGTACTTTTCAAATTACTGATCACTCTTGCCTGGACTGACTTGTGTCTAAGTAAGGTAATTAAAGGGTTCACAGTTGTGGAAATTGACAGTTGTTTCAATATTATTTTAAACCCTTAGTTGGAGCTCAGTGGCTTAAAAGCCTCTTTTGTTCTTTTTCTTCCCTGGAGGCTATGGGAGCCTAAGGACTTTTAAACTATAAGGAGGCTTCTTAGCTTAATCACTGACTCCTGATCAAGAGATAAAGCAGGGTGGGGGACAGATAGCACAGTGGTTATGCAAAGAGACTTTCACACCCCAAGGATCCAAAGCTCCAGGCTCAGTTCAGCTTCCCTGCCAAGCCACTGTGCAGCAGTGCTGGGCCCTGTGAATTTCTAAACAAGTCTCGTTTATAGTCTATAGGTCCTGAGGCAACTATTCACCGTGTTCTCATCAGGAGAACAACATGGAACAGCTCCCACCACACAGCCCCACTGCTAGGCCACCGAGGTAGAGATCTTCTCCTGAGTTTCCTGGTCAGTTCTCTGTTCCCAGATGTCAGCACAGGGCCTCCACTCTGCTGCTCCAGATTCTGAGGGTAGTAGCAATGGAGACTCACAATTGTGTTTGGTGAGTCTCAGGGGAGTCCTCTCCGCCCTTCAGCCACTTTTCTTGGTGAAACAGACTGGAGGTGGTGCCTCATCGGGTTAACTGCCAGACTATTAGCAGCCACTTAATCTCTCCCTAGGCTCCTCTGTCCACAAACCACACGTGTTTGCACTCACTGGTGATTTGGTGGGTTCCTGAAGTCGTTCTAGTCCTGCCTTGTGGTCCCAAGTGGTCTTCTTTGGTGTTCCTAGTTGACAAGGGAGAGGAGAGGAGAGAAACACAGCTGCTTCTGCTCCGTAGCCCCGCCTCCGGAAGTCCTGGTTTTTTTTTTTTTTAACTGATTGTATTTTCCCCAGAGCTCTGCTAAGCTCTGGCTAATGGTGGTGCAGAGGATTGAAGCTGTGTGAGCTCACTGGGTGTCCCCATTCAGATATGTGCACACATGCAAACACATGCCCACAAGGACGCAGGCAGCACACAGCGCACTCCCGGCACGAGTGCTCTGGGCGGCACAGGCACAGGCGCGCTCAGTGGGTCCCCTCGTCCCACAGCCTCCTGCTCAAGAGTCAGCTCCTGGAAGATCCCTCATTGTTGTTGCTGTGTCATGCCATTATTTATCTGTGATTGGCAGTGAGCGACAAGGTTGTAAAGTAACAGGGCCTAGTTCTACCCCACAGCCACCACCACGGTTCTGTGCCCCCACCTTTGCAGCATGTGTGCCCTTTCTCTAGAGCCCACAGCTGAGTGAGGCCACCTGGCAGTGTCTCTCATCTCTTTCCTTATTTCACTAAGCATCATCGCCTTCGGTTCCATCCATTTTGTTCCCAAGGACACAATATCATCTTTTTGATGGCAGAGTAGTAGTCTTTTTGTTTTCCTTTTAAAAAAATATTTATTTTTCCTTTTGTTGCCCTTGTTTTTCATTGTTGTTGTAGTTATTATTGTTGTTATTGATGTCGTTGGATAGGACAGAGAGAAATGGAGAGAGGAGGGGAAGACAGAGAAGGGGAGAGAAAGATAGACACCTGCAGACCTGCTTCACCGCCTGTGAAGCGACTCCCTGCAGGTGGGGAGCCGGGGGCTCAAACTGGGATCCTTGAGCCTGTCCTTGCGCTTTGCGCCACGTGCGCTTAACCCGCTGTGCTACAGCCCGACTCCCTGGCAGAGTAGTATTCTATGCAAACAGGACCTGTGAATGATAAACTAGAACAAACATACCCTATGCCTTCAGTTAGTGATTTTATTTCAGTCACAAAAACTAGGAAGTCAGGAGGCATCTGCTGGAGAAGAATAGTTCCGTGGAGAGAAGTAACGCTTAGCAGCTATCTGATTAGAGTTGTGCAGCACAAAACTTAGAATATATAAAGCTCTTTGTATTCTGTTCATGTCTGAGAAATAGCCCTTAAAGGGTACACACGGCTTTCTACAACTAAGCTTTAATCTAGAAACACATTTAGGGTCGTAGTCAGTCTAATAAGGAACACCTCAGCAGCAAAGGCAGAGACACTAGTCACAGACGTGGGCTGCTTTCTGTGCGACATATATAAGGCCTATCTATACCAGTGTCCACAGAGATAGGAATACATTTCAACTTAGCAAACTGAGGGATGTGTGAAACATCCATTTTTCAGAATCAACATTAGGAAGTCTACTGAGAAAAACACCCTTAAAGGGAGGAGTCACATCCTAGGCATAAAGAAGCAGTAGCTCGTGCTGTACCAGAGAAATAGCCAGTCATTTAACTAGAGTTTAGCACTCTGGTAGGAGAAGGACTGAGAATTATAGCTGGTCAGTATATGTCCTGCATGGTCAGTACCAGTAATCCTAGAATGTGCTTGACCTAGAGAGTTTAAGTAGAGCACAGTAGCAGAACAGCAGTAAAAGTTATGGGTAGAGGACACCAAACACCGGTGGATTCAGTTTCTGTTCTTTCACTTTTGGTTAAAAGACACAGGTGTGTACAATAGCATGCCATGATCAACAATGGCTTTAGGATAAACTTGTGTCAATACATACGTACATACCTCATATTCAAATAAGTCACTTCTCCATAGAGAGAGTTGATGGTTAAAGACATAAGTGACACAGTTAAGCGGTCTATTATGATTCATGCCTGTGGTAAGTGGCCATGTGAGCTGGGGGGCCAGGACCCCACTTTTTGTTCTCTGGCAGAGAATTATCTCCGGCGTAAGTTCTGGATGGACAGTGGATTGCCCAGTGGAAGCCTTTGCAGCGTGGACATTTAGTAGATGGGGGTTTTGAAAATATCATTTTTATTTAATCTATAACTAGGCTGCGGAGAATTACTTTTGCAGTCTCTTTGAATATGACCCTCATTGTTGCACTTAAAACAAACCGCCGGGGGTCGGGCGGTGGCACAGTGGGCTAAGCGCACGTGGCGCAATGCGCAGCGACCGGCGTAAGGATCCCGGTTCGAGCCCCCGGCTCCCCACCTGCAGGGGAGTCGCTTCACAGGTGGTGAAGCAGGTCTGCAGGTGTCTATCTTTCTCTCCCCCTCTCTCTCTGTCTTCCCCTCCTCTCTCCATTTCTCTCTGTCCTATCCAACAACAAAGCAACGTCAACAATGGCAATAATAACCGCAACGAGGCTGCAACAACTAGGGCAACAAAAAGGGGGAAAATGGCCTCCAGGAGCGGTGCATTCATGGTGCAGGCACCGAGCCCAGCAATAACCCTGGAGGGAAAAAAAAAAAAAAAAAAAACCGCCAACGCCTGTGCTGAGCCGGTGACATGGCGGCATGATTTACTGCGGCCATGACCTGTGCCTTACGTGTTTGCGTCCCAATTGCACTACATGCCTTTATCATTTGAGCAGTATTTAAATTTTGACCCTTAAGTGGTCCAAGGATGCCTTTGCAGTCTTGATTTGCATTATCATAAGCTGATTGTTTGGTAAGGATTTCTGTGGCCTCTTATCAATTTGTCAATCGCCTCCTGTAATCTAGCAATAAAATCCATGTAGGATTCTGTAGCATTCTGGAAGATAGCTCTGAAGGAACCAGCCGGAGTGCTTGGATCAGGGATTTCATTCCAAGCTTTAAGTGCTGCCTGGGCAGCAAGCCGCATCCCTTTCCATCTGAGGTTCATCTGCTCGCTGGGAGAGGCAAAATTACCCTCACCCACTAATTGCTTGGGGGGATTTTTGTTCTGTATGGCTAGAGCTGTAGCAAACTCTTTGTCTTCATGAAACCACAGAGCACTCGCAGAATTTGGCACTACAGTTTTCACCAGTTTCCAGTCAGGAGAAGACAGTCAGTGTCTGCAATGTATGTGACACAGCCCCCAGTGAAAGGAGCCTGTAAGCCACTGTGCTTAACTGACTGTCTGAGACCTTTATAAACCTGAGAGGGCAAGGTTTCGTGTTTCATCTCAGCCCCTCCCCCTGTAGTGAGGACAGGAAAAGCATTAAGTTCAGACAAACCTTTTTTCTTAAGTCCTTCCAAACATCTCCCTAATGCAGTTTTGAAAGGGAATTTTCTGTTTTCATAACTGGTAACAGGTGAAGTCAAGGGAGAATGAGGAGGAGGATGCGTTACGAAGGGGTTGAGTGAGTCACATGGCACAGTAGGAAGAGGTGGTAGTTCTAAGGATGGGTTAAATGGTGTGCCATCACGGGGTTGAAGTGAAGGGGGGATGGTGACCACACAGGAAGAGGGGGTGGAGGTGGGAGCACCACAGGGGGTGGAGGTGGGGACTCTAGAGGCTGCATGGAGATCTGTGCTAAGGAAAGGATTTCCCTGGATCCAAGATTGTGGTGGCGGGTGGTGTTTGGAATAGCGAGGCAGTACAGATAAGGTCCATATAGAGGCAGGTTAGCTGGTTTAGGCTCAGTAGAAAAATGTGAGAATGTTTGGGTTTCAGGTGTGACAGAAACAGTTTGTATCTGAGAAGAGGAGGAGGAAGGAGAAGTGGAATTGGAAGTAGGAGGAGGAGGAGGCTTTAGGGAATAGTCCTCCAAAAAAACCTGCAATTGATTTAGAGCAGAAAGGCAGCGCTTATTAATCCGAAGTTGTTTTGCTGTGACTATACCAATATTTTTCAGTAAATAATCTCCAATTTGTGTCCATATCTCAATTGATAGAGCTGTATTCTTGGGAAGAGGTCCAGAGACCACCTCTATTACATTTAACCTTTCTTAATTCTCAGCTGGAACACTGAATTTTACGTATCTTTAAAGTTTCTTTCAACTGTCTGAGGTGAAGACTATCTTCTTTAGAATGCAATATACCCATTGTGGCCATTTAGAAAAGGTGAGAGTAAAAGAAAGCTTAAAATTAATTGTCGGTCACTTACCAAGAATTAGCATATGTTTGTTGGGTCCCTAATCAGCTTAAAGTCAAGTCAAGTGGTAAAGGGCATGGGGGTAAAAAGAAAAAATTTAACACGTGTGATAAAAGTCAAGGAAAAACTGCCTTAAGCAGAAAAACAAGAAAAGATGGGGTAACCATAGAAGCACATTGGGGCAGATTAAAGTCAGCCACATGGAGGTGGGGCTAAAACTTTGACACACGTTTGGGTGGAAAGTCAAAGTGGACCATACATAGTAACTCAACACGTGGGAGATAAAGTTCAACCACACAGAGCAAAAAGTGGGTAGGATTGAAATTCAAGTCAGACAACTAAAATAGGGGTGGGATAAAGAAAATTGAAACATGTTCAGGTGCCCTTCGTTGTAATTTGACTTAAAAAAGGTTGGCTGGGGGCTGTGGCGCATAGAAGGATTCACAGCAGGGATCTGGGAACTGGTTTAAACAAGACAAGGTTTATTAGGGTGAAACAGGTAAAAGGCAAAATAAACACTTATCATCAAGGGTTAAGGGTACGCTAGGCCCATAAAGTCTGAGTATAGTCATCAAAAGTTTAGTCCCAGAAGATAAACAATTATCAGCTCTGGTAAAGGTTGCTCGTGGGTGTAGAGGGGTCTAAAAGTTTACCGGCCAGCAGAGTCACATGTGTTCAATGCCCAAGAGAAGTAGCCATGGTGGATACCTGGAGCATCTCCGAGGAGATGCTTCTGACTAGGAGAAGCAGCAGCCAAAGAGGCTGACCCGCTTCTAGTCCCGTGCTTTACACCTTCCCTTCTCTGTGTGTCCTGCCTCAGGGTGAGGTCATTTGTATGCTAATAGTCCCAAACTCCTGTTGGGGTCACAACAACAGAACCCATTGAATTCCAAATCCTCAGTAAATGTATTCTGTCATTCATACCGGCATCAATCTCACTTCACATCAGCATCATTGCCACTTCCACCACCATCATTGTAAACATGATCGTCATCACCATTACCTCCTTCACTATCATCACCACCTTCATCACTATCATCACCACTGTCATCACCACCATCATCATCACCATCATCATCACCATCATCATCCTCACCTCCATCACCACCATCATCACCACTGTCATCACCATCATCATCCTCACCTTCATCAACACCAACACACTACCTCCATCACCACCATTACCATCACCATCATCTTCATCATCATCACCATCAACACCATCTTCATTACCACAAACATCTTCACCATCATCTTCATCACCATCAACACCATCATCATCACCATCAGCATCTTCATCACCATCAACACTATCATCACCATCAACACCATCTCCATCAACACTATCATCACCTTCATCTTCATCCACCATCATCACCATGACCACCATCATCACCATGACCATCATCCTCACCTCCATCACCACCATCACACTACCTCCAACCATCACCACCATTACCATCTTCATTACCATCACCATCATCATCTTCATCACCATCAACACCATCTTCATTACCACCAACATCTTCACCATCATCATCTTCATCACCATCATCTTCATCACCAGTATCATCATCACCATCATCATTTTCATCACTATCAACACTATCATCACCATCAACACCATCTCCATTATCAACACTATCACCACCATCTTCATCACCATCATCACCATCTTCATCTTCATCACCACTATCATCATCACCATCATCATTTTCATCACCATCATCAACACTATCATCACCATCAACACCATCTCCATTATCAACACTATCATCACCATCACCTTCATCATCATCTTCATCACCATCTTCATCACCATCATCAACACCATCATCATCACCACCATCATCAACACTATCATCACCATCACCTTCATCATCTTCATCACCATCATCATCTTCATCACCATCATCAACACCATCTTCGTCATCATCAACACCATCTTCACCACCACCCTCACCATCACCACCACCATCAACTTCATCATCATCAGGACTCCTAATTGGCTCGGGGCTACATCCCTCCATGCCATGTCTCTGTCCACTTGGGCTGGAGGACAGGATGAACCAGATCTTCCTATAATGGAACTAGCTGTTCCTGTGGTTTCCCTTCCTTTGATCCACGTCTGAGCTGTGGGAGCTCCCTGCTCCTAATGTGTCTCACCCTTGGACTAGATCTGCCACCACTTCTGTCATGCTCATTTGCTTTCTGGGAGAAAGTCTCTGCTCTTGCCTCTCCCGTGCAGATGCGTCCACCTGTTCCCAGAGTATCCTTGGGAGCTTCTTCCACCTGAGACCTGGTGACCATACCTGCCTCCTCTGACTCTTCTCTCCAGCACCAGGGGGCAGGAGTTGGGATGACCTTCTCTCAGTGGCCAACCTTGGCTATGCCTCTTACCTCCAGGGTCTCTCACCTTCTCCCACATCTGTCTCCTTCTTCATCGACTCACATTGACTCGTGACTGAGTTCGTAGTTGTGACTATCCACTGCAGGCATTTTACGTGATGCTCATTTATCATCGACTCAATCGACGTGTTTCACAACACAGCAGCGTCTAATTGTTCTGTGATCTAATTGTTGAGAGGGTGTGCCTCAGAGACCAGGTTCTCCAATTTGATTTCGGAAACGTGGAAGGTTAGTTGTGTCTAATCTCCAAATTTCCCCCATGTGGCCACTTACCGCCATCTGGGACTTCAGTTGATGGGTGCGGGGGGGGGGGGGGGGTTGAGCTAATTGAGTTTCAGAAATGAAGGTTTTCCATGGAGTGCAAGTGCAGGCTGGGTTCCCTGGGGCCTGCCCCAGGGTGGGCGTGGGCAGGAGTCCTTGATCACTGTTTGAATAGCTAGTTTGGAGCCAGGGGAGAAGCAGAGACACATTTTCCTGATTGAGTGAGAGCTGCCAGGAGCTGCTTGGGACCCAGCATGCCCAAGACACTCATTTTGGGTTCGTGTTTTTTTTTAACACTGGTGTGGTTGCAATGGCCCATGTGCAGTGCAGGGACTGTAAGGGGTTTTGATATATTCACACGTGTGTGTAGCCATTTTTTGTGACTGTTTTTAGAATGACTCTTTAAAAAAAGATGCCACTTATTTATTTACTTATTTCTTACTGGACGGAGACAGAAATTAAGAAGGGAGGGGGAGATAGAGAGGGAAAGAGACAGAGATACATCTGCAGCCCTGCTTCACCACTTGTGAAGTTTTCCCCTGGCAGGTGGGGACCAGGAGCTCGAACCCAGTTCCTTGTACACAGTAATGTGTGTGCTTAACCAGGTGCCCCATCCCAGATGCCATTTGTTTTTTCAAGAAGCAAACGCTCCTTTTTTTTTGTATTTTAATTTTTTTTCCCCTCCAGGGTTATTGCTGGGGCTCAGTGCCTGCACCATGAATCCACTGCTCCTGGAGGCCATTTTTTCCCCTTTTGTTGCTCTTGTTGTAGCCTTGTTGTGGTTATTGTTGATGTTGTTGTTGGATAGGACATAGAGAAATGGAGAGAGGAGGGGAAAGACAGAGAGGGGGAGAGAAAGACAGACACCTGCAGACCTGCTTCACTGCCTGTGAAGCGACCCCCCTGCAGGTGGGGAGCCAGGGGCTCGAACCAGGATCCTTCTGCTGGTCCTTGCGCTTTGTACCACATGCACTTAATCTGCTGCGCTACTGCCTGACCCCCACCGCTTTTATTTATTTTTTATATTTACTTATTTTCCCTTTTGTTGCCCTTGTTGTTTATCTTTGTTGTTGTTATTGCTGTCGTTGTTGGATAGCACAGGGAGAAATGGAGAGAGGAGAGGAAGACGGGGAGAGAGAGAGACACCTGCACACCTGCTTCACTGCCTGTGAAGCGACTCCCCTGCAGGTGGGGAGCAGGGGGCTCGAACCGGGATCCTTCTGCCGGTCCTTGCGCTTTGCACCACATGCGCTTAACCCGCTGCACTACCGCCCGACTCCTGCCACTTTTATTTTTAAGACAATCTACATTTTCATAGGAAAGGTTTTTTCTTGAATCATATACTGCAGATATGTCTTCTTTTTTAATCTTTGTGATTTAATGACAAACAAGATTGTAAGATCACAGGGGCATAATTCCACGCAGTTCCCACCACCCGAGTTCCCTGTCCCATCCTCTCATGGGAAGCTTCCCGATTCCTTATCCCTCTGGGAGCCTGGCTCTTTTAATCTTCTCCAATGGGAAGCGCCTGCTCTTTGTCAGACACCCCAGTTAAGAAGGGGCTACATCTTGGCCCAAGCTCCGCATGTTGGCCTTGGCTCAAAGCCAAGTGTTGCACCTGGTGTTGGTGGTGTGCCGCAGCTGACTGGCGCCGATACCGACCTGGCACCTGGCACCTGGCACGTGTGGCTGAGCGACCGTGTCTGCTGACAGTAGGAAAAAGCTCAGCTGAGCTTGGCAGCCTCATGGCCTGTCCACAGCCACGGTGTTTCTCTCTCTCTCTTTCTCTCTCTCTCTCTCCTTCTCCACCCCTCGCCCAGTCCTGCATGGTTTCTTCCACATACTAAGGTCTCACCTCCTGAACCTCTCTCTCTCTTCAGCCCTCTGATCACTTGGCCTAACACCAGGGCCTGACCCTTTGCCTACACCCATTTCCCCAACTGTAAGCAGATGCCTGTGTCCTGTCTCCACAGACCTCCCAGGGCTGGGCTTCTCTTGCTGACGGGATTATGCAGAATGTGACTCCCTGTGCCCAGCTCCTTCCACTCAGCACCATGCTTCCTAGCCTCATCTACACACTAGCAGGACTCCTTCCCTGTTTTTGGCTGCATACTATTCCTCAGTGTGAACACTACAATGCATGGGGGGTGGTGGTGCTGGCTGTTTGGAGCTGTTTACTAGAGAAAATTGGGAAATCTGTCCCATAACTCCCCCACCTTCTCCATGCAGATGCCCCACTGAGCAGGTGCACACAGCACCCTGCCAGGTCGGGGAGGGCTCTGGGCAGGGACAGAGCAAATCCCAGTCACAGGAGCTCACCTGTGTGTGGGGAGGGGGCAACTCATTTCCTTTTGAAAGATCTATTTATTTATTTCACGGGAGACAGAGAGTTGCACCTAAGGAAGAGGGCAAGAGAGACCAGAGCACTACTCCAGCGCCTGGGTTCCTGGGGCTCAAACCAGGAGACTTGGGCAAGTCTTTCACTCTTCCAGCTGAGCTATTTCCCCAACCAGGTCATCTTAAAAATATATTTATTTATATTTTATGAGAGGTGGGGGGTGTGGTGCCAATACAGGGACTGAATAAAAGAGTAGGGATTTCGGAAATAGCTTGATAAAGAATTTAGTTCAAGGGGCCGGGTGGGGGTGGTGCGCCTGGTTAAACACACACATCATACTATGCAAGGACCCAGGTTTGAGCCCCCAGTCCCCACCTGCAGGGGAGAAGCTTCATGAGTAGTGAAGCAGGGCTGCAGGTGTCTGTCTGTCTTTCTCTCCTCTATTTTGTCCCTCCCTCTCATTTCTCTCTGTCTCTATCGAATCAAATAAATTTTTTAAAAAATCAAGAAGGAGAAGAAGAAGATGATGATGAAGAAGAAGAATTAGAATTCAGTTCATTGCCTACTGGGGGGCACATGTCTAACACCCCTAAAACCAACACACCTGAAAGGTAAGTTGTACAAAGAAGCAAAGACATGAGAAAAAAACTCACAAGTCCCAGCGGAAAACAGAACTGAATCGAAAGTGTCACAGAAGCCGTTTGCAGAAGAAGCTTCTGAGACTTCCCCAAATAGAGCTGTTAAGACCCATTAGCAATTAAAGAATCGCAAATTAAAAACGCGCACACACTCACACGCTGTCACTTCACACACACCCCAAACCTCTCGCCTTAACGTCTATTAAGCCTGCAAACCTGTGGAAGCTGGCAAAGAGCGGCTGGTGCTCAGGGCAGGAGGCCTCTTGCCTGCCTGAGGAGGCCGGGGCAGTGCGGCTCAGCCTGTCCTCTGCTGAGCTCACCGAGACCAGCTGCACACACACACAGTCCTGCCGCTGCTCCGATTCTAAAGCTCCTAGAGGAATTTTCTGGAAGCTGGCTAGAGGGTTCACAGCGCTGTCCCTGATGAGAGCTGGAGGCCTCCTGTGTGGCAGACACATGGACAGAAAGTGGAGTTGGGGTGTAGACGGGCCCAGCCCCTGTGGAGAGCAGTCTGGAAGGCTAGAAATGGACCTGCCCTGTGACCCCGCAGCTCCTGTCCTGGGGATAGATTCTAAGGAACCAAACACACCCATCCAGAGAGATCTGTGTGCACCTGTGTTCATAGCAGCACAATGTGTAATAGGCCAAACCCTGGTAGCAACCCAGGTGTCCAACAACAGATGAGGGGCTGAGAAATCCATGGTCTAGATACACAATGGAATACTACTCAGCTATGAAGAATGATGGAGTCACCTTCTTCCCCTCCTCTTGGATGGAGCTTGAAAGAATCCTGTGAAGTGAGATCAGCCAGAAAGAGCAGGATGAAGATGGGCTGATCTCACTCAGGGACAGAAGTGGAGACATCAGAACAGAAGGGGAAACACCAAGCAGAACGTGGACTGGGTTTGGTGTCTTGCCCCGAAGTAAAGGACTCTGGGGTTGAGGGGGTTCAGGTCCTGGAACATGATGGCAGAAGACCTAGAGGGGCTGAATTGTTATGTGGAAAACTGAGCAATGTTACACATGTACAAACTACTGCATTTTATTTTTTGTTTCCAGGGTTAACACTGGGGCTCAGTGCCTGCACTATGAATCCACTGCTCCTGGAGGCCATTTTTTCCCCTTTTGTTGTCCTTGTTATTGATGGTTGTTATTATTGTTGTTGTTATTGCTATTGTTGTTGGGTAGAACAGAGAGAAATTGAGAGAGGACAGGGAGACGGGGTGAGAAAGACACCTGCAGACCTGCTTCACTGCCTGTGAAGCGACCCCCCTGCAGGTGGACTGGAAGCGGGATCCTTACGCTGGTCCTTGTGCTTTGCGCCATGTGCACTTAACCTGCTGTGCTACCGCCCGCCTCCCTCAACTGTATTTTACTGTTGACTGTAAACCATTAATTTGTCCAATAAAGTAAAGCAAAACAAAAACAAAAACAGGACAGCCTTCCACAAGAGGGCTGGGGGGCTGATTAGACTCCATAGCTCTGGTCTCAGCACAATATTCCCGTCTCTCCATCCATGTGCCATCACCCCGATCCTCCTAACGTCTAATTTATTTAGTATAAAGGGACAGAAAGGCGGGGACAGTGCATTACCCAGTCCTTCTCTTTCCCTTTGTATCATTATTTTCAGCAGAAAGAACTAATGAAAAAGGCTACTTTTAATTTTTTATTTATTTTCCCTTTTGTTGCCCTTTGTTGTTGTAGTTATTGTTGTTGTTGTTATTGATGTCAATGTTGTTGATGGGACAGAGAGAAATGGAGAGAGGAGGGGAAGACAGAGAGGAGGAGAGAAAGACAGACACCTGCAGACGTGCTTCACTGCCTGTGAAGCGACTCCCCTGCAGGTGGGGAGCCGGGGGCTCGAACCGGGATCCTTACACCGGTCTTTGTGCTTCGCACCATATGCGCTTAACCTGCTGCGCTACCGCCCAACTCCCAAAAAAGGTACTTTTAAATTTTACTAGTGATTTAATAATGATCGACAAGATTTTGGGATAAGAGGGGCACAATTCCCACTAAAAAGGGGCACTGTGGTGTCTCTCTCCCTCTCTTTGAATGCAAGTAAACAACTGTGAGAAAAATAAGAATAAAGATGAGAATCGCGAGCTTCTGCTGTTGTTTGTGTAGTGTTAGTAGAGCTGCAGGCTCTCCCCGACTGGCGGCAGAACATGTAAACGTGGGAGTCGCAGCTGCAGACTCCCTTGATGCGAGAGAGACCCAGAAGCCCTGTAGGACCTAATGGACTGTCTAAGTGACACAGCAAAGCCACTGGCCTGATGGAAGTAGAATCAGTGACGCTTCAAGACACGGCCTCCCATCTATAACCTCGACACGGCGCTTGCTCTCAGACCTTCTTTGAGGCACTGCCTGTGGAGATGAAGTGGGAGGACAGGTCCAGAACCTACAAGAAATTAAAGACGGAAAAATAGATGAGGTGGATGCAGGGAGGGCTCCATGTGGCTAAGTTCCATCCTGCTTAGAATTCCGTGTTTTGATTTACCCTTCGTGTTGATTTATCAGAAAGCCTTCCATGATTCAGAGCAGCTTTTGAAAAGTGCCCTATGCTTCAACAGTACGAAATGTCAATGTAATTTTTTTTCTTTTCTTTTTTTTTGCCTCCAGGGTTATTTCTGGGGCTTGGTGACTGCACTACAAATCCACAGCTCCTGGCAGACACTTTTTTTTTTTAAGGACATAGAGAAAATGAGAGAGGAGGGGGAAACAGAGAGGGAGAGAGAAAGACAGACCCCTGCAGACCTGCTTAACTGCTTGTGAACTGTCCCCCTTGCAGGTGGGGAGCCGGGTCTCGAACCCATATCCTTGTGTGGGTCCTCACGCTTAGTACTATGTGCACTTAACTGGGTGCACCACCACCTGACCCCTAATTTTTTAAAGAAATTATTATTTATTTATTTTGAATATAGATAGAGAGAAATTGAGAGGAAAGGAGAGAGAGAGAGAGAGAGAGAGAGAGAGAGAGGGAGAGGAGAGGAGAGAGAGAGACCTGCAGACTGTTTCACCACTCATGAAGCTTTCCCCTTGCAGGTGGAGACTAGGGGCTTGAACCCAGGACCTTATTCAACCAAGAGCACCAAGTCACCACCTCTCAGTTCCCTCTTTTTTCTTTTGCTTTTTTTTTTAATGTTTATTTTCTGTATTTTATTCTTTTTTTCCCCTTTTTAGGGGGATTAATGATTTACAGTCGACAGTAAATCCAATAGTTTGTACATGCAGAGCGTTTCTCAGTTTTCAATTTTTCTCTTCTTTTCAAAAGCCATCAAACTCTGACCCCGTTATCTCTGTCCTGAACAATCCTTACAGGTGTTTCGTGAAGAGAGAATGCACTCAGAATTCCAGGCGAATTTATTCAAGATTCAAATTGAGAACATGAGGCCAGGAGGGACCTGAACTTGGGCCAGGAAGGACTTGAACCTGGAGCAACTCACGTTGTTGTGAGAGCCTGTCCCTAGACTGGGCTGTGAGGCAGAGGTTTTGGGCACTGTGTGCATGTGAAGGGAGGGCAGTCAGCACTCACAGCTGCGCCAGCCCGAGCACAGAGGGGCCGGAGAGCTGCTGCACGGGACACGGTGACTCCTCGGCCCTGAGACAGCCAAGCAAGGCCAGCTTGTCTCATTTCACTTTCTTCTTAGTATTTATTTATTGCACTGAAGACAGAAGCAGGTAGTTCAGTGGTTGAGAACACAGATCCTGTTGGGAGTGACACTGCCCGAGTTCAAGTCTAAGTCGCGTCACCCTCGAGGAGTAACTGGCCTCACTAGCTTGTCCTGTGAGAACAGAAACAGTGTCTTCACAGGGGACTTGTGGTTATGTCAGTGCCGCCAGGGGTGAGTCACAGCTGCACATGGCCCGTGGTTGCCTGAGTCCAGTTCTGTCTCTGTTGCACTCAGTAGCAGACTTCATGTGTTGGAGAGGCCTATGTTGTGACTTAGAGGAACTGTATCAGCTAAGCTTCATGCCTGTATAATTTGGAGACTATATATATATTTGTCTCCAGGCTTATTGCTGGGGCTTGGTGCCTGCACCATGAATCCACTGCTCCTGGAGGCCATTTTTTCCCATTTTGTTGCCCTTGTTATCGTTGTTTTGGTTATTACTATTGTTGTTATTGATGTCATCATTGTTGGATAGGACAGAGAGAGATGGAGAGAGGAGGGGAAGACAGAGAGGGGGAGAGAAAGACAGACACCTGCAGACCTGCTTCACTGCCTGTGAAGCGACTCCCCTGCAGGTGGGGAGCCGGGGGCTCGAACCAGGATCCTCACGCCATGGGCTAAGCTTAATCCGCTGCACTACCGCATTACAGTTGCAAAGATTGTTCTCTCTTCACTCTGTTTTCTTTTTTTTTTTGGGGGGGGAATTAATGGTTTATAATAAATATAGTTGTTGGTACATGTATAAAGTTTCTCAATTTTCTGCCAAAGTCTCTCCCCCCAGCCTAGGTCCTCCTCCACCATCAGACCCCAGGGCCTGAGAGCTCCCTCCCCAACCCCATCCAGACTCCTTTACAGTCGTTTTATTTTAATTTTCAGTCAATCTCATCTCACTAGCTGGGGGTCCTGGATGTGCACAGGCTGATGGAGCTCATGTCTTGGGTCCCTGTAACCGTTTCTGTTAGCGCCAGACCTGTTCACTTCTGACCGTCGGCTCAAACAGATGCCCAAGGAGGATGGTGGCCTCAGGTGGATTATTTTTTAATCCATGGTCTCATAAATACAGAGTAAACACAGACTCCACACTTGAATACTGAGCAGATCAAACACTGTCCTTTTGCATTCCATCCTTGCAAACAGATTGCACAGTCTGCCTCAGTATCTCTCCCATCTCCGTGTGTTTAAGTAACACGTACTCGTGTGGAGCGGAACTCTGAGGTAAGCATTGCGGTCAAGGTCAAGGGTGTGCCTGCCTGCAGCGTGGGCCTGCCTCCCTCCTGCTCTTAGAAGGCCCAGAAGTAGTGCTGGGACCTAGGGTCTGCTGGGTCACCAACTTTTGCCGTAGGAGTCATGTCTCTGAACATGAACTTCTGCTGCTGGATACTCTTTGTGGAAGAGAATGTCGTTAGACTCGGGCTCAGCTCTACTGCCCCAGAGATTTCAAAGCCAGTGTCTCAGTATAGCTATTATTTTCTCCTTTTTATTATTTTTACTTATTTTAAATTTTTATTAGTGATTTCATATTGATTTACAAAACCATAAGATCATAGGGGTCTAATTCCACACTGTTCCTGCCACCAGAGTTCTGTGTCCCTGTTCTCTCTGATGAAAACTGCAGTGCTTCTCCCAAGGTCACAGATAAGGGTTGACTTTATAAATCAATTTATTGGTCTATCGTCTATATCTACCTACCTACCTATATATTTATATCTCTATAAATACTTTTTTTGTGCCCATTTTTTCCCACGGCCCTGCCTCCTCTTCCTACACCTGTTACTACTTCCGAGTACCCTTTCTTTTTCCTCTTCCCTCTCAGATAAGAGAAATAGCGCCTGGCTTCCTCTGGTGTTTTTCAGATTCATTTCCCTTTCGTTGACAGGATAAAATCAAGATTCCTGGTGACAAACACTTCAATTCCTGATGGAATTGGGGTTCAGAGCCCCCTGGTCATCTTCCCCCTCTGTGAGTATGGACCAAAGGCCTTTATGGGGTACAGAAGGTTCTGGCTTCTGTCATTGCTTCTCCACTGGACATGGGTGTTGGCAGGTGGACCCACACCCCCAGCCTGTGTCTGTCTGTCCCTAGTAGGGCAGGGCTCTGGGGAGGGGAGGCTCCAGGACACATGGGTGAGGGCGTCTGCGCAGGGAGGTCAGGATGGTGTCATGGCAGCATCTGCAACTTGGTGGCTTAAAGGCAGTAAGATATAAAGTAAAACAAAATGTTTAATAAACAGGAATCAAATAGTAAGAATAGAGCAGGTGTGAATAGAGACCCTAGGGTGAAAAGGAGTGAGGAGGTCTACTCTTGGCATGTTCCCAGGGGCCCAGGACTTTTATAACGTTTGCTTGAGTTTGATGGCTAATATGGAGTTGGACAAAAATATTGTCTGAAAAGATGGTTTTAGAGTTAAGAATAGGGCTAGAAAGCTGCAATAGGGCAGAGTAGCTCCCAAACTTGAAGAAAATATATAAATACAATTAACTGTGTAACCTCCTAAATCCCTGTCAGTCTGAGTTCACAGTCCATGGTCACAGCTGGGAACATTTTAGGCTGCTTTCATGTCAGGACCCGTCTTGCTTGAGGGGCAGGGCAGGCTGACCAGCCTACCTTCAGAGAGTGGACAGCCCTTACCATTGCTGCTCTGCAGTGAGGGCGGGCCCTGGAGAGGCCACAAAAGCCTATCCCATTGTCTATTTATAACATCTCACACCTGCCTGTCTGTCTGTCTGTCAGTCTGTCTGTCTATCTATCTATCATTTCTCTCCAAATACATGCATTGATTTCTACAAGAAAGCCAAGCTTAACTTGACACTAGGAGAAATACTGGGCAGGGCAGAGAACTTGGACAGGATGAGGCCTCTGCCCGACCTTTGCATGCCCACAGTGGCTTCATCACAGCCAATCAGCCTAGAACCCAAATGTCAGGCACCATGGGTGGAGAATCCGCTCAGAGGATCAAATGGACAAACACCTGAAGTTCACTGTCATCAAGTTTCTTCTATGATTCCATCCTGAACACCCTGGGCAGACGCCGTCACCTCCCCAGAAAGACAGAAGCAGGCTGGGGTGTGGATCCACCTGCCAACACCCATGTCCAGTGGAGAAGCAATGACAGAAGCCAGAACCCCCACCTTCTGCTCCCCATAAAGAGTTTTGGTCCAGGCTCCCAGAGGGGGAGAAATGTCAGGGGAAGACGCCCAGAGGGCTCTGAACCCCAACTCCATCAGGACCCAGAGAGAGAAGAGGAGAAAAGGGAGGACAGTTGGAAGTAGCAGTAGGTGTTGGTGTCACTTAGGAAGGAAGGGGAGGCAGGACCAGAGAAAAAGTAGGGCATATATATATAATATGTATATATACAGATATGACAGCCCATATCTGAGACCTTGGGAGAACCACTACAGTTTCCAATAGAAGGAATGAGGACACAAGAATTTGGTGTGGAATTGTACTCCTGTAATCTTGTAATTCTGTAAGTCAATATTAAATTACTCATAACGACAATTTAAAAAAAATTCTGAACTGCATGTACTGAATTGTAGATAAGGCCCTGAGAGCACCATTCCAGTTTGGTATTTAGATTGGGAATGTGGAAATAGTGTCAAATTAAGCTTTTTTAAATTAAAAATTTTTTTTTTTTTATAACCATCCTGCTGTTGTGTCCAACTCATCTCTTGATGAAGGCAGATTTTTCTTGTTGTTGATTTTTTTTTTTTTGATAATATCTTCCACTTGACCGTAACAGTTTACAGTTCAATATGTATATATTTTCTCCTGTCTCTCCTCACTCAGCGGGGACATGGCAGGTGGGCACACTCTGTCAGCCTGCACAGAGCCCTGTTTCAGGGGCACATGAGGAGGAGAACAGAGAGAATGAAAGGGTGAAGGTCCGGCCTGCGTGGGTGCATGCTGGGAGAGCCGGATCCCTCTGAGGTGAGGCCTCTCGGATCTCCGGCAACCGTGGACAATAAAAGGGATTCCCGAGTAGCCAAACTGCCCAAGGATGTCAGAAAGCCGGTGTGGGGCTTCCCTCCTCCTTTGTAGAGGTGAAATATGATGGGTTACACTCGGGTTTTGGCCAAATTACCCTCGCGCCTCCAGCTAGGGGCTCTGCTCTCCCTGGCCGCTTGGAATCCCACCAGATCGAGTTTCCAGACCCCTCCCCCAAACCACCCAGCCAAATGCAAACCTGGGATCTCTCCTGTCCTGTCCAAAAGGCTGACTTTTCCCACATAGCACACTTTCACTGCAAAGATCAGAAGCAGACAGCCTCTCAGGTATATGCATGATTTTATTTAAAATGTGTCCAATAAGATTTTTTTTTCCCCCCACTTGGGATGAACCTTTCGACCTCTTTCCACGTTGCAGTGGGTCAGCTGTCATGTCCCAGCCTCACGGGGCTGCTCAGCAAGGTCTAAGTCACAAAAGAGAGAAATGAAAGTGCGGGAGATTAAATAAGAGGGAGTCTCTAGGGAGCTGCAGCCAGGGTGGGGGGAGACCACCCCCTGCTGGAGGGGGAGGGGCAGGTCAGGGGACACACAGGTGACTTGAGGGGGAGGGGGAGGGAGGAGGAGGTAACCTGCTCATGCATCGTGGGGCAGTCACGAGGTGTCTGTCCTTTGGCAGTCTGGCATTCCGTGTCACGAGCACAAAGGAGAAATTGAGTCTGATGATGTCAGATGGGGGCGGCGTTGAGGGCTGGGGGCACTGTCTTTGCCGTCATGGGGGGCAGGGAGGGGGGAGCCAGCAGGAAGGAGGCAGGTGGAGGAGCCTGGTAGCACATCCAGCGGACGTCTGCGTCTGTCCATCCGTCCCCAGGGTCAGCACTGTCCTGCATTCCTTGGGGACCACAGCAGCCCGCCTTCCGTCTTGGGGAGGGGAGCAGGGCTGGTTTCTTAGGGGGATGTGGGGAGGAGCAGACCTCCTCACCCCCAGCAGGGGGTGTCACGTGGTCTAGAGTCAGTGGGGCGTGGACCACAGGGCACACGTGAGGTCACACGGGGTCCCCCAAGAGGCCCGTCCTCAAGTTCGCTTGGTCTCCTGGGGAGGGAGACAGAGACACAGAGACACACCCAACAGGTGCTCGCGAGGGGCTTCCGATGGCAGGGACGGTGACGCGGGCGGACTGGGGGGCTGGCACCTTCTCTGCATGGGCTCTAAAGTGACCTGGAGGCCATCAGCTGCTCCTCACGGTAAGCCGATCCCAGCCGGCTGTGTGTTCATGAATAAGTTAGACATGGCGGCGTTCAGGATTCCGTTCCGGAGGGCGTACAAAAGGGTGAGGGCTGTGAGCGTGGAGGAGGAGATGCTGGGTGCGTGTGCATGTGTGTGCGTGTGTGGGTGCGTGCGTGTGCATGTGTGTGTGTGTGAAGCGAAGGCTGGAGGTCTGAAGCCTCAGGCTGGCGTCAGCCATCAGACACGGGCGGGGTGACCCAGCCGTACTTCTCGTGTGTCTTCACCAGGCTCTTGAAGGTGGCTTCCGCTTCCTTGCGGCTGAAGGACTTTTTGGACTTGCCGGCCTTTCTGCAGATCCGCCCCTGGGAAGCAAGAGGAAAAAGCAGCACGTTAGAGCCCAGGGCCAGCTGTGTGCGCCTCTCTCTCTCTCTCTCTCTCACACCCACACACACACCCCATCCTGGGGCCAATCCTTGTCTTGGGCAGGGATGCCGTGACTGTTGCACTTTGTGAGAACCTCTATTGTGGTGGAGAACAGCAGACCACCCTCCCGTGGACAGACCCCTCTCTGTTGTCTCTTCCTCCTCGAATGGATCATAAACTCTGAGGTCCCTGCTGTCACTGTATGTCTCTGCTCATCAAGGTCACCCCCTGGATTTATCCTAGGGAACCCAAAAACACCCATCCAGAAAGATCTGTGTGCACCTGTGTTCACAGCAGCACAATGTGTAATAGCCAAAACCTGGAAGCAACCCAGGCGTCCAACAACAGGTGAGTAGCTGAGAAAATTGTAATATATGTACACAGTGGAATACTACTCAGCTGTGAAGAAGGATGAAATCACCTTCTTCCCCTCCTCTTGGGTGGAGCTGGAAGGAATCCTGGGAAGTGAGATCAGCCAGAAAGAGAAGGATGAAGATGGGCTAATCTCACTCATGGACAGAAGTGGAGACATGAGAACAGCAGGGGAAACACCAAGCAGAATGTGGACTGGGTCTGGTGTCTGGCCCCAAAGTAAAGGACTCTGGGGTGTGGGGGGCTTTCAGGTCCTGGTGCTGATGGTGGAGGAGGACCTAGGCTCCCCCCCTCATCCCGTGCAGGTAGGGAGGTGGGGGCTTGAACCTTGATCCTTGCGCGGGTCCTTGCGCTTAGTACTATCTGTGCTTAAACAGGTGGGCCACCACCTGGCCCCCCTCCTCGTGTGCAAAGTCCATCCGTCCGTCCGTCACTCTTCCCGGTCAGGCGTGGCCGGTCACTCACCGGCACAGCACGATGAATCGCTGCTATTATGGAGGCTCTTGGAACACTGCGAGCTTTCATCATCTTTATTCATTTATTGGTTAGAGACAGCCAGAAATCGAGAGGGGAGGGTTGACAGGGAGGGAGACAGAGAGACACCTGCAGCCCTGCTTCACAAAGCTTTCCCCTGCATGTGGGGACCGGGGGCTCGAACCTGGGTCCTGGTGCACTGTCACGTGTGTGCTCAACCAGGTGCACCCCCACCTGGCCCCAAAGGGATAGGGCTAAGTTGCACTCCCTGCTGCCTAGTCCCAGCTGCTGGGAGAGGGGCCACGTTCCTCAGCCAAGCCCAACACAGCCGGGAGGGGGCCCCAGGCTGCACACACTGGGCTGGACGGATGTTGGGCCTGGAGACCCTCAGCCCATCGGGGGCCCCCACCCCTTCCTCAGCATCAGGGAGAGGAGCAGAGAGGGCTGGGGACAAAGGGGGTACAGGAACGTGCCAGCCAGCCAGTGAGCCCCAAGGGGCCCAGGGGGGGTTCTGTGAGAGGTGCTGATGGCCGCCCAGCTGGGCTCGGGCTCCCGGTGCTTGGTGTCGGGTCCCAGGTCAAGGCAAAGCTCACTGCTCGCCGACAGGCCGTTGTGGCTTCACGGACTACGGCTGGTTCTCTCGGTGTGAAGCAGCGCCCGCTCCCAGAGCTCAAAAGAGCAGCAGCTTCAAAAGGCATCTATCTGCATCTCCATTCTGATACCATCGTCCCAGACATTATGCTAGTTATCCAGCTCAGGCAAAAATGACTCAAGTCCTGGGCCCCCAGGAACATACGTAAAACAGACTTCCTGGCCTCGCGCCACCCCAGGGTCCCTGTTCTCACCTGCTCTATTCCTATTTTACGGCTCCTGTTTATTTCACATGTTGTCCTGCTTTATACCTTATGGCTCTTTTTTCCCCTGTGATTCAACCTGGAGGGGTTGGGTGGTGGCACATCTGGTTAAGCTTAGCACATACTACCATGCACAAAGACTCGGGTTCAAGCCCCCCGGTCTCCATCTGCAGGGGGAAAGCATTATGGGTGGTGAAGCAGGGCTGCAGGTGTCTCTCTGTCTCTCTCCCTGCCTCCCTCCTTCTCTCTCAATTTCCCTCTGCCCTATCTACAACAAGTAGAATAAAAAGATTGAAAATATTTGTAAATTTGGTGCACTGCAGCAAAGCAAACAACTCTGGGGGTGGAGGCTGGGGGGTGCAGAGGCCATGGGATCCTGGTGCAGGATGGAGGAGGAGGACCTGGGCTGGGGGTGGGAGTGTTTGCAGGCACCTGTCACGGGAGATGAGAGGCTGTGGTCAGGTGTCAGCATTGGTCTATAAGCCGTTAATCCCCAACACAATGATCAAAGAAACCTGCGGGGCCGGGCGGTCGCGCAGCGGGTTAAGCGCACGTGGCACGAAGCACAAGCACCGGTGTAAAGATCCCAGTTCGAGCCCCCGGCTCCCCACCTGCAAGAGGGTCACTTCACAGGCAGTGAAGCAGGTCTGCAGGTGTCTGTCTTTCTCTCCCCCTCTCTGTCTTCCCCTCCTCTCTCCATTTCTCTCTGCCCTATCCAACAATGACTACAGCTATAAGAACAATAACAACAACTACAACAAGGGCAACACCAAGGGCAACAAAGTGAGAAAATGGCCTCCAGGAGCAGTGGATTCGTAGTGCAGGCACCGAGCCCCAGCAATAACCCTGGAGGCAAAAACAACAGCAACAATATATTAAAAAAAGATTTCTGCATGTTATCAGTAAGTGGAAGAGTAATCCCAGACAAATCTCCACTGTGAGGGGACAGGTGGTGGCGCACCTGGTTGAGCGCACATGTTATAGTGCGCAAGGAGCCGGGTTCAAACCTCTGGTCCCCACCTGCAGGGGGAAAGCTTCACAAGTGGTGAAACAGGGCTGCAGGTGTCTCTCTGTCTCTCTCCCTGTCTCCCCACCTCCTCTCAATTTCTGGCTGTCTCTATCCAATAAAGATAATTAAAAAAAATAAGTCTCGGGAGTTGGGCTGTAGCACAGCGGGTTAAGTGCAGGTGGCGCAAAGCACAAGGACCGGCATAAGGATCCCAGTTCGAACCCCGGCTCCCCACCTGCAGGGGAGTCGCTTCACAGGCGGTGAAGCAGGTCTGCAGGTGTCTATCTTTCTCTCCTCCTCTCTGCCTTCCCCTCCTCTCTCCATTTCTCTCTGTCCTATCCAACAACGACAACAACAATAATAACTACAACAATAAAACAACAAGGGCAACAAAAGGGAATAACTAAATAAAATAAAATATAAAAAAAAATAAGTCCCCACTGTGGGCGGCATGTGGGCGGCATGTGGGCGGCATGTGGGCGGCATGTGGATGGCATTACCTCACCCAGCAGGGCTGCTGGTAATGGCAGGAGGGCACCACCAGGGGGCACAAACAACCGGAGGCACAGAGCCCCTCGCGAGGGCTTTCCCCCGGGGATGGTGTCCTGAGGGCTGGAGCTGTTGCAGCCCTAGCTAGTGTAACCTCTCCAATGTCTCCCCTTACTGTCGAGTGTCTGCTGAGACCCCGTCCAGCAGGGAGATGGGGGACAGCACACAGCCTGGGGGACTGCCTGGAGGAGTCAGGCAAGATGTGGGACCCCAGCCTCCAGATGAAAGGTGCACACTCTCCTGGGATGGGAGGGGGTAGCCTGGGAGCCCAACCCCAGGACCCCAACCCTGGATACTCTCGGATGCTGCTTGTGAGACCAAGAAGTGGGACGTGACTTAAGATTTCATGACGGGGGCCGGGTGGTGGCGCACCTGGTCAAGCGCACAAGGACCTGGGTTCAAGCCCCTGCTCCCCACCTGCAGGGGGGAAGCTTCACGAATGGTGATGCAGGGCTACAGGTGTCGTTAACTTCCCTCTCTTTCCCCCAGTCCCTCAATTTCTCTCCTACTAAATAAACACAAATCAAAATAAACTCATGAGATAAAAGATGTCATGAAGGGACCCCAGGTTTTTCCTGGAACTTCAGACTTCAGCACATAGCCAGCTGCAGGGGCGGTGAGGTGGGGGTGTGGGGCAGACACCAGTGTCCTCGGTCACAGCACGTCGGACTCCCCAGGACTCTCCCTCTAAGCTCTCAGTTACGCCCACTCCCCTTTCTCCTTGAATCTTCTCCTTATTTTATTATTCTATTTTTTTATTGTCCAGGGTTATCGCTGGGGCTCGCTGCCGGCACTACGAATCTCCCATTTATTAGATAGGATGGAGAAAAATTGAGAGATGGAGAGAAACTGAGAGAGGAGGGGGAGACAGAGAGGGAGAGAGAGAGACACCTGCAGATGTGCTTCACCGCTTGTGAAGCTTTTCCCCAGCAGGTGGGAGCAGGGGCTTGAACCCCAGTCCTTGCGCTTGGTAATATGTGTGCTTAACCAGATGAACCGCCGCCCGGCCCTTGGAATCCTCTCTCCGTGGAGAGAGAAGGCCATTTCAGAGTCTGTAAGAGATGTCTCCCCCAGGAAGTTATCCCCCTGAAAATAAGCTTCTATGCACAAGGGCCCTGACGGCTGTCAGCTTGGACAGACTGACAGGAACAAGGGACAAACTGACAGGTTACCCAGAAGAGAGATGACAGGGTGGCTCCCCCAGGCATGGGTTGGCTCCAGGTCCCTGTCCCCACAGGCTTGTGTCTCCCTCTGCCCAGCTGCCAGGCGCTGTGTCCCAGGCTCAGGGCCGACTCTCTATGGCACCTGACAGGCTGTGCTTTCTGCTTGCAGGAGTCCGCCAGCTGCCACTGGGCAGGTTCTGGAAAAGTCTGTCATGGTGCCCGGGCCCCACCCCAGGCTCATCTTCACACACGCGGCACTGTCCGGGGTCGGGGCTGGCTCTGTGTGGCCTCACACGGGTGTGGGGACACCAGCCCACCTTTCCCCGGCTGGGCTCACCCAGACCAGCCTGGGTTCTGGTCTGCCAGCCTCCCTTTGATCTCTAGGCCAAGCTTGGCACAGCCCACTCCCTGACCTTCGACCTGGCCTGGCCCAGGTCATCCCTGCATGGCCAACTCTCCGAGCCGGAGATCCTCAGAGCACCCAGGGTGTCTGCACCCACCCCACAGAAGCTGAATTCTCACTGCCGCCTCCGCTTGTTGGGGGGCTGGGGCCTCACATGCTCCAGCCTGGGGCGCTCACTCACAATGACCACGGTGTCTCCATCTGGCCACTGAGCCGACACTGGGCACAAGGAGTCTTGTCTGGAGGTGGGGAGTGGGGGGGGGGCTTTTCTCTTCCCCAGGAGAGAGTCTCTGCGTGCTTGGGGGGTGACTGACAGAGCTGACCACTGACCGCCTGGGGAGACTCCGCACTGTCTCTGCTTGTTCCCAAACAGAAAGCATCGGGTGGAGAAAGAGGTGGCACAGCCGCTACAGCACTGGACTTGCATGTGTGAGGCCCTGAGCTTGATCCCTGGCATCATATGGGCCAGACTGATGCTCTGGTCAGCCTCTATCAGAAAGCAGGTTTCATTTATTCACAGAAGGAAAGCACCTAGGAGCCTGGGAGATGACCCAGCATGTGTGACATAGGAATCCTGTATATGAGGTTCTGGATCACAAGGAGCACCTAGCACAGCACCCAGGGAGCCCCACGGAGGGTGGGCAGGGCTGTGGGGTCTCTCCTCTCTCAGCACCATGGACAGCACCCAGGGAGCCCATGGAGGGTGGGCAGGGCTGTGGGGTCTCTCCTCTCTCAGCACCAGGCACAGCACCCAGGGAGCCCCATGGAGGGTGGGCAGGGCTGTGGGGTCTCTCCTCTCTCAGCACCAGGCACAGCACCCAGGGAGCCCATGGAGGGTCGGCAGGGCTGTGGGGTCTCTCCTCTCTCAGCACCATGGACAGCACCCAGGGAGCCCATGGAGGGTGGGCAGGGCTGTGGGGGTCTCTCCTCTCTCAGCACCATGGACAGCACCCAGGGAGCCCATGGAGGGTGGGGCAGGGCTGTGGGGTCTCTCCTCTCTCAGCACCCTGCACAGCACCCAGGGAGCCCGTGGAAGGTGGGCAGACTAGAGCATGAAACGGGTCAGTGAGGTAGCTCTGTGGAGTGGTGCATGTGTGAAGTCCTGGGCTTGTTCTCCAGGGCAGGGAACATGCCACAAGGTGGCTGTCCTGGTGAAAGCACAGCCTGCTGTGTGAGGCCCTGGCTTCAGCCCTGGCATGCCAGGTGAACTCCAGGGATGGTGCAGTGGTGCTGAGGGGTCTCATCTCTCTAAAACCATAAAGGAGAGAATCCTGGGCAGAGAAGGCCATCATTGGTGGCACTGCATTGCCTACAGTCATTTGCTGGTGACACACAAAAAGAAAACAGAATGAGTTTGAGCTGATGGGTGTCATATATGTGTGTAACAGTCCTCTGGTCACATCTGTGTGGAGGTTGTTGAGGGGTCCAACACCCTGTGACCAGGTGGGAGTGATCTCTCTATGGCATGGTCACCGTTCACATGGTGGCTGTGGACAGGTCTGGGAGAACAGAGTCATTGGTCAGGGAGAGGACACAGAAGGGTCACCCGGAGACATGGGGACAGAGAATGTCACCGGAAGGGACCAGGTGGTGGCACACCTGGTTGAGCACACACTACAGTGCCCAAGGACCCAGTTCAAGTCCCTGGTCCCCACCTGCAGGGGGAAAGCTTCACAAGTGATGAAGCAGGGCTGCAGGTGTCTCTGTCTCTCTCCCTCCCTATCTCTCCATCCCTCTCAATTTCTGTCTCTATCCAATTACCCGGGTCCTTGCAAATGGTGCTGTGTGGCATGCAGCCTTCTGTGTCACCTCTATGCTGTCTCCTCAGCCCTGAATGACTGTTCTTTCTTTTTAAAAGTATTTATTTACTTATTTGATAGGACAGAGAGAAGCTGCGGGGGGAAGGAGAGAAGGGGAGGGAAAGAGACAGAGAGACACCTGCAGACCTGCTTCACCGCTGGTGAAGCCTCCCCCCTGCAGGAGGGGAGAAAGCACTCGAACCCGGGTCCTTGAATACTGTGACCTGTGCTCAGTAACTGAGCGCAGAACCACCCAGCCCCTATTTTTTCTATTTTTCTTTGATTTGATAGGATACAGAGAAGTTTACAGGGAAGGGAGAGAGGCAGAGAGACACCTGCAGCCCTGCTCCACCGCTTGTCAAGCTTTCCCCTGCAGGTGGGGACGGGGATGGGGATGGGGGTGGTGGAGGTTTGAACCTGTGTCCTTGTTTGCACCACCGCCCATCCCCCTAGGGCAGGAAGCTGGTTCTAAATTCAAACGTCCTGTTTCAGACTGGCAAGCAGAGGACACCAAGGGCTGGGCTGAGTGACCCAATAAGAAGAGCCAGAGCTGTTCTGGGAGCAGGAGGGCTATTATTACTCCTGGCTCATCACGCTAGAGAGGCTCTGATTCTGCCTGCCAGGGGCGTGGCTCCAGCAGAGTTCTGAGGAGACTACAGAGAGAAAAGACTTGACCCAGTGACATTCCTAAGCACCTCGGGGAATCTTCAAAGTGCACATGACTTAAGGACAGCACAGCAAACGAACAAGTGCCCTTCTCAGGCCTCAGGGCCTCGCCACACATGCAGTCTCTCACCCCCACACCCCCACCCCTACCTCTCCCCGCCCCCGGGTGCTGTTATAAAGCGTAGGTGTACACGGCAGGGACACTTACACTGACCAATCCAGTTCACTAGCAGCTGGCAGGCGGAGCTGTGTCCTGGGGTCCACACTCAGAACCCCTCCCTGTGTCAGTGAGAGCTGGCAGTGAGACCACAGGGTGATGAGAGTGGGGGAACAGGCACCCAAAGGTGGTCAGCACAGGACTGGACCACCTTTAACTTAGCATCCCATGACTACTTCTAAATACCAAAGTTGGTATTTATTTTTCCTTATATTTAATAGGTCAGAGAGAAATTGAGAGAGTAGACACACACACACACACACACACACACACACACACACCTGTAGCCTGCTCCACCACTTGTGAACCCTATCCCCCTGCAGGTGGGGACCAGGGTCTTGAACTTGGATCCTTGTGCATGGTAATATGTTTGCTCAACCAAATGTGCTACTGCCTGGCCCCCAAATATACTAAATACTTTATCTATCTATCTCCTATCTATCTATCTATCTATCTATCTATCTATCTATCTATCTATCTATCTATATCAGAGAGTTGGAAAGAGGTAGACGGATAGACAGACCAGAGCCCTGCTCAGCTCTGGCGTATGGTATTGTGGGGGTTTGGCCCCGAGACCTCAGTACCACAGGCATCAGCCTTTTTGCAGAACCACTGCTATTCCCCAGCCCAGCCAAGCAGATTTTAGCCAAGCAGTTTTCCCAGGAGTGCCAGCCCCTCTTGGAGAAATCAGAAAGGGGGCTTTGTTTGCACCAGGCGATGGGCCCTGGCCTCACTACACGGTGTCTCGAGCTCATCATCTCCCCTTCTGCACAGGGAGGGTGAGGGGATGGGGCACGTCTTCTCTGGCCCTCTCACATCCACGCTGTGCAACTTGGGAGGGCCGTCTTCTGACAAAGCCCCTCAAAAACTGAGCACGGCGGGAGCCGGGCGGTAGCGCAGCGGGTTAAGCACAGGTGGCGCTAAGCACAAGGACTGGCATGAGGATCCCGGTTCGAGTCCCCGGCTCCCCACCTGCAGGGGAGTCGCTTCACAGGCGGTGAAGCACGTTTGCAGGTGTCTGTCTTTCTCTCCCCCTCTCTGTCTTCCCCTCCTCTCTCCATTTCTCTCTGTCCTATCCAACAACGACGACATCAACTACAACAACAATAAAAAGACAACAAGGGCAACAAAAGGGAAGATAAATAAAATTTAAAAAATTACAAAAAAAACCCTGAGCACGGCAGCCACAGGCCCTGCAAGAACACCCCAGTGACAAATCCCCACTGTCGCATTCGGTGCCACGGAGAGGGAGTCACCAGCCTTGCCACCGCCACCTGCAGCTATGGCCACCTGTCAACACCACGACAGAGACTTGTCTCTGGGATGAACAGAGATTTGTCTCTGAGACAGCAGATGCTCCTGCACGAGATGCCAACGTTCCTGAATTAGTTTCCCACACCACACCGCCATAGGCCGGAGCTAAGCAGGGCTCAGGGCTCTCTGTATCTTTCTCTCTTTTAATAATGTAAATGGAGGAGGAGGAGGAGAAGAAGGGTGAGAAAGAAGGAAGAGAAGAAGGAAAAAGGAGGAGGAAGAGGAGAAAGAGAAGAAGAAAGAGGAGAAGTAGGAGGAAGAGGAGAAAGGAAGAGAAAAAGGGGAAGAAAGGAGGAGGAGGAAGAGGAGAAGGAGAAGAAAGAAGGAGGAAGAGGAAAAGGAGAAGAAAGAGAAGAAGGAGAAGTAGAACAAGAAAAAGGAGGAGGAAGTGGAGAAAGAGAAAAGGAGAAGTAGAAAGGGGGAAGAGGAGGAGGATGAAGAGGAAGAGGAGGAGAAAGAGGAGGAGGAGAAAGAGGAGGAGGAGAAAGAGGAGGAGGAGAAAGAGGAGGAGGAAAAGGAGGAAGAAGAGGAGAAAGAGGAGGAGGAAAAGGAGGAAGAGGAGAGGACTCATCTCACATCTCCATCACGCTGTCCCCACATCACTCCAATCACCCTCCCCACGTGCATGTCACCCCCGCACCCCCGCTCCGGTGCAGCCCACAGAACCACCATTCTCCTTGCTGACACGGGAACAGAATGGACTCTGGAAACCGGGGAACAGCAGGACCCTGCTCAGAACAGCTGGGCCTGGGGGTGTGGACTGGGGCACAGTGAAGGCCGGCACCTGACTCCCACACAGGCGAGGCCCCGGGCGCCAGCTGGATGCTACCAAACCCCAGAGCTCGGCTCTCCAGGAACGGGCCCTGAACACACCCGCCGTGGGAGCACGAAGCCACACAGACGCAGAGCGCAGGCTGCGGACGGTGAGCCCGACTGCTGGGTCATCATCAAGCCCGGGCAGGGCACCATTTGGTCTTTGTAAACCTCACAGCAACCCCGTCAGTATGACTGTGACTGGAACAATTAACGTAGCCGAGAAAAGTGACTGGGCCCAAGAATGGAGCCTTCACGGTGGCTTAGCCTGGAAGGCAAAGCAACACAGACAAGACACAGCATGTCTGGCAGCTCCGTGACTTGATTTATTGCTGCTTCGTTTATTATTATTATTATTATTATTAATTATTTTCTCTCCAGGGTTATTGCTGGGGCTCGGTGCCTGCACTACAAATCCACTGTTCCCGGAGGCCATTTTTTTTCCACTTTTGTTGCCCTGTTGTTATTATTGTTATTGTCGTTGGATAGGACAGAGAGAAATGGAGAGAGGAGGGGAAGACAGAGAGGGGGAGAGAAAGACAGACACCTGCAGACCTGCTTCACCGCCTGTGAAGCGACTCCCCTGCAGGTGGGGAGCTGGGGGCTTGAACCGGGATCCTTACGCCGGTCCTTGTGCTTCATGTTATGTGCTCTTAACCCAGTGTGCTACTGCCCAGCCCTCTTATTACTGCTTTTGAAAGAAAAGATTTTGGGGGCCAGGTGGCAGTGCACCTGACTGAGCGCACAGGTTCAAGCCCTGGTCCCCACCTGCAGGGGCAGCTTCACGAGTGGTGGAGCAGGTCTGCAGGTGTCACTGGGGCTCGGTGCCGGCACTATGAATCCACTGCTCCTAGTTAAGAGAGGAGGAGGAGATAGAGAGGGAGAAGGAAGGGAGAGAGAGCTCCCTGCATCCCGCTTCAGTGCACCTGCAGGTGGGGAGTCAGGGCTTGAACCCGAGTCCCTGTGCAGGGTAACGTGCACACAAGGGAGTGTCCCCCCGGCTGGCCCTCTGAACACAGTTCTTCTTTTCTGTTTACTGGGGGGATAGTGCTTTACAGTCAACAGTCAAACATTGTAGTTTGTACATGTGTAACGTTTCTCATTTTTCCTCATAACAGTTCAACCCCCTCTAGGTCCTCCTCTGCCATCTAGTTCTAGGATCTGAACCCCTCCCACCCCCTCCCAGAGTCCTTTACTTTAGGGCAATACACCAAACCCAGTCCAAGTTATGCCCTGTGTTTTCTTATTTTTCAGCTTCTTTTTTTAAAAAAATTATTATTAGTGATTTAATAATGATCAACAAGATTGTGGGATATGAGGGGTATAATTCCACACGGTTCCCATCACCAGAGTTCTTGTCCCATCCCCTCCATTGGAAGCTTCCCTGTTCTTCATCCTTC
The DNA here is from genome assembly GCF_950295315.1 of Erinaceus europaeus. Classification (NCBI taxonomy): domain Eukaryota; kingdom Metazoa; phylum Chordata; class Mammalia; order Eulipotyphla; family Erinaceidae; genus Erinaceus; species Erinaceus europaeus. The sequence continues at coordinate 12,594,113 of NC_080166.1, read as the reverse complement.
TGGGAGCATGGACCCAAATTCTTTATGGGGAGCAGAAGGTGGGAGCTCTGGCTTCTGTCACTGCTTCTCCACTGGACATGGGTGTTGGCAGGTGGACCCACACCCCCAGCCTGTGTCTGTCTTTCCCTAGTGGGGCAGGGCTCTGGGGAGGGGAGGCTCCAGGACACATGGTGAGGGCGTCTGCCCAGGGAAGGCAGGCTGGCATCACGGTAGAATTTTTCAACTTCTGTCTATGAGTGAGATAAGTCGGAAAGAGAAGGATGAATATGGGATGATCTCACTGAACGCAGTTCTTATCCTCCCAAGAGAGGTGTCTGCAGGCCACTCCCAGCACCAGCCCCCCTCTCCATCCACCCTCATGTCCTGGGGCCCTGGCCACAGTGAAATATTACCCAGCTGGAAGAGGGAGTGAAGTCCTCTTTCTCCACTTCCTGGATGGGGCTTGAAGGAACCCTGTTAAGAGAGACAGTCCATGTAGGGAAGCTGGGTCAGCCTGCTCTGCCCCTCGAGGAAGATGGGTCCTGAAATGAGAGCAGCCTGGAATGTCCCAGCTGTGACTATGGACTGTGAGTTCAGACTGACAGGGGCTCGGAGGTCACACAGGCTCCTGTGCTGAATAAGAATAGACATGGGCCCTGGGTCAGATCCGTGGGGTTTACAGTTAATGGTGTTTATATACGTCTTCACGTTTGGGAGCTACTCTCTGCCCTGATCCAGCTTTCTAGTCCTGTTCTCAGCTCAGCCACCATCTTCACCATCTTTCTGTGCTCTGAGCAGACTGGATGCAAGGCTGGGCTGCTGGGCAGGGCCAGGGCCTGGGTGGGTGGGCAGGGCAGGGGCTGGGGGCCTGGGTGGGTGGGCAGGGCTGGGGCTGGGGGCTTGGGTGGGTGGGCAGGGCTGGGGTTTGAGTCCTGGGTGGGTGGGCAGGGCTGGGGTTAGGGGCTTGGGTGGGTGGGCAGGGCTGGGGGCCTGAGTGGTTGGGCAGGGCTAAGGCTAGGGTCTTGGGTTGGTGGGCAGGGCTGGGGGCTTGGGTGGGTGTGCAGGTCTGGGGCTGTGCCTGGATGTGTAGGCAGGGATGGATCTGAGCCTCAGCAGGTGGGCAGGGGTGGAGTGCGGGTCTCCAAGGTGGACAGGCAGCACTGTCCCCTCATCAGGCCAGTCTCTGCTAAGCCTCGTGCCAAGCCATCCCAGCCTGGTCTCTGCAGCCTCATTTTACCAAATCCTCGACTTCTGAGTGAAATGAGCTTCTCTCTCTCGCTGAGGGCTGAGGGCGGGCCTGAGCTTGCTGGGCCCTGTGGTCAGCGTGAGGTCTTGGGCTGGGCCTTGCCCGAAGGAGAGCTCACACCCTGATGGATGTGTAGGGACAGGGCACCTGTAGAGGAAGCCACCAGGCCACATCTGTTTCTATCCGTTGCTGAGAGTGAGGCTGCTTCTCTAAGCTGAGAGGAAAAAGGAAAAGGAAGGAGCCTCGGGAGCAGTTAACAGGTGTGGGTGTGACTTAGGAAGAAAAGGCAGGGGCCATAAGAAAAACGGGCAGAAGTATATAAATATAGGTAAGTGGTGATAGGGAATATTCGTCAGCCCCTATCTGCGCTCTTGGGAGAACCACTGTTGCTGCCAGTGGAGGGGATGGGGGCACAGAACTCTGGCGGTGGGAACAGTGTGGATTCTTACTCCTGTTACCTTATGATTCTGTAAATCAGTATTAAATCACTAGTGAAAAATCAAGAGAGGTGCTTCCCTGTGAGGAGGCATTCCCTGTGGGTGGGTGCTCTGTGGAGAGGTGTTCCCCTACAGAAGATGCTCCCCTGTGAGGACAGCCTCCATGGGCTCCCTGGGTGCTGTGTCTGGTGCTGAGAAAAGAGACACCCCACAGCCCTGCCCACCCTCCATGGGGCTCCCTGGGTGCTGTCCATGGTGCTGAGAGAGGAGAGACCCCACAGCCCCGCCCACCCTCCATGGGGCTCCCTGGGTGCTGTCCATGGTGCTGAGAGAGATCCCCACAGCCCTGTCCACCCTCCATGGGGCTCCCTGGGTGCTGCCCATGGTGCTGAGAGGAGAGACCCCCCCCCACAGCCCTGCCCCACCCTCCATGGGACTCCCTGTGTGCTGTCCATGGTGCTGAGAGAGGAGAGACCCCCACAGCCCTGCCCACCCTCCATGGGGCTCCCTGGGTGCTGTGCATGGTGCAGAGAGAGGAGAGACCCCACAGCCCTGCCCACCCTCCATGGGGCTCCCTGGGTGCTGTGCATGGTGCTGAGAGGAGAGACTCCCACAGCCCTGCCCACCCTCCATGGGCTCCCTGAGTGCTGTGCACGGTGCTGAGAGAGGAGAGACCCACAGCCCTGCCCACCCTCCATGGGCTCCCTGGGTGCTGTACACGGTGCTGAGAGAGGATAGACCCCACAGCCCTGCCCACCCTCCATGGGCTCCCTGGGTGCTGTACACGGTGCTGAGAGAGGAGAGACCCCACAGCCTTGCCCACCCTCCATGGGGCTCCCTGGGTGCTGTGCACGGAGCCCCCACACCGTGCTGTCCATGGTGTGGTAAGGCTCGTGCTCTACCCACTGGACCACTCTACTGTCTCCCAAGGAAGCACTTTGGTGTAGCTGATGAGTTAGTTTTTCACCTTGAAATAGAACGGGGAGCTCAGTCATGTGCCACGTCATCACCAGCTGCCCCAGCGAGGCTGAGTAATCATGCCCTGCCAGTCTCTTAAGTCAGAAGCACCTGGACCTGTAGCTGTGCCGGCCCCCTGGCCACCATCTGCGAGCAGCTTGTAGTGTCAGGGATGCGGAGGGCTCCGCCCCCATCTCCTGGCTCCCCAGGGCCCTGGGGGAGCATTTAGAGGTGACACCACCATCATGGGCTCCAGTGTGGCTTTCTCACCTTGGCTTGCTGAGAAAATGAGGCTCATTGACAAATGCTAATAGCTCCAGGCTTCCCCTGGGAGCAGAGCTGCCCACGTGCAGCTCTGAATCTGAGGGTGGGCGGGCCCTGAGGCCATGGGGCCATTTCTAGAAGGAGGACTTCCTGGTGGGCAGCCCCCAGTGGGCACAAGACCCTCCCCCACCCCAGGGAACAGAGGGTGGCCATCCAGTGCCGCTGTGGTGATTTGGAAAATTACGGTCGAGGATGACAGGACATTGCTGCTGGCCTGAAGACTGAGCCGGGACACGGAGCTCTCGGCGAGCCCCTGTCTCTGGGCCTCTGTCCTGCTTTTGTGTGGACTTGTTGCTTCTGTTCATTTATTATTTTTCTTTATTGAGTAGAGACAGCCAGAGATTGAGAGGAAGGGGGTTACAGAGGAAGGGAGAAAGCTTAGTGAGTGGTGAAGCAGGGCTGCCGGTGTTTCTCTCCCTCTCTCTTCCTGTCTCTATCAGAATAGAAAGAAAAAGTGTAAGAGGGGGTGGTGCACCTGGCAGAGTGCACACTTTATCATGTTCGAGGACCCAGGTTTGAGTCCCCACTCCCCCACCTGCAGGTGGGAAGCTTCACAAGTGGTGATGCAGGTCTGCGGGTGCCTCTCTATGTCCTTCTCTCTCTCCTTTACCCTCTCCTCTCAGTTTCTCTCTGTTATAGCAAATAAAAACAGGAAGAAAAAAAGGGGAGGAAATGGCCGCCAGGAGTTGTGGACTCACAGTGCCAGCACCAAGCTCCAGTGATGACCATGAAGACGATAAAGAAAAGAAAAGAAAAGAAAAGAAAAGAAAAGAAAAGGAAAGGAAAGAATCCAGGGTATGTTGGATTTGCTGTGTAATCACCAAGCATCACACTTAACAATGGTGTCAAAGAAAGCAACAATAATAATCAAAATGGTAGTGACTAATGATAATAATAGTGCGAGTGAGTAGATGTCAAGAGTCTCCTTTACAGATGCCAGAACTCCCACCTTCTGCTCCCCAGAAAGAATTTGGGCCCAGACTCCCAGAGGGGGAGAAATGTCAAGGGGAGATGCCCAGAGGGCTCTGAACCCTAATTCCATCAGCACCCAGAGAGAGAAGTGGAAAAAAGGGAGGGACATTTGGAAGTAGTAACAGGTGTAGGTGTGACTTAGACAGGAAGAGAAGGCAGGACCATTCCACCTTCTACATCCCACACTGACCCTGGGTCCATGCTCCCAGAGGGATAAAGAATAGGAAAGCTATCAGGGGAGGGGATGGGATACAGAGTTCTGGTGGTGGGAACTGTGTGGAGTTGTACCCCTCTTATCCTATGGTTTTTGTCAGTGTTTCCCTTTTATAAATAAAAAAATTTTTTAAATGGGCAAATATACAGAGAGATAGATAGTTATAGTTAACCCATATCTGTGCCCTTGGGAGAACCACTGCAGTTTCCAGTGGAGGGAATGGGGACACGGAACTCTGGTGGTGGAATGGTGTGGAATCAGACCCCTGTTATCTTATAATTTTGTAAATGAATGTTAAATTGCTAATAAAATAAAAAAAAACAAACCAGAGAGGGTCTGGGTGGTAGTGCAGCGGGTTAAGTGCACATGGTGCAAAGCTCAAGGGCTGGCTTAAGTATCCTGGTTTGAGCCCCCGGCTCCCCACTTGCAGGGGGTTCTGGGGTCTTCATTTCTCCTTGACAAATATTTTATTATCATTTTTTCTTTTCTTTTTTTTTTTTTTTTTTGCCTTTAGGGTTATTGCTGGGGCTCAGTGCCTGCACTATGAATCCACTGCCATTTTTCTCATTTTGTTGTTACCCTTGTTGTTGTCATTATTATTATTGTTGTCACTGATGCTGTTGTAGGTTAGGACAGAGAGAAATGGAGAGAGGAGGGGAAGACAGAGAGGGGGAGAGAAAGACAGACACCTGCAGATCTGCTTCACTACCTGTGAAGCGACTCCCCTGCAGGTGGGGACCTGGGGCTCGAACCAGGATCCTCACGCCGGTCCTTGTGCTTTGCATCATCTGCACTTAACCCGCTGCGCTACTGCCTGACACCCCCTTGACAAATAATCTTAAACAGGCAATAGGAGCCCACCATCCCTCTTGTTCATGGAAAGGACGATGCCAGACCCCCTTATGCAAACACAATTACCAAGAGATGATCAACCTCAGTGTGAGCCAGCAGCATTCAAACCTCACTTTTTATTAATGACTTCTATTTATGAATCATAATCTCCTTTAAGTTCCATGCTGTTTTACTGACCAATGCTACACTTAAGAAATGGTCTTTATCTTATTTTATTATTTTTTTTTATTGGGGGGGATGAATGGTTTACAGTCAACAGTGAATACAGTTGTTGGTACATGGTACTCAGTTTTCTGCAAAACACTCTCACCCCAGCCCAGGTCCTCCTCCACCATCAGCACCAGGACCTAAGGACTCCCCCCACCCTCCAAGAGTTCAAATCCAGTCCAAGACACCAAACCCAGTCCAAGTTCTGCTTTGTGTTTTCCCTTCTGTTCTGATTTCTCCACTTCTGTCCCTGAGTGAGACCAGCCCATCTTCATCCTGCTCTTTCTGGCTGATCTCACGTCACAGGATTCCTTCAAGCTCCAGCCAAGAGGAGGGGAAGAAGGTGACTTCATCATATTCGCAGCTGAGTAGTATTCCATTGTGTATCTAGACCACAACTTGCTCAGCCACTCATCTGTTGTTTGGAGCCCTGGGTGGCTTCCAGGTTTTGTCTATTACACATTGTGCTGCTGTGAACACAGGTGTACACAGATCTCTTTGGATGGGTGAGTTGGGTTCCTTATGATACACCCCCAGGAGGGGAACAGGCTAAGACAGTCATGCATTGTGACAGACAGGCCTGGGTGTGCCCCTCACTCACCCATGTGAGGGTCTGTTACCCACAGTTATGGGGTACTCACTCAAATGGTGACAGCGAAGTCTTGGGGTGTTTCCCTTCTCAGAGTTCACACTCCTTGTCTCTGTACACCACTGTGGAGGTAGGATGTGGGTTTGGGGAGAAAAATCTCCTTGACCAAATCAGGGCTTGGGGGAGGGGGCTCAGCCTAGTTGACTGGGGACAGGGGATGGGGGCAGCCATGAGGGAGTTGCCATGACCACACTACCTGTGGGTAAGTGGGATGGTGGGCGGTAGAGATCATGAGGGTGGTGTTGATTGTGGTGATGAAACTAGTGATGATGCTGATGGGGGAGATGGCAGCAGTGGTGGTGATGGTGCTGATGATGGGGGTGATGTTGGTGAAGACAGTGTTGATGAAGACGGTAACTGTGATGGTGGTGGTGACACTATTAATGATGGTGCTGCTGCTGGTGGTGATGGTGATGATGGTGGGGATGGTGTTGGTGAAGACAGTGTTGATGAAGACGGTAACTGTGATGGTGGTGGTGACACTATTAATGATGGTGCTGCTGCTGGTGGTGATGGTGATGATGGTGGGGATGGTGTTGGTGAAGACAGTGTTGAAGGTACTAATGATGGTGTGATGATACGAGATGAAGGTGGTGATGAAAATGGTGCTAATGATAGTGATGATGGTGGAGATGGTGGCAATGGTGGTGATGATGATGGTGATGATGATGGGGTGGTGGTGATGGTGCTGATGACGGGGATGTTGTTGGTGATGACAGTGTTGATGAAGATGATAATGATAATTGTGATGGTGATGGTGTGATGGTGGTGATGATGGTGGTGATGGTAGAAGAGGTGGTGGTGATGGTGGTGGTGGTGGGGATGGTAGAAGTGGTGGTGATGGTGGTGGTGGTGACAGAAGTAGTGGTGGTGGTAGTGATGGTGATGACAGTGTTGATGAAGATGATAATGGTGATGGTGGTGATGGTGATGATGGTACTGCTGCTGATGGTGATAACGGTGATGGGGACAGTGTTGGTGAAGATGGTGGCGTTGATGGTACTAATGATGGTCTGATGATGGTGGTGTTGGTGATGGCAGCACTGAAGGTACTAATGATGGTGTGATAACAGTGATGAGGGTGATGACGGGGATGGCGTTGGTGAAGACAGTGTTGATGATGATGATGGTACTAATGATGGTGTGATGACAGTGATGGTTGTGGTCATGGTGGGGATGGTGTTGGTGAAGACAGTGTTGATGATGATGATGGTACTAATGATGGTGTGATGACAGTGATGGTTGTGGTCATGGTGGGGACGGTGTTGGTGAAGACAGTGTTGATGATAATGATGGTGATGGCACTAATGATGGTGTGATGGTTGTGGTCATGGTGGGGACAGTGTTGGTGAAGACTGTTGATGATGATGGCACTAATGATGGTGTGATGACAGTGATGACTGTGGTCATGGTGGGGATGGTGTTGGTGAAGACAGTGCTGCTGATGATGATGGTGATGGCACTAATGATGGTGTGATGACAGTGATGGTTGTGGTCATGGTGGGGACAGTGTTGGTGAAGACAGTGTTGATGATAATGATGGTGATGGCATTAATGATGGTGTGATGACAGTGATGGTTGTGGTCATGGTGGGGAAGTGTTGGTGAAGACAGTGTTGATGATGATGATGGTGATGGTACTAATGGTGTGATGACAGTGATGAGGGTGATGATGGGGACGGTGTTGGTGAAGACAGTGTTGATGATAATGGTGATGGTACTAATGATTGTGTGATGACAGTGATGGTTGTGGTCATGATGGGGAGACGGTGTTGGTGAAGACAGTGTTGATGATGATGGTGATGGTACTAATGGTGTGATGACAGTGATGAGGGTGATGATGGGGACGGTGTTGGTGAAGACAGTGTTGATGATGATGGTGATAGCACTAATGATGGTGTGATGACAGTGATGGTTGTGGTCATGGTGGGAATGGTGTTGGTGAAGACAGTGTTGATGATGATGGTGATAGCACTAATGATGGTGTGATGACAGTGATGGTTGTGGTCATGGTGGGAATGGTGTTGGTGAAGACAGTGTTGATGATGATGGTGATGGCACTAATGATGGTGTGATGACAGTGATGGTTGTGGTCATGGTGGGGACGGTGTTGGTGAAAACAGTGTTGATGATGATGATGGTGATGGCACTAATGATGGTGTGATGACAGTGACAGTTGTGGTCGTGGTGGGGATGGTGTTGGTGATGACTGGATGAAGATGACAACGATGATTACTGTGATGTTGGGGATGATGATGGTGATGGTATTCATGATGGTGTCATGTTGGTGGTGCTGATAGGACTCATGTAGTAATGACAGTGGTGGTGATGGTGATAGTGATGGTGGTGGTAATAACACTAATGGTGGTGGTGGTGATAATGACAGTAATGGTGGTAGTGATGGTGGTGGTGATGGTAGTAGGATTGATGTGATGATGGTGTTGGTGGCCGTGGTGATACGGTGATGGTGGTGATGGTACTAAGAACGGCGTGATGACGGTGGTGGTGGCAGTGATGGTAGTGGTGGTGGCCACACTTGCACTGCCTGCACTAGAGAGCAGATGCTTTTGTGAGTGGACCTGGAAGACTGGCCCTTTTAGGCTCTGAGCAGCTTGTCAACCCTGCCTGCCTGTGAGATCAGCAGACCTGACCCCAGAGCCATGGAGTGAGAGGCCAAGGCTAGGGGCCCAGCGCTGGCATCACCGAAGGCTCCGCGGGGCATCTGACCTCCTGCTGGGACGAGACCCAGAGGAGGGAGGAGACACACCTCACCCACCCTCCCCCTCACTGCCCACCTGCCAACACAGCACAGTCACAGGGAGACAGGAGGTGCGAAGGGGGGGCTCCCACACGTGCCCTTCCGGCTGCTCCTTCCCTGTGAATCTAACAGACGCAGGCTGGCCCACAGTGGCCTTCCCTCACCTGGCTCACACCTGGTGGAAGCAGGTCCCCTGGGTGGTGGTCTCAGGCTTGACAATACACCTCAACAGAGGGACCTGGTGCCACCTGCTGGCCACCATCAGAGCAAGAACGCTGCACCCCCCAAACACGTGTTCCTCCCTAGCCAACCTCCCTTAGCCGCTAGCACCAATCAGCCTAGCAGAAGCTGGGCACCAGCGTCCTCTCAGACGCAAGGTGGGCAACTCCAGCAAGGAAGTGGTCACTATAATTAGCCGCCTGCTGGCCTGCCGTGAGCTGGGCAGCGGCCAGGTGGGAGCCCGCCAAGCCTGGCATGTTATCTCAGGACGCAGAGTCCTCTCTCTCTATCCTCCTCCCGTCCCGCACAGCTGAAGGAGCTATTTTCACATTTTCTCCCAATAGCTGAGCACACCGGCCACCTCAAAGCTTCAGTGTCATCCTGCGGGGCAATTATCCCTGTCACCTCCACGTGGGGCCTGGGAGTGAGCCACTCGGTGACTCAGACCCCCTCCCATGAGTCACAGCTCGTGACCCAGTGCCTCCCCGTCCTGCTGTTTACAGGGCCACTAGGGCCAGCTGGTCTGGGGAACACAGAGGTGACTTTGCCTGCCCAGGAGTGACCGCTGCCAAAGTTGCCCTGGGCTGAGGTGCTCCGGGAGGTGGGGCTGCGGCGGGGCACAGGACTTGCATGTGTGAGGTCCTGGGTTCGACTCCTGGCACCACATATACCGAGTGAAGCCCTGGTTCCCTCATGAATAAATACAGCTTTTTAAAAATAATAAGTGGGGGCCGGGCCAGTTAAGTGCACACAGTACTAAGCACAAGGACCTGCGGAAGGACCCGGGTTTGAGCCCCTGCTCCCCACTTGCAGGGAGGAAGCTTCGCAAATAGAGAAGCAGGTCTGCAGGCGTCTGTCTCTCCCCCCCTCTCTCCTCCCTCCTCTCTCAATGTCTCTGTCCTGTCCAATAAAATGGAAAAAAACGGCTGCCAGGAGCGGTGGGTTCATAGTGCCGGCACCGAGTCACGGCAATAACCATGGAGGCAAAATGATGATGATGATGAGGAGGAGGATGGCAGGGGCAGGCAGCGGCACGGAGTTCAGCATCCACAGTTCTACGTATGAGGCGCTGGGTTCAAGTCCCCGGTCCCCATCTGCAGGGGGGAAGCTTCATGAGCAGTGAAGCGGGGCTGCAGGGGTCTCTGTCTCTCTCCCTCTCTGACTCCCCTGTATCTTTCAATTTCTCCCTGACTCTACCCAATACATAAATGTTCTTTACATTTTAAATAAGGCTTTCGTCTGTCTGTCTGTCTCTCTGGTCTACATGCCTACATGGCCTGCACTTTCTTCTCCTTTTCTATCCTTACTTTCTCCCAATAAATGCTCATCTTGTGTCTGAAAAAAATTAAAATAAATAATGAAAAACAGTGAGGATGTGGGTGGTGGCACACTCAGCTAAGCACACACTTGCCCACCCGCAGGGACCCAGGTTCGAGCCCCCACTCCCAACATGGAGGGGGAAGCTTGGCAAATGGGGAAGCAGGGCTGGAGGCGTCTCTCATTTCCTGTCCCTTCCTTTTCAACTTCTCTCTGTTTCTATCCAAAACAAATAAATATTAAAACGAAACAAAACAGAAAAACAATGAAAGTGCTGGGCAGTGGCTCTCAACAGCGGGTTGAGAATGCCCGTTACCATGAGCAAGGACCTGGTTTCAACCCTCTCTCCTCATCTGCAGGGGGAGGTCTCACAGGTGGTGAAGCCATGTTGTCCTGCCCCGTCCCTCCCTCCCCACTCCCTGTCTTACCTTTGCCTCTCCATTTCCGGCTCTTTTTTTTTTTTTTACCAGAGCACTGTTCAGCTTTGGCTTATGGTGGTGTGGGGGATTGAACCTGGGACTTTGGAACCTCAGAAGTGAGAGTCTGTTTGCATAACCATTATGCTAGCTACCCTCCGCCCTTCTGTCTCTTTCTAAAAATAGTAATAATAATCATTATTTTGCCTCCAGGGTTATTGCTGTGGCTCAGTGCCGGCACTATGAATCCACTGCTCCTGGCGGCCATTCTTTCCATTTTATTGGACAGGACAGAGCGAAATTGAGAGAGGAGGGGGAGAGAGAGAGAGAGAGAGAGACACTGAGAGACACCTGCAGCCCTGCTTCACTGCTTGTGAAGCTTCCCCCTGCAGGTGGGGACTGGTGTGTGTGTGTGTGTGTGTGCGTGTTGGGGGGTTGGGCCCAGATTCTTGCGTGGACCCTTATGCTTAGTACTATGTGTGCTTAATAGGTAGTATGCCACCGCCCAAGCCCCTCTCTGTCTCTATCCAGTAGTAAATAAATAACTAAGAAAAATAGGACTAGGAAAAGGTGCTAGTGACAGTGGCTTAGAAGCCTGTAAGTTTACGAATCCCAGGGGCATTACTGCTTTTCCTTCCTTCCTTCTTTCCTTCCTTCCTTCCTTCCTTCCTTCCTTCCTTCCTTCCTCTCTCTCTCTCTCTCCCTCTCTCTTTCTTTTCTTTCTTTCTTTCTATTATCTATTTTTTAAATTGTATAAGAAACAGAGAAACCAACAGGGAAAGGAGAGGTTGAGAGGCAAGAGGGAGGTAGAAAAGGAGAGGGGGAGGGGGAGAAAGAAACACACCTGCAGCCCTGCTTCACCATTTGTGGAGCTTCCCCCTGCCGGTGGAGACCAGGGGCTTGAACCCGGGTCTCTGAACATGGTGACATGTGCAGTCATGAGTGACGGGAATCTTTGCACCTCCTGTTTCAGAAGGAGTCCTACAGGTGGCTGTGTGCATCCCACCCCCGAAAGCCCCAAGTGGATTTCAGAGACGCCCGTTACCACCCAAAGAACTGATCTTGCATGGTGGCCCTGTCATCCTGCATCTGGTGTCCCCTCCCTGGATATAAGCCCCCAGAAACTCGCAGAAACTCCGGGTCTCAGAGCAGCACCCCAGCTGTGGAACCACCTGCCAGGCCTTCACCCAGATGCCAGCATCTGAGGAGGGCTTGGTCTGGGCCGTCTTAGTCCACCTGCTCGATGGCCAGCTGTGTGTTAGGGACAGGTACCCGGTGACTGTCAGGGGGCATCCAGGTGCTGGGAGGACCCCAGGCCTGCAGTGGCTGACCCACAGGCATTCAGAGCTGTCAGAGAGCATCCCAGACACTAGCTGCTGCTGTCGCCAGCACTGTCACAATCCTCCAGCCCCGCGGGCAGTGCTGGCTCCTGGGCTCCTGTGCACAGGGACCCTGGTCTCACTGCCAGCCTCTGACAACCCTCCACACAACTGGGCAGGGCCTGCGCTGAGACTGGTTTATTCAGCAGATGACAAACACAACTAACGGCTTAAACACTCGACATATTCCCCAGTTTGCTTGGAAAATACAGGTGTTAATTATTAGTAGTGCTATTATTATTTATAACCCACCCACCCAGAGCACTTATGGTGGTGTAGGGGTTTGAACCAGGGAACTCAAGAGCCCAGGCATGAGAGCCTGCATAACCGTATGCTTATCTCCCTCACCCAAAGTGTAGTCATTTTAAAAATCCCACTGTGGGAGTCGGGCGTTAGTGCAGCGGGTTAAGCGCCCGTGGCACAAAGCACAAGGACTGGTATAAGGATCCCGGTTCGAGCCCCCGGCTCCCCACCTGCAGGGGAGTCGCTTCACAGGCGGTGAAGCAGGTCTGTGGGTGTCTGTCTTTCTCTTCCTCTTTCTGTCTTCCCCTCCTCTCTCCATTTCTCTCTGTCCTATCCAACAACAATGACAACAATAATAACTACAACAATAAAACAATAAGAGTAAATAAATAAATATTTAAAAAAATTAAAAATCCTACTGCACCAAAGGAAAAAAGGAAAAAAATCCCACTGCCCTTTTGGAAGACAGTGTGGAGAGTCCTTACACAAATAAAAATGGAATTATCTTATGATCCAACAATACCATTCCTAGGCACTTATCCAGTGGACACTCAAGCACTAATTAGAAGGGACGCTGCACCCCTGTGTCCACAGCTGCGTTGTCCACAACAGCCAGAGAGTGGACGCAGCCTAAAGGCCCATTCACAGGTGACTGGCTAGAGAAGTCATGGGATATAGACTCCATGGAATACTACTCTGCCATTAAAAAGATGGCATTGTGTCCTTAGGAGCAAAATGGATGGGACTGGAGGTGACTATCCTTAGGGACACAAGAAATGAAAGTGAACTGCCAGGTGGTCTCACTCACATGTGGAATTTGGAGAACTGATACACATGAACTTGGAAAAACAAGACAGAGGCAAGCACACTGTAAGTCTTATGAGAACTCTGGTGCTCTGGGAGGAGGAGGGGGCATAGAGCCGGGGAGGTGGGTGTGGTGTGGGACTAGACCCTGTCACCTCACAGTCTTGTGACCCTCTGGGGGCAGAGCCCAGCTGAGCTCTGACTGATGGTGGTGCTGGGCACTGAACCTGGGACTTCAGAGACTTAGGCAGGAGAGTCCTTCGCAGAACCATTGTTATTATTATTATTATTATTTATTTTTTTCTCCAGATCCCAGCTGAGCTCTGACTGATGGTGGTGCTGGGCACTGAACCTGGGACTTCAAAGCCTTTGGCAGGAGAGTCCTTCGCAGAACCATTATTATTATTATTATTATTATTATTATTTATTTTTTCTCCAGAGCCCTTCTGAGCTCTGGCTGATGGTGGAGCTGGGGATGGAACCTGGGGACTCAGAGCCTCAGGCAGGAGAGCCTTTCGCAGAAATATTATTATTATTGCTGTTGCTATTATTAGCCAGGCCCTGCGGAGCTCTGGCTGATGGTGGTGCTGGGCACTGAACCTGGGACTTCAGAGCCGCAGGCAGGAGGGTCTTTTGCAGAACCATGATGCTGTCTCCTGGAACCCACTATGAATCACAAATACAAAATGAATGGAAAAAAATATCCCACTGCAGAGAATGGGGTTACCCAGAATGTGTCCATTTATGCAGATGAGGGCTCAGTGACCATTGCCAAATAAAAAGTCACTCTGCATGCAAGCTGGGCACACAGGAACTCCTACGTCAGCTGGCTGTGGCTGGCACACACACACACACACACACACACACACACTCAGACACACTCACACACACAACTGTCACACACACTCACACACACATACACACACTCACACACACATACATACACACTCTTTCACACACACACACACTCACATACACACTCACTCTCACACTCACAGACACACACTCACACACTCACATACACACTCACTCTCAGTCACAGACACACTCACACACTCATATACACATACACACTCACATACACACACTCTCACACACACTCACAACTCTCACACACACACTCACACACACTCCCATACACACACATTCACACACTCTCACACACCCACACTCACACACACACACACAAACTCACACACTCACACACACTCCCATACACACACATTCACAACTCACACACACACACTCACTCACACACTCACATACACTCTCACTCACACATATACACACATACCCACACACTCACAACTGTCACACACACTCAAGCATACACACACTCACATACACACACACATACACAGTTTCACACACACACACTCACACACACTCACATACACACTCTCACACTCACAGACACACACTCACACACTCACATACACACTCTCTCACACTCACAGACACACACTCACACACTCACATACACACACACTCACATACACACACTCTCACACACACTCTCACACACACACTCACACACACTTACAACTCTCACACACAAACACACACACACTCCCATACACACACATACACACTCACACACACTCCCATACACACATTCACACACACTCACACTCATACACACACACACTCACTCACACACACACACACACACACACACACACACTCACTCACACACAAACACACATACACTCACACTCACACACTCACATACACTCTCACACATACACACACTCACACATACACTCACACACACACTCATACACACACTCCTCACACCCACTCACACACACACACACACACACACACTCACTCACACACAAACACACATACACTCACACTCACACACTCACATACACTCTCACACATACACACACTCACACATACACTCACACACACACTCTCACACACACTCCTCACACACACACACACACACACACACAGACACACACACACACACACACACACACACACACACACACACACACACACACACACACACACACGAGCAGCTCGAGAGAGACTCAGAGCAGAGCATGTAGCCAGGCCCTGCAGTACACGGGGGGGGGGGGGTCTAGAGACACGTTGCGAGAACCCCCCAGAGCTCCACTCCGCGTGTGACCTGCACCGCCAGCCGTGGAGGTCACCTCAAGGCCCTGAAGGGACGCCATCGGGGTGCGCCCAGAGATGGAGACGCGGGCCGGCCGGGCCGGGCAGCCCTCAGAGCAGCGAGCCTCTATTGCCTTTGCCGCCCGGGGAAGCCACGAGCTGGAACAGACGCAGGGCAGCGAGGGAGAGGATGGAGCCTTTATGGCTCAAGGAAGGAAGGACAGTGCTGGGCCCCAAAGCCGCCCTCTGCCGGGTACACCGAGTGCCTCCCCAAAGCCCAGCCCCTTGGACCCTGGGGGCCCTGGGGAGGTGCAGCAGGCAGAAGAGAGAGAGAGAGAGACAGGCCGGCAGGGAAGAAGTCAGAAAGTCAGCAGTTGACATGCGGCCCTGCTGTCAGGCTCCGGGGACGTCAAAGACCGTGCTGCGGCTTCTGTTCTCACACCGCGTGTCGGCCGCAAGCAGCCTGCCTGCACCACTGCACCACGTTGCAGACAGACAGACGCCTCTTCACTGAAAATGCAAAGAAACCCAACAGGGACTTTACAAGCGGCTGAGCTCTCACCTCCAGCCGCTCTGAGCAGCAGAGTCCAGAGCAGGCGAGGTGGGTGCCTCCCCCTGCCGCCCCCCAGGAGGGGCCCAGTGCTGGTGGCTCCTGTCAGCCCTGAGCTCTCCCCTCACAGGCTGCAGGAGGGAAGCTGGGCTGTAGCGACGACGCAGGAGGCCTCAGCCACTGCAGGTCCCCGGACGTCACACTTCTTATTCACGGCTTTGGGGCCAATGGGTCTGTGGAACCCGGTGTTTTAAAAGGCTTTCTCTTGGCCGGCCGGCCAAAGGCCAGCTCACCTGGATAGAGGGTGAGTGACCCAGGTTCGAGCCTGGTCCCCCTGATATTGAAGGAAGTTTCTGTGCTGTGATCCCTTTCTCTCTCTCTCTCTCTCTCTCTTCCTTTTTAAAATTATCTTTATTTATTGGATAGAGACATCCAGAAATCAACAGGGTAGGGGTGATAAAGAGGGAGAGAGACAGAGAGACCCCTGCAGCCGTGCTTCACCACTCGCAAAGCTTTCCCCCTGAAGGTGGGAACCGGGGGCTCGAACCTGGGTCCTTGCACACCGTAACATGTGCGCTCAACCAGGTGCGCCACTACCAGGCCCCTGCTGTGGTCTCTTTCCTTCTCTGCCTTTCTTCTTTACTTCTATCAAAGAAAGAAAAGGCTTCTTGGGCTGAGGAGACAAAACAGTCATTCAGCAAAAGACTCTCCTGCCTGAGGCTCTGAGGTCCCAGGTTCAATCCCCAGCACCACCAGCAGCCAGGGCTCAGCAGGGCTCTGGTTCATCTCTTCTCTCTCTCATTAAAATAAAATAATTGTTTTTAAAGAAAAGGTTTCCTCTCATCTTTCACCTGAAGTCTATACTTCTCCTATTTCTTTCGAGATATAGGGAATGGTCTTGAGGGGAATCCTAGGACCTTCTTTGCCCTTGCCCACACCCCCTGCCCTCCCCCCCCACCCCCGTCCAAAGAGAAGAGGTGAAAGTGAGGGTTCCAGGATTCTGTAAGGTCACAGTGACACTCCCCTCCCCAGGGCACCACTGTCACCTGCACTGTGGGGAAGGGAAGAGACTGTTCTAGAACATTCTGACCAGCTGGGATCTCACTACGGGAAACAGAGGCAAGGCTGTGGTGCTGCTGGGGCCTGTCCTTGCGTCTCACCTGTGCAACCCCCTCCCCCCCCTGCAACCCCGTCTGCAGCAGAGCTGGGAAGCTCCCCCTTCCCGGAGCCCCTGGAGCCCCTGCTGGATAAGGGCTCCCGCAGCAGCCTGCCGGGTCATGTCCCTGCGCCAGGGAGAGAGGATTCCCCCCAAACAGACTGGATCCCTGCCCCTGCCAAACTGAGACCAGCGGGAGAGTGACCCGGACAGCACAGCACAGACAAGGCCAGGGATGTGGCGGCCTCCCCCCCCAGACACGGACAGGAGAGCCGGTGGCCTGGGGTCCCCAGGGGACCGACCAGCAGGAAGCTGGCAGCAGGCGGGCTGCAGGGACACAGGGGGAACAGGCGGGGGGGGGGGGGGGGGACTGATGGCGTTCAGTAAGCATGCAGGACACAGAGAGCAAACCCCCATCCCTCGTGGTCTCTGGGCAAAACAGAGGCCCCTCCCTGACTCTAGCAGGTGTCTGCGGGGATACAGGGCTTCTTAGTGGGTCTAAAGCTTGAACCCGGTCAGCAGGCTGGAGAGGGGAAGCTCCCTCGTCCATCCCCGCCCTCTCCAGCTCTGGGGCTCTTCCTGACACAGACAGGAAGGCTCTGGCAGGCAGGGGTTTGCCCCTCAGTCCAGCACTGAGTTCAGAGTCCTCTTCCCAGATGAAAAGGATTAGAACCCCCCCCCCCGGGGGGGTTGTTGAGGAGCCGTGGGGGAAGGGGTGTGAGACGCACCTGCGGACAGGTGCTCCTCATTTCCTGGAGGGTGTCTGATCTGTCCTTGTAACCCCAAAACAACCACACCTCTGCCTCTGTCTTGTTGCTGACATTTCTTGAGCACAACTGTCACCCAAGGTGCTGCTCTGGGGTGTGTGTGTGTGTGTGTATATGTGTGTGTGTGATGGAAACACACATAGAAGGCTGCAGGCTCTTGGAGGTGCTGGGGGCACAGCAGGGAAAGAGAGATGAGGGAGTGTATGGCAGGGGGGTGTGGGGCAGAGGAGACGGGCCAGAAGGGAAGGGGAGGAGGAGATGGAGGGGGTGGAGGAAGGTGCGGCAGGGAGGAAAGCTGGGTGAGGCAGGAGAAGGATCCCAGGTCACCTCTTTCTGTGTCAGGGAAAGAAGTCAGCTTCCTCTCCCATCCACATCCTAACTAGGCCTGGCCCTGCTCAGCTTCTGACCTGAGAGAAGTATAAGGTATGGGGGGGACTTGGACAGAAGGTAAAGGCAGGACCATGAAACACACACACACACACACACACACACACACACACAGAGAGAGAGAGAGAGAGAGAGAGAAGGAGAGAGAGAGAGAAATAGACAGCTATATAAACATCCCATCTTGGGAGTTGGGCAGTAATGCAGCGGGTTAAGTGCAGGTGGCGCAAAGCACAAGGACAGGCATAAGGATCCCGGTTTGAGCTAACGGTTCCCCACCGTCAGGGGGGTCGCTTCACAGGCAGTGAAGCAGGTCTGCAGGTGTCTGTCTTTCTCTCCCCCTCTCTGTCTTCCCCTCCTCTCTCCATTTCTCTCTATCCTATCCAACAATGGTGACATCAATAACAACAACAATAACTACAACAACAACAACAAAATAACAAGGGCAACAAAAAGGGAAAATAAATAAATAAATAAATAAACGCTTCACAGGCGGTGAAGCAGGTTTGCAGGTGTCTGTCTTTCTCTCCCTCTCTCCTTTTCTCTCTGTCCTATCCAACAACGATGGCATCAATAATGACAACAATAACTACAACAACAATCAAAAAACAACAAGGGCAACAAAAAGGGAAAATAAATAAATAAATAAAGTAAGTAAGAAAGAAAGAGCCCATCTCTGCGCCCTTGGGAGAACCACTGCAGTTTCCGTGGAGGGGATGGGGACGCAGAGCTCTGGGGGTGGGAACGGGGTGAAATTATGCCCCTGTGATCTTATAATTTTATAAATCAATATTACATCACTAACTTAAAAAACAGGGACCTTCCTTTGTTCTGAGGAAGAACTGTCAAAGCCATCTCTGTCCCCACCTCCCCTACTCCTGTCTCTTAAACATCAAGGCCAGAAGGTCGTCACAAACAATAGGCAGCCAGCTAACTCCTGGCGGGAGGCAGCCAGCAGCCAGAGACAAGTGCCAGACCTGCGTGCAACCCGCCGCTTCAGACAAGCACGGTGTTTGTTATAAGGACCTTCAACGCCCTGTGCTGGTACTTTCTCCTGTCCCTGTCCCTCAACCCTTGGCCCTCAGAGGGGGCGGAGGATATCAGCCCCACACCCCGAGTTAAACTGTGGGTCCCTCCTGCCCCATCTCTCATGCAGTGGGGGGTCTTCGATTTCAGTTGACGAGGGGGTCCTCGGTAGAGGGTAAGGGACAGAGGTGTGGGGGAAAGGGGGTGCCAGGGGCAGGAAGAATGTAGGAGAAAAGGGGGAGTGAGAGAGGGTTCGCCAAGCAGTGGGAGACGGACAGATGGAGAGACAGAGAGGAAGCAGGCGGCAGAGATGGGTAGGGAGCTCTGGGGGAGCAGCGGGGGAGGAGGGAGGAAAGTGTTCAGGGAGGGGTGAAGGCATCTGGGGAAGGAGGGAGGCACCCCAGTGTACAGGAGGGGCCAGCCCTGTGCTCCCCACATCAGGGTGCCCCCACAACCCAGCAAGGGTGCAGAAACCAAGCCTCTGGAGGGGCCAGATGTGAGCCCCCAACCCGTGTGTGTCCTCCCCCAGTACCAGGCCAAGGACAGATAAGCCAGGCTGCTCAGGAGCGCGCAGTGCAAACCCCAAATTGTCAGCAAAGGTGGAAGACACCAGCCTTGTGCCCCACCTCTGTGCACCCACCCCCGGTCACCAGCAAGGAGGCAGACATCCCACACCTGGAGAAGTCAACCTTGCACCCCCACAATCGCCAGCAGTGGCACAGAGACAGGCACCTGGAGGGATCAGTAGTCCGTAGTCACCCCCCCTCCCCAATGCAGGCAAGGGCGGATGCAAAGACCAGGCACCTGCAAGGTTCTACAGTTGGAGTCCAGCCCGCACCTGGGGGGGCGGGCTCCATCGTGAGCTCCTCTCGCCCTCTCATTGCAGGCAAGGGGGAACCTGCAGGGGTCAGCCGTGGGCCCCCACCTATTGCCAGCAAGAGCGCGGAGACCTGGCACCTGGGGCCAGCCATGCAACCCCCCCACTCCTACTCCCACCCACAGACCATTGCCAACAAGGGTGCGGAGACCCGGCCCCCGGGGGGTCAGCAGTGCGCCTCCCACCCCCCAAACTGCCAGCAAAGGCACGGAGACCCGGCACTCAGGAGTTCAGCCGCGCCCCGCCCCCCACGTCCAACTACCAGCAAGGGCGCAGAGACCCGGTACTCAGGGGGTCAGCCGTGCCCCCCCTTCCAACTACCAGTAAGGGCTCGGAGACCCGGCATCCGGGGGGTCAGCTATGCGCCTCCGCACCCCCAGCCGCCAGCAAGGGCGCGGAGACCCGGCACCCGGGGGGTTAGCTGTGCCCCCCAAACTGCCAAAAAGGGCGCAGAAATGTGGCGCCCGAGGGGTCAGCGATGCCCCCCAACCGCCAGCAAGGTCGCGGAGACCCGGCACCCGGGGGGTTAGCTGTGCCCCCCAAACTGCCAACAAGGGCGCAGAGATGTGGCGCCCGAGGGGTCAGCCGTGCCCCCCAACCGCCAGCAAGGGCGCGGAGACCCGGCACCCGGAGCCGGCCGTGCGCCCCCACCCCGCAGAGGCCCCGGACCAGGCCAGGCCGAGCCGCCCCCAGCCCCTCCCCGACCCCCTTACCTGGCCCTTGACCAGGCTGGCGGCGAACTGGCGCATGACGGCCTCCACCGTGTAGGCGCTGGACCAGCCGCGCGGCGTGAGCAGCTCCATGCAGATGGCGCCGCCGTCCAGCACGTAGCCGTTCTCCAGGCGCGGGCTGAGCACCCGCATGAAGGGCGGCGAGAAGGGGAAGTTGTCAGGGAAGGTGAGGTTGAGAAGGATGAACTCGGTGTTGGTCTCCTTCATGTCCTGCCACAGCACCGAGTCCTGGTCCACCTGGTGCAGCTTCACGTTCCAGTCGAACAGGCTCTCGTCCACCAGCTCCACCGAGATGAAGCGGTCGCTCAGGCGCGCGATGTCCTGCAGCTCCTTCATCAGCCGCCGGCTCCGCACCTGCGCGCAGTGCTGCGGGCGAGCCCCGGGGGCCCCCGGCCCGCCTAGGCCCCCCGCGACCCCCGGCGCGGGCTGCGAGGACGGCCCCGGCTCTCCCGCGCGCTTGGCCTTGGCCTTGCGGGGCCCGGGGCTGGCGCTGCTCGCGGGGGGCGCGGCGGGGGCGGCGGCGGGGCCGGGGTGCGCGGCGGGCGGCGGGGGGCCCCCCGGAGGCTTGAGGCCGCTCTTGGCGCCGCCCTTGGCGCGCAGGGACGCGCTGTGCGGGCCGCCGCCGCCGCCGCGGTGCGGGTGCTTGGGGTCCTCCGTGTCGCGGCCGTGCAGGCGGATCAGGCCGATCTTGCGGAGCAGCGTGGCCATGTTTCGGGAGCGCGGGGCCGGGGGCGCGGCGGGCACAGGACGCCGCCCGCCGGGTGCGGGGCGCGGGGCGCGGGGCGCCGGGCGCGGGACGCGGGGCGCGGGGCGCGGTGCCGGGCCCAGGGGCTCCCCGCGCGGCCTGGCCTGCTGGCGGCCCCGGGCCCGGGCCCCCCGTTCCTGTCGGCCTCCCCTGGGTGCGGGGCGCAGAGCGAGCTGCAGGCTCCGGGCCGTCGTCCCGCCCGCTGCTGGCCCGGCGGAGGCGGCCGTTCGTCTGAGCTCGGCGCCCGGCAGGGGCGGGAAGGGGCGGCCCTGCCGCGGGGGGCGGGGGGCGGGGCGGAGCCGCCGGCTGGTCTGCGCCCCCGCCGCCCCCCCTCTCGCCCGGCTCCGGCGGAGACGCGCTCGGCCGCTGGGGGGAGACAGCGCAGCGCCCGGGCGCGCGGGAGAGGGAGGGAGCGCAGAGCCCCAGAGCTCCGGGCTGGCGACTGGGGGTGGGGTGGGGTGAGGAGGGGTGAGGAGGTGGGTCTGGGGGCGCAGGGTTCCAATGGCCCTGGCTGGTGTGTGTGATGGGTCTGGTGGCGCAGGGTTCCAATGGGCCTGGCTAGTGTGTGTGATGGGTCTGGGGGCGCAGGGCTCCAATGCCCCTGGCTAGTGTGTGTGATGGGTCTGGGGGCACAGGGCTCCAATGCCCCTGGTTAGTGTGTGTGAGTGTCTGTGTGTGTAGATGGGTCTGGGGGCGCAGTGCCCCAATGCCCCTGGCTGGTGTGTGTGATGGGTCTGGGGGCGCAGTGCCCCAATGCCCCTGGCTGGTGTGTGTGATGGGTCTGGGGGTGCAGCGCCCCAATGTCCCTGCCTAGAGTGTATGTGTGTGTGTGTGTGTGTGTGTGTGTGTGTGTGTGTGTGTGTGTGTGTGATGGGCCTGGGGGCGCAGCGACCCAACGCCTGGGGATGGCGGGGGAGGGGTGAGACGTGGGAGGATGTGGGGGTCTGGGGGCGCAGGGCCCCAATGCTCCAGGTTGGTGTGTGTGAGGAGGTGAAGTCTGGGGGTTCAGCATCCAAACACTCCAGGGTGGCTGCTGGATGGGGGTGAGGAGGTTGGGTCTGGGGGCGCAGCACCTCAAAGTCCAAGGCTGGGGGAGGGTCGGGGAGGGGTGATGTGAGGAAGTGGGGTCTGGGGGCGCCTAGCTTCCTAGGGTGTGTGTGAAGAGGTGGAGTGTAGGGCCCCGGGCTGGTGAGGGATTGAGGAGGTGGGGACTGGAGGCGCAGCTCCCCCATGTTCCATGCTGGTGGCAGGGAGTGGCTGAAGAGGTGGGGTCTGGGGGCGCAGCACCCCAAGGTCTTGGCATGGGGGGATTGAGGCGCTGGGGTCTGGGGGAGCACCCACCAATATCCCGAGCTGGCTGGTGGGGTGGGGGTGAGGAGGTGCTTTTCAGTATCTCGGGCAGGTGTGTGTGTGGATGTGAAGTCTGGGGCTCAGCGCCCCAACCTTCTGGGCCGGTGGCGGCTTGGGGGCGCAGGGCCCCAGCATCCTGGGCTGGCCAGCCGGCGGCGCTGATGAGGCGGGTCTGGAGGTGCTGCCTGGGTCTGGGTGTGTTGGAAAGAGGTGGGTTCTGGTGGCGCAGCTCTCCGCTCTCCATGTCCCCACTGGTGGGGGCATAACGCCCCGAAGTCGTGGGCTGGTGGTGGGTGAGGAGGGGGATCTGGGGACGCAGCTCCCCTAAGTCCCTGGCTGTTAAGGAACGTGAGGATGTGGGGTCTAGCGGCGCAGTGGCGACCTTGACCTTATATGACCTTATATGACATATATATGCGCTGGTGTTCAGGTCCCGGGGTTTCCAGGTCATTCTGCCCAGTCGTCTGAGCTTCTCCCCCTCTCCCCCAAGGCTCCTAGACTTAGCCTCAGACCTCACCATGGTGCTGGGGGGTGGGGAGGCAGGGAGGCAGGAAGACACCTGTGTGGGGGGCAGAGGACAGGATGGAGCCCCATCCTACCCTGGGGGGCTCCAGTTTGGCGAGCTTTCAGGTGCTTGGGGTCCCGAGTTGGGAGATTGCGCTGGAAGAGGTGTGACCCACAGAGTTCTAGGGAGGCTCTGGGGCAGTCCACTGACAGGGAGGGCCCTCCATCAGTTTTCTCTCCCTTCCCTCCTTGTCCCTCCTGCCTCTTGAAACTTCTTTCTTGCTCTCTCTAGCTCCTTCCTCCCTCCCTCCCTTCCTCCCTTCCTTCCTTCTTTATTGGAAGGTTAATGGGTTACAATACAGTTGTTGGCACATGTGGGACAATTTCTCAACTCAGCATGACAGGAGTTTGCAAAAACAGCCTCCCTCCAATCTGAGGTCCTTTCCCACCATCAACACCAGGGTCCCAAAGCTCCCTCCTTGTCCAGTCCTTCCCCCACCCCCACCCCAGTCCTTTACTTTGGGGCAAGACACCCTGTTCTGCTTGGTGTTTCCCCTTCTGTTCTGATGTCTCCACTTCTGTCCCTGAGTGAGATCAGCCCATCTTCATCCTGCTCATTCTGGCTTCTTCTTCTAGCGTTTGCCCTTCTTCCGTAGCCAGTCAACAGCGTCAGGTTGAGCCTGATGTAAAGTTTTGAGACCTCCTTTGAATCTGGAGAGGTGGCAGTCGTTGACTATGTGGGTCATAGTCTGTCTGGAGCCGCAGGGGCAGTTTGGGTCGTCTCTGGCTCCCCAGCGATGGAACATAGCGGTGCACCGGCCATGGCCTGTTCCATAGCAATTGAGGAGGGCCCAATCATAACGTGCTAGGTCAAAGCCGGGTTGACGCTTGCAGGGGTCTGTGATGAGGTGTTTGTTCTTTACCTCAGCTGACTGCCAACTCTGTTTCCAAGAGACTGGAACAGAGAAGTTCAGTGTAGGCATAGGGGACCAGATTGGGTGATCTGGCTGATGTCACTTCACAGGATGCCTTCCAGCTCCATTCAAGAGGAAGAGGTAGAAGAAAGTGAATCATTATTCTTCACAGCTGGGTAGTATTCCATTGTGTATATCCATCCCAACTTCCTTTTAATCTGGTGAGATTTCTGGCAGAAAGCAGGTCCAGAGCCTCAGTCACTGGAGTGAGTGGGGATGAGGTGTTTGAGGGGCAAAGCCAGTAGCCAACACAGGTGCTCAGGGATAAACCCCCCCCCCCAATAATAAACAGCAGATTGAGGCATCTGTCTTTCCTGACTGTGTCCATGTGACTTTGGACTTGGGGAGCCCCTGAGCTCACTAAGGGAACCTGTTCATTCTGATACTCTCGTGGCTTTTTCAGAGTTTCTAGTGTTTGTTTTTTTTTACCAGAACCCTGCTCAGCTCTAGCTGATGGTGGTATGGGGGATTGAACCTGTGATCTTGGAGTATCAGGCATAAGAGTCTGTTTGTGGAACCATTATACTATCGCCATCATTATACCATTTATTTTATACTTTCTCCCCATAGTTAAAAAAAAAAAAAGGTCACTGGTAAAAGAACCCTAAGGGCCTCTGAGAAGTCTCTTGTCTCTGTGTGTGCGCATGTGTGTGAGCGTGTGTGGGTGTGTGCGTGTATGTGTGTGTGTTTGAGGGGTCTCAATAATGTGGACTCCCCACACCTATGACCATCTCACTTTGACAAGGTGGCTTAAACTATTAAGTGGAGAAAGGAGAGTCTCTTCAACAAATGAAGTTGGGAAAATTGGGTTGAAACGTGCAAAGGAATGAAACTGAACCACCATATTTCAGCAGACACAAAAGTGAACTCTTTTTTTAAATTTTTTTAAAAAAATATTTATTTTATTTATTTATTCCCTTTTGTTGCTCTTGTTGTTTTATTGTTGTAGTCATTATTGTTGTTGTTGTTGGATAGGACAGAGAGAAATAGAGAGAGGAGGGGAAGACAGAGAGGGGGAGAGAAAGATAGACACCTGCAGACCTGCTTCACCGCCTGTGAAGCGACTCCCCTGCAGGTGGGGAGCCGGGGTTCGAACCGGGATCCTTATGCCGGTCCTTGTGCTTTGCACCACCTGCGCTTAACCCGCTGCACTACAGCCCGACTCCCAAAAGTAAACTCTTAAGTGGGCCAGGAACTTGGATGTTAGAGCAGAAACTATCAAATACTTAGAGGAAGATATTGGTAGAACTTTCTTCCCTCCAAATTTTATAGGTCTCTTCAGTGATACCAATCCATTTGTATGGAAGACAAAAACAAAAATAGGCCAATGGGACTACATCCAATTGAAAAGCTTTCACACAGCAAAAGAAACCAACATCCAAAGACACTTTTCATAGAATGAGAGGTTTTTACACATCATATTTCAGACAAAAGGCTAATAACCAAAATATATAAAGAGTTCCCCAAACTCAGTAACAAAAAACAAAAACAAAAACAAATGACTTCATCCAAAAGTGGAAAGAGAATATGAGCAGAATATTCACCAAAGAAGAGATTCAAAAGGCCAACAAACATGAAAAAAATGTTCCAAGTTATTGTTAGAGAAATGCTAATAAAGACAATAAGGAGATACCACTTCACCCCTGTGAGAATGTCAGACATCAGATAGGTCAGTAACAACAAATGCTGGAGAGGCTGTGAGGACAAAGTACCCTCCTCACTGCTGACGGGAATGTCAGTGGTCCAATCCCTGTGAAGAGCAGCCTGGAGACTCTCAGATGCTAGAAGTGGACCTGCCCTGTGACCCTGCAATTCCTTTCCTGGGGATAGATCCTAAGGAACCCAACACACCCATCCAAAAAGATCTGTGAACACCTATGTTCACAGCAGCACAATTTGTAATAGCCAAAACCTGGAAGCAACTCAGGTGTCCAACAACAGATGAGTGGCTGGGCAAGTTGTGGTCTAGATACACAACGGAATACTACTCAGCTATTTAAAATAATAAATTTACCATTCTTTCTTCGCCTTGGACAAAGGTTGGAGGAATCATGTGAAGTGAGATCAGCCAAAATGAGAAGGATGAAGATGGGATGATCTCACTCATGGACAGAAGTGGAGAAATAAGAACAGAAGGGGAAACACCAAGCAGAACATGGACTGGGTTTGGTGTCTTGCCCCAAAGTAAAGGACTCTGGGGTGGGAGGCTTTCAGATCCTGGTGCTGATGGTGGAGGAGAGGACCTGGGCTGCGAGGAGAGTGTTCTGCGTAAAAATTGAGAAATTTTACATATATATCAGCAACTGTATTTACTGTATTCCATTAATTCCCCCTATTAAAAAAAAAGAGATTGGATCTGGGAATGGTGGAATCTGTGTTCAGGCACATGGCAGCAGCAATAACCCTGCTGGCAATAAATGAATAAGTAAATAAATAAATAATCTATCACAGAATCCAGCATAAAGTAGGAAGTCAACAAATGTTCATATTACAATAGCTAAAGAAGTGAGTAAGTACAATTCATGTTTATGCTAAAAAGAAGTGTGGAGCTAGGTTTCCTGGGGCTCATCCCCAGGAGAAGGGGGTGTTCTGAGCTAGGTGAGCCGAGGCTGCCTGCACCCCTGGGTGCCTCCCCCTGGCAGAGGGCACTGTGCATTCTGCAGGCTGTTTTCAGATGGGGGACACAGGCCGGCAAGCTGGCTGGGTCAGACATGACTGAGGACTCTGAGGGGACCTGGATCTGTCCAGTCTGGTTGACGCCAGGGACTATGGTAACAAGGACAGTGGCCTGGGACAAGGCCTGGCTGTGGGGGCCCTGCCTGGGGCGTCCTTGCACCTGCATGAGCAAGCTGGTGGGAACTGGCAGTGCTAGAGGCAAGTCTGCTTTCATCACTTCTCCTGCAAAGAACCCCTCAGGGTGTCCTCTGGCCCATTTTTGGGCGAGGAAACTTAAGTTTCTAAGAAGACCAGTAACTGATGCAGTTCAGCCCTGTGCCTCAGAGTCTGGGCTTCTGCAGACCCACAGCACTGGTGGACACAGGGCACTGTCCTGTCTCTGGGTTCCGTTCTCACTTCTAGTCCATACAAGAAAGACAGAAGCAAATAGAACCTGATCAGTGCAGATTGGTGCTCTGGTCTCTCTCAGTCAGTTAGATAAAAGGAGGGAGGCAGGAGATGGCTCAGCCAGTAGAGCACATTCATTGCTTTTGGTATAAAAGAGCCCAAATTTGATCCCTAGCACCAGGTGGGAGCACCATGGACAGCACCCATGGTGACTATGGAAGGTGGGCATGGCTGTGGGGTCTCTCCTCTCTCAGCATCATGCATAGCACCCAGGGAGCCCCATGGAGCGTAGGTAGGGCTGTGGGGGGGGTGTCTCTTCTTTTTCAGCACCATGCACAGCACCCAGGGAGCCCCATGGAAGGTGGGCAGGGCAGTGGGGTCTCTCCTCTCTCAGCACCATGCACAGCACCCAGGGAACCCCATGGAGGGTAAGCAGGGCTGTGGGGGGGTCTCTCATCTCTCAGAACCTGGCACAGCACGAAGGGAGGCCATGGAGGGTGGGCAGGGCTGTGGGGTCTCTCCTCTCTCAGCACCTGGCACAGCACCCAGGGAGCTCATGGAGGGTGGGCAGGGCTGTGGGGTCTCTCCTCTCTCTGCACCATGCACAGCACCCAGGGAGCTCATGGAGGGTGGGCAGGGCTGTGGGGGTCTCTCCTCTCTCAGCACTAGGCACAGCACCCAGGGAGCCCATGGAGGGAGGGCAGGGTTGTGGGGTCTCTCCTCTGTCAGCACCAGGCACAGCACCCAAGGAGCCCATGGAGGGTGGGCAGGGCTGTGGGGTCTCTCCTCTCTCAGTACCATGGTCAGCACCCAGGAAGCCCCATGGAGGGTGGGCAGGGCTGTGGGGTCTCTCCTCTCTCTGCACCATGCACAGCACCCAGGGAGCTCATGGAGGGTGGGCAGGGCTGTGGGGGTCTCTCCTCTCTCAGCACCAGGCACAGCACCCAGGGAACCCATGGAGGGAGGTCAGGGTTGTGGGGTCTCTCCTCTGTCAGCACCAGGCACAGCACCCAAGGAGCCCATGGAGGGTGGGCAGGGCTGTGGGTCTCTCCTCTCTCAGTACCATGGTCAGCACCGTGGTCAGCACCCAGGGAGCCCCATGGAGGGTGGGCAGGGTTGTGAGGTCTCTCCTCTCTCAGGACCCTGCACAGCACCCAGGGAGCCCGTGGAGGGTGGGCAGGGCTGTGGGGGTCTCTCCTCTCTCAGCACCAGGCACAGCACCCAGGGAGCCTCATGGAGCGTGGGCAGGGCTGTGGGGTCTCTCCTCTCTCAGAACCCTGCACAGCACCCAGGGAGCCCCATGGAGGGTGAGCAGGGTTGTGGGTCTCTCCTCTCTCAACACCATGGTCAGCACCCAGGGAGCCCCATGGAGGGTGAGAAGATGATAGATAATCTTTCTTGTATCTTCTTTCTATCTGTTAGAAAAAAAATAGGCAAAAGAAAAAAATTGCCAAGTGATGGAGTCATCTTCAAACATCAAGCCCTATCATTAACCCTTGTAGAAAATAAAATGATATTCATGTCAGAGGAGAAGAGATGAAAGAGAGATGCCACAGCCCTGCTCCCTGACCTATGGGACTCCCCGAGTGCTTTCTGTGGTGCTTTCATGTGGTGCTGGGGTTCAGGGCCACACACACAGAAACGCATGGCTGTGCAGGGTGAGCTAGCTCCTGGTTCCTCCAAACTAGTTATTTAGTTAGTTTTTGCAGCTTTGGGGAAAGAACTGAGGGTTTCACAAATGTGTGATATCATTAACAGACCTCATCAGTCAATTTCTTCATTCTATATGAGGGACAAAAAAGAAAGAGATGAAGAAGAAGGAGTGGAAGGGAGGGAGGGAGAGAGAGAGAGAGAGAGAGAGAGAGAGAGAGACTGACTAGTGGTCCAGGAGATGGTTTAGTGGACTTTTGAAGTGTGAGGTCCTGAGTTCAATCCCTGGCAGCACATGTACCAGAGTTCATTCTCTCTCTATCTCTCTCTCCTAGCTCCTTCATGAATAAATAAAATCTTTAGAGAGAGACAGACAGACTAGAGCTTCACCACTCAGCTTGGGCACATGGTGGTGCTGGGAATTGATCCTGGGACCAGGGCATGTAAACCTGGTGCACTCCCACCTCTCTGTCCCCCTTACTGTTAAATAGAGTCCTTAGAGTCGTTTATTATCCAAATGCAGGTGACCTTTGAAAGACCACAATTAGTACTGATGCTCGGATGAGAGGCCAAGGCTGGATCCACTTTCCAGAGATGACAGAAGCACACAGCAGCCCTGGACAGAACCTTCAGTGGTTAAAGGCCACAGATCCTCAAAACCTGGATGGCAGTCTAGTCACAAGCGCCAAGACCCAGAGCCAACCCAGGTGCCCAGGGGCTCATTAGGGGTTAAAGAAGCTTTGGTCTCGGCACACAAGGGATGGTCACTCAGTCATAAGGAAGGCGAGATCTTGTCTTTGCTCCAACATGGAGGGTCAGAACAGATGACGCTAAGTGTGGGAGGCCAGAAGGAGACAGGCATATGCCAATGACTTCAGAAACAAGCCGTGAGATTCTAATGCAAAGCTGAGGTCACCCAAGTGAACGTGAGAGGAGGGGCATCATGGTGGCAGACATGGGTCGGGGGTAACACACCATCTGCGGATGATGAAGACATATCCTTAGTTGTGCCATCTCGGAGACCAAGTTTACCTCTATAAAGAAATTCTGCAAAAACAAACAAATGCCTGTGTGTACAACAAGTCTAGAAGAGTTAAGTAGCTTAAACCTAATCCACTTGAGGACATTATGTAGCCATCGCATGCTCGTTACGGTGATTGTCTAGCAAAACAAAAATATTGATGCTCCACAGAACAGTTTTAAGTGAAACTGCAGAGTGCAAAATTATATCCATACTGTAACTACAGAGACATGAAACGATGCTGAGGAAAAAAGACTCAGAGGAGGAAAAAGTGGAGTGGGGGCAGGGGAGATACCCACCCTGGTAAGCTGCCATCTTGCCTGCCCTGCACCTTAAGACACTGTAGGCCCAGTGCTCAGTATCACCTTATGCCTGAACTGAGCAGTACTCTGGGCCTCTCTCAATCTCTTTTATAATAAATAAATAAATCCTGGGGGTTGGGTGGTAAGCACAGCAGGTTAAGCACACATGGTAAGAGGCACAAGGACCAGCATAAGGATTCTGGTTCGAGCCCCTGGCTCCCCACCTGCAGGGAAGTCGCTTCACAGGCGGTGAAGCAGGTCTGCAGGGGTCTATCTTTCTCTTCCCCCTCTCTGTCTTCCCTTCCTCTCTCAATTTCTCTCTGTCCTATCCGACAACAACAACAGCAATAACAACAATAATAATGGCCACAACAATTATAAAAAAACAATAAGGGCAACAAAAGGGAATAAATAAATAAATAAATCTTTTGAAAAGCAGAAAAGGTAGCAATGCTGAGACTCTCACAGCCCCACTGCTAGGCCAAGGAGGTAGAGATCTTCTCCTGAGTTTCTTGGTCAGTTCTCTGTCCCCTGGTATCAGCACAGGGCCTCCCTGCTGCTGCTCCAGATTCTGAGGGCAGTAGCAATGGAGACTCACAGCTGCCTTTGGTGAGTCTCAGGGGAGTCCTCTCCTCCCTTCAGCCATCTTGTTGTTGGTGAAACAGACTGGAGGTGTTGTCTCAACTGGTAAACTGTTACCTGCCACTTAATCTCTCCCTAGGCTCCTCTCTGTCCATGAGCCACACATGCTTGCACTGGCTGGTGATTTGGTGGGTTCCTGAAGTCGTTCTCGTCCTGCCTTGTGGTCCCAGGTGGTCTCCTTTGTGTTCCTAGTTGACCCGGGAGAGGAGAGAAGCACAGCTGCTGCTACTCCGTAGCCCCACCTCCGGAAGTCCTCCCTTCTCTTTCTGGCTCATCTCACGTCACAGGATTCCTTCAAGCTCCATCCAAGAGGAGGTGAAGAAAATGACTTCATCACTCTTCACAGCTGAGTAGTATTCCATCTCGTGTACAGACCATTTTTAGAAGGCTGCGGGTGCTGAGCTGAAATGACGGCTCCTTGTCTGAAGCAGCCGCAGTCCGGGCAGGTCCGCCTCTGCCCAGCTGCCAGAAAGTGCTTCAGTATCCCCGCCTCTGCTGGTTCATGGTCCCCAGAGTTATGGGTTCTAGTCGCCTCTTTCTCTGGTCATCTCTGGGGCCAGGGCAGAGCCTGCGTGAGCCATCACTGTCACCATTCTGTGAAGAGCCCCTTACAGTTTTGAGCAGAGGAAGAAAAAAAAAAAAGAGTCTAGAATGATTTTTGTAATTACAGAATGTGGCTTTTCTTTGGCAATTTTGAAGGAATGTCTGAGTGAGGAAATGAGTCACACTTTCTTTTCTCTGAAGAAGAAACTGCTCAGTCCTAAGGAGATTCCCAGAGCTAATCATCTCATTTCTCCTGTCCTTTTCATCTTTGCTGGAGGAAAAGACAGAGTCTTTCTGGTTGTGTGGAGTGTGAAGTGACAGCTGATTTGACGTGCCAGGGTGGCATCTCCATTCAGCAGCACCTGAAACATTAGCTCTAAATATAGGTGCAAATGGAGTGTTCTAAGCAAGGGGAGTCAGATCTGCTGTGGCACAGCCGAGGGCTCGTGAGTGATATAGTATAATTAGTCGAAACTGAGACCGTGTATTATATTTACCTGTGTTTTCAGGCATTAGAATATAATGGAATCTTAAAATTTTGTATTTGTCATTTTTATTTGATAGGACAGAGAGAAATCAATAAGGGAGGGGGAAATAAGGTGGGAGACACCTGCATCATTGCTTCACTGCTCATGAAGCTTTCCCCCTGCGGGTGGGTGGGTGAGGGGGTTTGAACCGGGATCCTTGAGCATGATAACATGTGTCCTCAATCAGATGTGCCACCATCTGGCCCCAGATAGAATGGAATATTCAGAAACTTTTTTTTAAACGAATTTTTTTCCTTTTGTTGCCCTTGTTGTTTATCATTGTTGTTGTTGCTGTTGGACAGGACAGAGAGAAATGGAGAGAGGAGGGGAAGACAGAGAGGGAGAGAGAAAGACAGACACCTGCAGACCTGCTTTACCACTTGTGAAGTGACCCCCTGCAGGTGGGGAGCCGGGGGCTCGAACTGGGATCCTTAGCTGGTCCTTGCGCTTTGTGCCACCTGCGCTTAACCCGCTGTGCTACCGCCTGGCTCCCATATTAATTTTTAAAAAATCATTTTTAATTAAGAACAAGAGAGACCCAGGTACCATGCAGCTCTGTCTTGTGCTGGTTCTGGTACTTGAACCCGGGACATCTGAGCCTCAGATGTTAAGTCTGCTGTGCTAGCACTGGGTACTAGTCCCCCAGCCCATAGATATACTGGCCAGCTGTATATGATAATGTTTTATTGCTCTCATGACACCTTTGAAAAATAAGATTGGAAATAGAAGAGGCCTTGAAATCCTGGCAAGGTCTTATGTTCAAAATTATTTCACAGAGTATTCATCTTCATATGGTTGAGCCTACAGATCTAAAATGTCCTTTTCTTTTTTCTTAATTCATGATTTAATAATGATTGACAAGAATGTGGTATAAGAGGGGTACAATTCCACACGGTTCCCACCACCAGGGTTCCTTATCCCATCCCCTCCATTGGAAGCTTCCCATTCATTATCCCTCTGGGAATATGGTCCCAAATTCTTTATGGGGAGCAGAAGGTGGGAGTTCTGGCTTCTGTAATTGCTTCTCCGATGGACATGGGTGTTGGCAGGTGGATCCATACTCCCAGCCTGTCTCTCTCTTTCCCTAGTGGGACAGGGCTCTGTGGAGGGGAGGCTCCAGGACACATGGGTGAGGTCATCTGCCCAGGAAAGTCAAGCTGGCATCATGGCAGCATCTGCAACTTGGTGGCTAAAAATCATTAAGATATAAAGCAGAACATTCTTCTTCTTCTTCTTCTTCTTCTTCTTCTTCTTCTTCTTCTTCTCCTTCTCCTTCTCCTTCTCCTTCTCCTTCTCCTTCTCCTTCTCCTTCTCCTTCTCCTTCTCCTTCTCCTTCTCCTTCTCCTTCTTCTTCTTGCGTTTGCCCTTCTTCCATAGCCAGTCAACAGCAAAGCTGTCAGGAGCTGCTTGTTGCTGGCTTTAAAAGTGACTGGGATCCATGTGGATTCAGTTGGCTAGGAAGGATCGTCAGTTTCCCCAATGAATGGGTACTCACGGGATGCACCATGAGAAGGTCGATCCAATGCAGAACATTAATAATCAGAAACCTAAAAGCAGAAGTATAGTAAATGAGATTTGGGATCTTCATGTTGGAAGAAGCAAGGAAGTCTATTTTAGGTATATTCCAAGGGGCCCATGACTAGTAATTTTTGCTTGAGCCCAACAGCTAACATGCAGGTGGGATTAAAGCCTTATCTAGGAGAATGGTGTCAGAGTTGGGAATAGGATTATACAGTCAACATCTACCCCCTAATCAAGATATGGAATATTTTAAAATATATATATATATAGTTTATTTATTTATTATTGGATATACAAAGAGAAATTTAGAGGAAGGGAAGGTAGAGAGGGAGAGAGACAGAGAAAC
Source organism: Erinaceus europaeus (assembly GCF_950295315.1). NCBI lineage: Eukaryota > Metazoa > Chordata > Mammalia > Eulipotyphla > Erinaceidae > Erinaceus > Erinaceus europaeus. The sequence continues at coordinate 12,560,335 of NC_080166.1, read as the reverse complement.
ACCTGCAGCCCTGCCTCACCACTCATGAAGCTTTCCTCCTGCAGATGGGGACCAGGGTCTTGAACCTGGGTCCTTATGCACCGTCATGTGTGTGCTTAACCAAGTTTTCTGCCACCCAGGCAGATATTTTCATCCCCCCTGGAACTTCTCCCATGCGGCTTCCCCAGAAAACTTGCCACAGTTCCCTGGCAGCGGCACTGCCCACCAGTCCTTGGTTTTCAACTGTGAGTAGGTGGAGTCCTTCACACCCTCCCTCCATCTGGCTTCACTAAGTCAATATGTCGTAAGTATGTGATCTTATAGAGGGATTCTCCCGTCATGCTTTGTGTGGAGTTTGTTTATTTATTTTTAAAATATATAGTATGGATCGACCTGTCAACACCCATGTTCAGTGGGGAAGCAGTTACAGAAGCCAGACCTTCCACCTTCTGCACCCCATAATGACCTTGGGTCCATACTCCCAGAGGGATAGAGAATAGGAAAGCTATCAGGGGAGGGGGTGGGATACGGAGTTCTGGTGGTGGGAACTGTGTGGAGTTGTACCCCTCTTATCTTATGGTTTAGTCAATGTTTGCTTTTTATAAATAAAAAAATTAATATATATATATTTATCTATTGAATAGAACCAGAGAGAAATCAAGAGGGATAGGGAAGATAGCAAGGAAGAGAGACACCTGCAGCCCTGCTTCACCACTTGTGAAGCTTTCTTCCTGCAGGTGGGGACCAGGGGCTTGAACCTGGGTCCTTGTGCACTGTAACACATGTGCTTGACCAGGTGTGCCATCATCTGGCCCCTTTGGTGTTTATTTATTTTTTTTAATAGTTAATGTTTTTATTTTATTCCTTTTCCATTCCTTCCTTCCTCCTCCTCCTCCTCCTCCTCCTCCTCCTCCTTATTATTATTATTACCAGAGCCCTGCTCAGCTCTGGCTTACGGTGGTGTGGGGGACCGAACCTGGGACCCCTCAGAGCCTCAGGCAGGAAAGTCTTCTGCAGAGATACATGCCGTCTCCCCTACTGTGGTGTTTTTCTTGATCAGTAGCAGTCATTGCATGAAGAGACCACAGTCTGCTCATTCCTCTGCCTGTTGAGAGACACTGGGGTTGCTTCCGGTTTTAGGCTCTGTGGATACAGCACCTGTACATGCTCACACACAGACAAGTGTTTATTTGAGCAGCGGACAGATGCTTTCACTTCTCCCAGGTACATGGCTCCATCAAGGACAAAGTGTGTGTTTAGCATTATGGCAGCTTCAAGACTCTGCTCCCAGTGGGCTGGACCCTTTTGCTTTCTTTCCAGAATAAAGGGTAGCAAACAAGAGAGGACATTCCGGGGTGGTGAGGTGAGGGGGGATCGCACACAGACAAGAGCAGATTGGAGCAGACACAGGTCCAAGAACTGCCTTCTCTCCCAACAAGTAAATGCATTTTTAAAAACATGACGCATAGGACGCTACTCCCCTCCACCTCAGGATTTCAGAATCTGACAGCGTCCCATCTGCTTACTGGATGGAGTCAACACACTTGGTGATGGAGATTATATAAAATATTTCTTCTGGGTAAAAGTTGTATTTTTGGATCACTCCTAGTGGTTCTCAGTTGCAACTTGCTCTTCTGTATTTTTTAATCTTGTTAAAAATGTGAAATGCCAGTGATAAACCTTTTCTGCAAGAGACGTGCCTCTTTTAGACACAGGAGCAGATCACTGTGATGTTCACGTGCGAACCATCTCTAGTGATTCACTGAAGCGACCTTAGTTGGACTTTGTGGGGCTACCCCTAAGAGTTCTTATTTTCTTGTGTGTTTGCAACGCTGAACACTGAAGTGCATCAGATGTGGTTACAGCCTTTTGGCCTCACAGCTGTGTTACTGTTGACACCAGCTCCTAAGATAACAAGCTCGCACAACAGAGGACACATCCCATACCACAGGTGCATCCAGCTAAGCCCACATATCACCATGCATAAGGACCTGGGTTCAAGCCTCCGGCTCCCCACCTGCAGAGGGGACACTTCACAAGCAGTGAAGCAGGTCTGCAGGTGTCTCTCTTTCTCTCTGTCCTCTATCTCCCTCTCCCCTTTCAATTTCAATTTCTCTCAATCTTATCCAATAAAATGGCCGCCAGGAGCAGTGGGTTTGTAGTGCTGGCACTGAGCCCCAGTGCTAACCCTGGAGGCCAAAAAGACTGGTGGTGAGAAGAAGGCAGGTTTATTCAGGTTCTTCCAAATTGAGAATATGGCAGACTTATGCTTCCTCCAAAATCTTCCAAATTGGGAGTATGGCAGACTTATGCTTCCTCCAAAATCTTCCAAATTGAGAATATGGCAGACTTATGCTTCCTCCAAAAACCACCCCATCCCCACGTTGGAGTTTAATGACTTTATAGAGAAAGAAAGGGAGAAAAGACTTGGGAAAGGGACGGTGTGGACTGGTGATGGTGAAGGGGCCCAGGCCCAAGGCATCCATCTGGGATCCCTGGAGAGTGTGTTCGACCTGTACCTCACTAGTGTTCTGAGATCAAGTTCAAGGAGACACTGTTGTACTAGATTAACACCTGAAGCCCTTTTAAAATATTTTATCTGATTTTATTGCATTCCCTTCAGAGTTCCTGCTGGGGCTCGGTGCCTGCACTACGAATCCATTGCTCCTGACTGCTCCTGGCGGCTTCTGGTGGCCATTTTTCCCCATTTTACTGCCCTTGTTGTTTTATCGTTGTTGTTGTTGTTAATGATGTCCTTGTTGGACAGGACAGAGAGAAATGGAGACAGGAGGGAAAGACAGGGGGGAGAGAAAGACAGACACCTGCAGACCTGCTTCACTGCCTGTGAAGTGACTCCCCTGTAGGTGGGGAGCTGGGGGCTTGAACCGGATCCTTGAGCGGGTCCTTGCAGTTTACACCATGTGTGCTTAACCTGCTGCGCTACTGCCTGCCCCCCTTAAAATATTTATTTTATTTTATTTTATTTTATTTTTTTTATTTTTCATGGACCTGTATTCTCCCCACCCACCCACCCACCCACCCCAGAGTCTTTTACTTTGGTGTAATACTCCAATTCCATTTCAGGTTCGACTTGTGTTTTCTTTTCTAATCTTGTTTTTCAACTTCGGCCTGAGAGTGAGATCATCCCATATTCATCCTTCTGTTTCTGACTTATTTCACTCAACATGATTTTTTCAAGGTCCATCCAAGATTGGCTGAAAACGGTGAAGTCACCATTTTTTACAGCTGAGTAGTATTCCATTGTGTATATATACCACAACTTGCTCAGCCACTCATCTGTTGTTGGACACCTGGGTTGCTTCCAGGTTTTGGCTATTACAAATTGTGCTGCCAAGAACATATGTGTACACAGATTTTTTTTGGATAGATATGTTGTGTTCCTTAGGCTATATCCCCAGGAGAGGAATTGCAGGATCATAGGGTAGTCTATCATGTCAGATATGAGAATAGCTGTTCCTGCCCTTTTTTGTGGGCCATTGGCTTGAATGATAGTTTTCCATCCTTTCACTTTAAGTCTGTGTTTGTCTTGTTGCGTTAGGTGAGTTTCCTGTAGACAACATATTGTTGGGTTGTGTTTTCTGATCCATCTCCCTACTCTGTGTCTTTTAATAGGTGAATTCAGGCCATTGACATTTATTGATATCAAAGATTGAAGATATTTTAACGCCATTCTTGTAGAGTTTTAGAGTGTTTTGATATGTGTTCTATTTGTGGTGGTCTGGTTGTTTATAGGAAACCTTTCAGAACTTCTTTCAAGGCAGGCTTGGTGATGGTTGCTTCCTTCAACTGTTGCTTGTCTGAGAAGGTTTTGATGCTTCCATCTAGTCTGAATGACAATCTAGCAGGATATAGTATTCTTGGCTGAAAGCCTTTCTCATTGAGCACTCGATAGATATCTTGCCATTCTCTTCTGGCCTGTAGTGTTTGTATGGAGAAGTCTGCTGCTAATCTTATGGGTTTTCCTTTGTAGGTGACTCTTTGTTTTCCTCTTGCAGCCTTGAGGATCCTTTCTTTATCCTTATTCCTTTCCAATCTAAGTATGACATGTCTTGGTGTCTTTAGGTCTGGGTTAATTCTGTTTGGGACCCTCTGGGCTTCTTGAATCTTTATGTCTTTGATGTTGTCTAGACTAGAGAAATTTTCAGCTATTATGTTCTGGAGAACGCTTTCTTCCTCCCCTTCTCTTTCTTCCTCTGGTAAGCCAATAATGTGTATATTGTTTCTTTTGAAGTCATCCCATAGGACTCTGTTGTTGTTTTCAGCATCTCTTAATCTCTTTTTGAGATCTCTTACTTCTTCTTTAGTTGTCTCTAATTCATCCTCAATCTTGCTAATTCTGTCTTCAGCCTCATTGATTCTATTCTCTCTGCCCTCTACTGCTTTCTGGAGTTCATCTATTTTGTTGCCCTGCTCTGATACTGTTTTAGCTTGTTCAGCTAGTTGCCTTCTTAGCTCAGCAATTTCAGCTTTCAGCTCTCTAATAACCATGAGATTATTAGAATTTTCTTCCATATTCTCATTTGTTGTTCCTGCAGTTCTGATTACAATTTTTTCAAATTCTTTACTCACTCCTGTTATTATTTCCTTAGCTAATGTTTGGATGTTGAACTCGTTGTTTTGTGCTTCGCCCTCTGGAGGACTTTTAGCTGGACTCTTGTCCTGGTTCGAGTCTCCATTATTTTTTCTTGTTGTTTTAACCATTTTATATAAGTTAACAGTTTTTTCAATCCCTGAGTTGGAGTTCAGTGGTGTAAAAGCCTTTTTTTTTTTTCCCCTGTAGGCTATGGTAGCCTGAGGGCTTTTAAACTATCAATAGGCTTCTTGGCTTAATCAATGACTCCTGACCAAGAGATAAAGCAGGGTGTGGCAGAGATAATCCAGTGGTTATGCAAAGAGACTTTCACAGCCCTTCAGCTATGCCACCGAGGTATAGGTCTTCTCCTGAGTTTCCCGGTTAGATCTCTGTGCCCTGGTGTCCCTCCCTGTTGCTGCTCCAGATTCTGAGGGTAGTAGCAATGGAGACTCAGAGTTGTACTTGGTGAGTCTCTGGGGAGTCCTCTCCTCCCTTCAGCTGTCCCCTTGTTGGTGGAGCAGACTGGAGGTGGTGTCTCCACTGACAGACTGTCGAACTGTTAGCAGTCACTTAATCTCTCCTTAGGCCCCTCTCTCCTCTCTGTCACCAGCCACGCGTGTTTGTACTCACGGGTGATTTACTGGGTTTCTGTGGTCATTCTAGTCCTGTCTTGTTTCGGTCCGGGTGGTCTCCTTTGGTATTCCTAGTTGATCCGGGAGAGGAGAGGAGAGGAGAGAAAGCGATCTGCTGCTCGTAGCTCCGCCTCCGGAAGTCGAATCCCCCTTAAAATATTTTTATTTATTTTGGATAAAGACAGAGATAGAGTGAAGGGAGAGACAGAGAGACAGAGAGACACCTGCAACACTGCCTCACCGCTCATGAAGCTTTTCTCCCTGCAGGTGGGGCCTGGGGGTTTGAACCTGTGTTCTTGCACACTGTAACCTGTGCACACTGTCATGTCCCACTGCCTGGCCCCAACACCTGAAGGTCTTCATGCTGGGCACCAGAGAGCTCACCGAAAGGACATCTCTTGTCTGTCCTCTGCTTTCCATCAGTAACTAAGGCTGGTTTATCAAATGCACACGCATAGTAACTAAGAGCGTTTCTTTCCTGGTGGCTATGGCTAAGTTACAATAACACGGAAAGCCAAAAGTGAAAGCCACGAGCAGGTTTGCTATGGCAAAGAAAAGACAGCAAGGGAACACATGCAGTGGAGACTACGTCCATGCAGGGCAGGCCAAGTTAACATTAAAAATGGAGTCTCTTCTGCTTATGTAATCAAGCATGTTCTTTCACTTTTGTAGAAATAGGCTTTGACCTATGGTATTAGAATTTGGACTATGTCCTGGAGCTCTGCTTCCCTAGACCCCTGGCCCACGAGGGAGAGAGAGAGAGAGACAGGCTGGGAGTACGGATCTGCCAACACCCATGTTCAGCGGGGAAGCAATTACAGAAGCCAGACCTTCCACCTTCTGCATCCCACAATGACCCTGGGTCCATACTCCCAGAGGGATAAAGAACAGGAAAGCTATCACGGGAGGGGATGGGATACAGAGTTCTGGTGGTGAGAATTGTGTGGAGTTGTACCCCTCTTATTCTATGGTTTAGTCAAAGTTTCCTTTTATAAATAAAAAATTAAAAAAAAAAAGAATTTGGACTCAATATTCTTCCACTAATAAAATGTCATCCTTTCATCCATACACCCCCCGACACACACACACAATCACTGGCTTTACTAAAACATTCTTCTTCTTCTTCTTCTTCTTCTTCTTCTTCTTCTTCTTCTTCTTCTTCTTCTTCTTCTTCTTCTTCTTCTTCTTCTTCTTCTTCCCCCCAGGCTTATCTCTGGGGCTCAGAGCCAGTACTATGAATCCCCATCTCCCGGCAGCCATGTTTCTTCTCCTCTACCCTTCTCCTTCTCCTCCTCCTTCTACTTCTATTTCTTCTTCTCTTTTATCTTTCTATTTTATTGGATAGGACAGAGAAAAAATTGAGAGGGGAGAGGGAGACAGAGAGACACATACAGACCTGCTTCATGGTGGGGAGCAGGGACTCGAACCTGAGTCCTTACACATGGTGAATGCTCAACTGGACATGTCACTGACCAGCCCCCCCCAAACATTTTATGGGCTATAGAGCATCCTGTCTGGCTCTGTTTGGAACACTTAATTTGCAGAATGATGATGGTGGTGCTGATTGTGATGATGATGATGTTGATACAGCAGAGCAACAGAGGTGAGAACTTGTGTGTGAACGATCTCACTGCTTCTGGGCCACTCTGCATTGAGATGGAGAAGAGAGAGAGAGAGAGAGAGAGAGAGAGAGAGAGAGACCACAGCACAGAGCCACCTCCCATGTGGTTGAATGCTCAGAGCTGGGTCACATGCATGGGAAGGCATGTACCCACCAATGGGAACTACTTCTCAGGCCCTGAAACCATGTTTTAAAAAAAATGGAATGGCTCTCTGGTGTCTTGGGTACTAAAGTAGCTAGATATTTCCCCCAAGATAGTTGGAACTCCTCTTCTCCCTTGGGGCGTTCAAGTCCCAGAACTCTTTTCTGAACCTGCCCTGTGCCTCTGAGCAGGAGAGCCAAAGAGAACTGGATTGCTTCTCTGAATTTACAAGCAGTTGGGAACAAAACTTCTGTGATCTTCCTCAGAATCTATCACTATGAAATCTCCTCTTTCCTGAAAAAATATTCTCTGTTCTTAGCGCTGCCTTTTCATTTAGGCAGTACTGTTGTTTTTTTCTTTCTTGAAAAGAGATTTTACTCTGAGTTAGCCTCTGCAGAATAAAATATTAGGCAATTTTAAAAGATAGATTTTACTTCCTCAAAACAGATAAATTAGATAAACCACGAACTGTACACATACATATTTTAAAGCAATTACCATTTGCCAGATTGAGGAGAATAACTCTGCTGAAATTCAGGTTTATTGTGTAGTTTTATAATTAGGATGCCTCTGAACAGAATAATATCTTCTCAGAATTTATGAAGAACACCTCCTAATATTTCCCTTTCATTCCTCACTTATTATGTAAACAGCACCTCTGTTTTCTGGTAGAGGAATTTAGAATGCAGGATGTGATTTTGCGAGGCAAACTGGTGGCGGGTATGGTTCTGTTTTCTAAAGGGTTTTAAGAGCTCAGTTGGCTGAGAGTGAATCCTAGGTTGCCAGCAGTTCAGTTCACGTGTTGAAGGAACTTCCTGGTTCAGCACCAGGGTCAGTTCCATGCTAATACGAACAGCTGAGATGCAGGGCTCCCTTTTGTTCCTTCCCTGCTGCAAAGTTCCTTTAGACAGACTGTACCTGTCAACCCTGCTGTGCCCCACTTATCCTTCCTCTACCTCAAACACTCACTTTTCCCCAAGATGCTCTCAGCTCAGCTCCGCTTCCTCCATTGTCTGTGAGCCCCCAGGGGTGCTAGATATTTGTTGGTTCAATCATGGCTAAGAAATAGAGAGGGAGAAGGAGAGGGAGAGAGAAAGGGAGAGGGAGAGGGAGAAGAAGGGGAGGGGGAGGAGAGGGGAAGGGGAGGGGAAGAGAGGGAGAGGAGAAAGAGAGGGGAGAGGAAGAGGAAGTAGGAGCAGAAGAAGGGGAGGGAGAGGGAGTGGGAGATGGAGAGGGGGAGGAAGAGGGAGAAGGGAGTGGGAGAGGGAGGAGAGAGAGGAGAAGAAAGAGAGGAAGAGAATGGAGGACAACTCTGTATTATTTTTTTTTTCCTCAAGAAACACACTTTCAACTGTCCTCTGCTGAGCTGTCTTGTTCCCCCTCTTGAGTTCACACCAGAAGTTGTAACTCCTGGACGTCAGGAAGTACCTGTTTGGATATGGGCTTTAACAGAGGCAATAAAGGTAAAATGAAGACACCTGGGAAGGTCTCAGTTTAATTGAAAGGTGTCCTTATAAGAAGAGGAGACCAGGACACAGACTCACACAGAAGGATGACCATGTGAGGACTCAGGAGAAGACAGCATCTTCGTGTCCAGGAGGAAGTCAACCCCCAACTGTGACCAGCTCCCAGGATTTGGTTTCCATATACACCCGAGTAGAGGGAACTGACCTCAGGCACTGTCAGGTGATGCGAAAGGAGTCCTGAGGGTTACACCAGCATATGCCCCTCTCGGTGGGGTTTTACCCGGTGCAGCCCTGAACAGATCTTCCTCGTGATTTTTATTGACCAAAACAGTATTACATCAAAGCAAAAGGTGATCAACAAAGCGGGGAGAGGGAGAGAGAGAGGAGAAGAAGGAGAAGGAAAGGACAGATGGAAAGAGGGAGAGGGAGGACAGGGGAGGGGAGGGGAGAGAGAGGGAGGGAGGAGGAGGGGAAGAGGAAGAGGGAGGGGAGAGGGAGAGGGAGAGGAAGAGGGAGGAGAGGGAGAGGACAGAGAGGGAGAAGGAGAGGGAGAGGAAGAGGGAGAGGAAGGGGGAGAGGACAGAGAGGGAGAGGAAGAGGGAGAGGACAGAGAGGGAGAGGAAGAGGGAGAAGAGGGAGAGGGAGAAAGGAGGAGGGAGCGGGGAGGAGGCAGGAGAGAGGGAGAGGTCATAAGTCAGGGGAGAGAATGGCTGACCACCTGGGTATTATTCTATGGGAGACTCCTCATGTGGACCCTCTGTCCACGAAGACCTGACGCCACAGATGTTTTGACACCTACCCTCACGTCCACTTTGTCCACTCCACAGGCATGGATTCTCCCGGGGTCTGTGAGGGAAGGCTGTTTGTTGCCTGCAAGGCCTGTTGGCTCATTAACTCAGGGCTTTCACCAGACACCCACTGGTCAGAGAACAGGAACTGCTGCAGAAGGAAGCGGGAGAGGCTGCCTGCAGCCAAGCCTCCCTGGGTTATCTGTGTAACCAGCAAGGGAATGGAGCGGCTGGTAGACAGTATGGCAGGCACGTCACCACGTGGGTCTCGGTTCACGCAACACAACGGGGACATCCCTCGCAGACCAGCTTCTGCTGATAAAAGTCAGAACTCCTGGGGGCTTTAGCTGGAGCTTATAACACATGGCAGGTCAAGAGAGAAAAGGCCCCTGGACATGGGGCAGCAGCTGTGCGCTGGACAGGATTGTTGTTGCCTGGGGGACCTGGGGGGCTGTCCTGAGGCCGGGACCACCAGGCTGCTGGGACACGGGCTCCTTCTCCTCTCCAAATCCTCAGTCTGGGAACCTCTCCAAGGACTGCAGAGGTGAAGAATTCGCCATCCTGGGCTCAGAACTAAAGAGGCTATTTTTAAAAGTCAGGCACAAAAGCTGTGCTGTGACATGGGACCACCCTGTTTGCAGAGTGGGACCTCGGACTGGCTTGTGATGGCATGCAGAAGTCACCCAGTCCAAGGTGGCTTTTTTTTTTTTCTTTTTGCCTCCAGAATTACCCGCTGGGGCTTGGTGCCTGCACTATGGATCCACTGCTCCTGGAGGCTAGTTTTTCCCCTTTTGTTGCCCTTGTTGTTTATAGTTGTTGTTGTTATTGTTATTTTTGTTGGATAGGACAGAGAGAAGTTGAGAGAGGAGGGGAAGACAGACATCTGCAGACCTGCTTCACCGCCTGTGAGGCGACTCCCCTGCAGGTGGGGAGCCAGGGGCTCAAACTGGGATCCTTACACCTGTCCTTGTGCTTTGCACCACCTGCACTTAACCTGCTGTGCTACCGCCCAACTCCCAGACACTAATTTTTAAAGGTCTAGGATGTGATCAATTTTGTACAGTAACAAATTTTAAAAAAAGATTCAATTTTTGGAGCAGTATTAAAATATCTAGATTGACAAGTACTGTTGACATAAAAATACACGGCCTTGATTCCCATCAAAAATATTACCCTGACTTCAAAGAGACTCCTCAAGGTGGTGACTGACACTTGTCTCTACCCAGTGTCTGTCACTGTAGGGCACCAACTCTTAGACTAGCAGTTCAATCCCTCCCTCCCTTCCTCCACCCCTCCTTCCCTCCCTTCTTTCCTTCCTTCACCCCCCTCTTCTAAAAACATCTATAAAAATGTTAGGACTGGAAAGACCATGTTCCATTCTATTGAATTTTGTCTTTCACCAGAGCACCACACATTTCTAAATAATTGGATAACAGTGGCTGACAGGCCACTGGGAAAGGCAAACATAGCTTGGTCTAAGCTCAGGTAGTTTCTGGAAGGATCTGGTTGAGTTTTCTGATGTCATTTCCATAAAATCTGAGCCGGCCTTGTTCTGGGAAGACTCCACTGTGGAGCTGGTAGTGCCTGTGTCTTGTGTGCGGTGAGGCTCCATTTGTGGCAAGTGTGCGCTGAGTCTTGTGAACCTCGAACCCCCGTGAGCTGACTCCCAGCTGGGCGCTGCTGCCTTTTAGCATCAGGTTTGTGCCACTCGGGCTCTGGTGAGGTTTCTACTTGGTGTGTGATCTGTGGGCAGCATCACGAGTTCCTTAGCTGGGGCAGGGTATTTCATTTGTGGGAGATTTCAGTTTCCTCCTGAGAATGCTGAGGGCAAACTTGTCTCCCAAGGGTGCCCTGTGCATCAGGCAGGACAGACCCGTCGGGTGGTAGCACAGTGGGTTAAGCACAGGTGGCACAAAGCGCAACGACTGGTATAAGGATCCCAGTTCGAGCTCCCCACCTGCAGGGGAGTCGCTTCACAGGCGGTAAAGCAGGTCTGCAGGTGTCTGTCTTCCCTTCCTCTCTCCATTTCTCTCTGTCCTATCCAACAACAAGAACATCAGTAATAACTACAACAATAAACAAGGGCAACAAAAAGGAATAGATAAATACAAGAACAAAATCACTGTGTGTATTTGTGTTGGGGGAGGGCGGCAGATAGCAGAATGGTTGTACAAAAATACTCACGTCTGAATGGGACAAAGTCCTGGGTTCAGTCCCCTGCATCAAACCGCCGTTAGCCAGAGCTGAGCAGGGCGCTGGTCTCTTTCTGTGTATCCTTCCCTCTTCTTCATTAAAACAAAATATATTTAAAAACAGACTCATTTTATCAGGGAAATAGTGGTTTACCGGACAGTTATCAACAGTCTCTTACCTCCGTCTGATAGGTGTCTGCACACCCACCCAAACTCTCTTCACCACGGTTCTCTGAAGAACCCTCTATCTCCCCCTGGTCTAGAGTCCTTTGCTTTGCTGCAACGCACCTCACCTTGTCCAAGCTTCCTCCTCTGTTTCCCCTTTTTTTTCCTGAAACCCCATCTATAAAGGGGACCACCTGGTGTTTATTCTTCTCCTCTGCCTTAGCTCATTTAACACAACTCCTCCAAGTTCCATCCAAGACACGGACAAGCCCCCTTCATCGCTTCTCACAGCTGAGTGTGCGGGGGGGGGGGGGTTGCCCACATGGCCGCTCACTCCTTGCTAAATGTTCTTGCTTGTATTAGTAGTTGGCTACAGATGGCAGGACGACAGGGTTTAGCTCCACATCACGACCACTGCCAGAGTTCTGTCCCCACCCACCCTCCCACCTCCCAAAGATCACCACCAGAGTTCTAACAAGTTGTATAAACTGTTTGCTTCTGTTTTTTTTCAAGTTCATGTAAATCAGTTATCTGGATTCCACATATGAGTGAAAGCATCTACTAGCTGTCTTTAATCTTGTTACTTATTTTTCTAAGCATAATCACCTTCAGGTCCAATTTTTCCCCCAAAGGGCACAGTATCAACCTTTTTGACTGCAGAGTAGTATTCCATGGAGTCTATATCCCATAACTTCTTTATCCATTCACCTGTTGATGGACATCTAGGCTGTTTCCTCTTTGTTGTGAATAATGCAGCTATGAACACAGGGTCATATGTCTCTTCTCATTAGTGTTGGGGTGTTCACCGAATCAATGAATAGGGCAACTTTGCTAGCTGCTTGTCTGTCCTTGGACATCGGATTGGTTCCAACTCTGGGCTATGACAGACAGCTTCAGTGAATGTAACTGTAGACAGGTCTCCTTGGATTGTCATTTTTGTGTTCCTTGGGTAGGTTCTGTAGGAAAGGAACCACAGTATCATAGGGCAGATGTATTTCTAGAGCTCTGAGGGATTCACAGACTCCTTCCCATGAGAGGTGAACTGGTCGCTCTTCTGGCTTTGTGAGACTTCAGGCCCAGAGAAAGTCCGGAGGATTTTATGGTGCCTACACCTGCAACTTCTCATCTCTCTGTGTCTAGCCTACACTTGTCAAGAGAGAGAACGAGGGGTGGGCACTCAACTCAGAGAAGACCCTGCCCAGATTAATTTGAGAATAAGTAATGGGAAATTGGGAGTTCAGGAAAGAGCTTATGGGTTTAAGACTGAGGGACCCTAAAGCAAAGCATTGCTCCTGGGAGTCAGTCACGCCGCCAAGTCCTCTGATCAGCGGGCCATAGCTTGCTGGCGGCTGTGCAGAACAGGACAGCTTCTGGGTGCTTGTGTAGCAGAAATCCTGCTCCATCAAGACAGAAACTGACATGTCCATGGATCTTTCCTTCAGTGCATACATCGCCCATCCATATACATTCTCTATCCATCCGTCACTTATTTGCTCATCCATTCATCCATCTATCCAAGACCTTTAAAGACAAACCATCTATTGGATAGAGACAGAGAGATTGAGAAGGGAAGGGAGACAGAGAAGGAGAGAGACAGACAGACAGCTGCAGCCCTGCTTCACCGCTCATGAAGCCTGGCCCCCTGCAGGTGGGGACCGGAGCTTGAACCCGGGTCCTTGTGCACTGATGTGTGCCTGATGTGCCACTGCCTGGTCCCAAAAGCTAAATTGGTTTGTAGTTGAATATAGACAGACTTTAATTTTTCCATTATGATATGATCTGTTCTAGTATATATGCCATATGTTGCCTAGCATGAAGCTTACGGTTACCACCTATGAAGTAATTCATGTATCATAATAAACAATTATCAGTGTTGATGTTTAATGGAGCTCCTTATAATTTAGTTAAATAGTCACAATATGTAATATATAGTATTTAATACACAGCACATCATATGGCATTATTTACATACCACATGTGTAATTCATGTGCTATTGTAAGTGATATAGCTATAAGAAGATATTCTAGGCATCTGTCCTCAGTGAAATCGCATTATGACATCTTGATCAAGTTAGGAAGACACAGTGCCTTTTCTCAAGGGCATTTCAGTCTGGAGAGCACATCATATGGATCAGCACAGATTGTGATGAAATTGTTGCCTGTGTGAAAATTATTAAATGAACATTTTCTTTTAAAGTGGATGCAGGGTTAATTATAAGAAGGCTGAAAATTTCTTTCATTTTTTCCTGCAGAATTATTGCTGGGGCTCGGGGATGACGTTATGAATCCACTGCTCCTGGTGGCCATTATTTCCATTTTATTGGACAGGACAGAGAGAAATTGAGAGGGGAGGAAAGGTAAAGGGGGAGAGAGAGAGAGAGAGATACCTGCAGACCTGCTTCATTGCTTGTATGAAGGTGTCTTTTTCTAGTTTGTGAATACTTTAATGCAGTGGGTTGAACTATCAAGATGTTGCTTATCTGAAGCTTGGCAAAAGAGAAAGGGAGAGAGAGAGAGAGAGAGAGAGAGAGAGGAAGTATAGTGGTTATGCAATGGGCAGATATATACAAATGTAGACAGGTACTTATAGTTGACCCATCTCTGCAGCCTTGGGAGAACTGCTGTTGCTTCCACTGGAGGGACTGGGGATCCAGAACTCTGGTGGTGGGAACAGTGTGGGGTTGTACCCCTGTATCTTGTAATTTTGTAAATCAGTGTTTAATCACTAATAAAAAGTTAAGAAATAGTACAGAGAGAGAGAGAGAGAGAGAGACTATTTAACTAGGGTCTCAACATAACAGACAGAGGAAGTTGAAGCAGCCTTCCCACCATGGCGTCTGGTCCTTGCACACTTCCTTTCACAGCCCCAGGCTTACAAATGGCTCTGAGACCCTTGTTCTCACCAGTGCCCACTTTTGCAAGTTCTGACTTGTGTTTGCAGCTGCCCCCCTCCTTTGCTGGAATCCCAACGTCAAATTCCTTTCGGCTCATGAGATTCGTGAGGTCTGTGTGGCTTCAGTTCTGCAGGTGCGGGAAGCAACAGTTCCATCTGCAGGCAGCTCCTGCGGGACACGAAGAGGAGACTGCGCTTAAACCTCTATTTAGGGGAGGCAGAGTGCAAGGACCGGCATAAGGATCCTGGTTCGAGCCCCCGGCTCCCCACCTGCAGGGGAGTCACTTCACAGGCGGTGAAGCAGGTCTGCAGGTGTCTGTCTTTCTCTCCCCTTCTCTGTCTTCCCCTCCTCTCTCCATTTCTCTCTGTCCTAGCCAACAACGACGACGTCAGTATCAACAACAATAAAACAACAAGGGCAACAAAAGGGAATAAATAAATATTTTAAAAGCCCTTTATTTCTTTTCTTAATTTAAAAAATATTTATTTATTTCCCATTTTGTTGCCCTTGTTGTGGTTATTATTGTTTTTATTGATGTCATCATTGTTGGATAGGACAGAGAGAAATGGAGAGAGGAGGGGAAGACAGAGAGAGGGAGAGCTAGACAGACACCTGCAGATCTGCTTCACCGCCTGTGAAGTGACTCCCCTGCAGGTGGGGAGCTGGGGGCTTGAACCAGGATCCTTACTCCAGTCCTTGCGCTTTGCGCCACATATGCTATCGCCCGACTCCCCAAACCTTTATTTTTTAAAAGAGTTTTTTTTTGTTTGAGTTATTTTAAATCACCTTTATTTATTTGATAGAGAGAGTCAGAAATCGAGAGGAAAGGGGGATATAAGATGGGAGAAAGACAGAGACACCTGCAGCCCTGCTTCACCACTTCTGCAGCTGGGCACTGGGGGCTTGAACCTGAGTCCTTACACGCTGTCATGACTGCACATAACCAGGTGCACCACCTCCTGGCTGTCCTCCTGAATTCTCCTTGGAAGCCTGATCAAGCACAAAGTGGATAAGAATCCCCTCCTCTCTCTGCTTCATTCTCAACATTGAGATTTTGGTGGATGGAGGGCCCATGGTTAAAGAAGACTGATAGACACTTATGAGTGACAAAAACACAAGGCCAAGATGAATTCATGGCAGTTATTGGGGGTGGGGTTTTAAATTTGCAGATCTGGGTATCAGCCTCAAATGTGACCTGCTGAAATACGTATCTAAGGAGGGATTAGAGTGGGAAAGCTGGGGCAGGGGAGAGGCTAGACGTAACCATGAACAGGCTCGGCTAGAGATTTCTTTCCTCAGAGCACAGTGCCTTTAGCCAACCTGGCCTTGGTTACCATGGAGAGAAGAAAAAGAAAGAAAAATATTTGCACAGTTCGCAGACAGGCGGCATCAAGCTGGAGACTAGTCCTCAGCAGTGAGCAAGTAGGCTTTCTTTTCTTCTGCGTTCACGTTAAAAGTGCAGAGCTGGAGAGGCTCTGAGGTAGATGCCCTTCTCTGTGGGCACCTTGGCTGAGATTCTAAATAAAAGCGGGAGGGGTGAGCAAGTAAAACATCACAGCTGGCCGTTGGGGTGCTTGCCTGGTTTCTTTGTCCCATCTCTGGCTTTGCCTCTCTCTTCTTCTATCTATCTATCTATCTATCTATCTATCTATCTATCTATCTATCTATCTGTATAACTACCTATCATCAATCTATCTATCATATCTATCTATCTATCTGTCTGTCTATCTATCTATCTATCATCTATCTATCTATCATTGGTCTATCATCTATCTATCATCTATCTATCTATCATCTATCTATCATATCTATCTATCTATCTATCATCTATCATCTATCTATCTATCTATCATCTATCTATCTATCATTGGTCTATCATCTATCTATCATCTATCTATCTATCTATCTATCTACCTATCTATCTATCTATCTATCATCTATCTATCTATCATCTATAGATCTCATCTATCTCCTATCTTTATCATCTATCATATCTATCCATTCATAATATATATCAATCATCTCTCTACCTAATCATCTATCATCAATTTATCCATATATCTATTTATCTGTCTTTGTATCATCTATCTCTATCCCCACCCCCACCACATGCCCATTTCTTTTTTTAATTTTTTAATATTTATTTTAATTTATTTATTTATTTTCCCTTTTGTTGCCCTTGTTTTTTTATTGTTGTTGTTGATGTCATCTTTGTTAGGGCAGAGAGAAATGGAGAGAGGAGGACCTAGGTGAGGGGCTAGATTATGTGGGAAATGGAGAAATGTTACATATGTACAAACGACTGTATTTTACTGTTGACTGTAAACCATTAATCCCTAAATGAATAAATAAATAAGTAAATATCGGGGGGGAAAGAACAGAAGGGGAAACACCAAGCAGAACGTGGACTGGGTTTGGTGTCTTGCCCCAAAGTAAAGGACTCTGGGGTGGGGTGAGGGGCTTTCACGTCCTGGTGCTGATGGTGGAGGAGGACCTGGGCTGGGGGGTGAATGTTTGCAGAAAGCTGAGAAGTGTCACACATGGGCCAACCACTGTATTGACTGCTGTGAACCACTGGTGCTCCCCGTAAACAATTAAAGAAATAAAACAGACCTTGGTGGGGCAGCTGTAGAGCCCCCAGGCTGTCGTGTCCCCTGAGCTGAGTCAGCAGCTGGTGGGAGCTAGGGTCCCTTTTAGAGCTCTGTGATGACTCCTGGAGAGCTGTCAGGGTTCCACGGGATACTTACCAGCTCACTTTAGGCTGATTTGCATTATTACAAGGATTCAGAGAAGATACTGGAAGTTGGACTGGGAGGAGACATAGCCTTTGGAGCTGGTCAATCTAGGATCTTTACTTTTCCCTTTTCCTCTCTCCTTCCTTCCTTCCTTCCTTCCTTCCTTCCTTCCTTCCTTCCTTTCTTCTTTCCCACCACTCCCCTTTCCTCTCTCTCTCTCATCAGTGTCTTCCATGAGAGCCATTCTCCTGCTCTCAGACTGCTTGTTCACTCTTTTTTTAATTTAATTTTTTTATTCCCTTTTGTTGCCCTTGTCGTTTTATTGTTGTTATTATTGTTGTAGTTATTGTTGTCGTCATTGTTGGGTAGGACAGAGAGAAATGGACAGAGGAGGGGAAGACAGAGAGGGGGAGAGAAAGATAGACATTTGCAGACCTGTGACTTTTCCCTTTTGTTGCCCTTGTTGGTTTATTGTTGTAGTTACTATTATCATTATCATTGTTGGATAGGACAGAGAGAAATGGAGAGAGGAGGGGAAGACAGAGAGGGGGAGAGAAAGACAGACACTTGCAGACCTGCTTCGCGACCCCCCCCCGCAGGTGGAGATCTGGGGCTCGAACCAGGATCCTTATGCCGGTCCTTGCGCTTTGCGCCACATGTGCTTAACCCGCCACACTACCGCCCGACCCCCCATAGCTTTTTTGCTCTTTTAAAGTTTCAACATAAGGAAAGAGGAGAGACAGGCGGAATGCTGCTGTATGTCAAGCCTCCCCTGGTGGTTCTGGGGCACAAACCCAGGGCCTCCCACCTGGCAAAGCATGCACGGTGCTGAGCCAGCTACCCCACCCCACCCAGGCTGACTTTCTAGACTGTTCTGTGAGCCCTGGCTGTGCCAGTGGATCAGGGCATCTCACTGCTGCAGCTGACTTTCTAAAGTGGAAACTGATGTTCTGCTTCTGTTCTTTTTTTCACTCTTGGATCTGTTTTTATTGCCTGGAACCCAGGTCCTCGCACATGGTAACTGAGCGTTAAAGAGGGCAGTCACTCACCACCCGGCCCCGATTTTGCTGTTTATGGAGGACCTGCTGTTTGCCGAGACTGTGGTTTCAGGGGTTCTTTGCAGCATCACGAGCTCCGTCTCCCTTCACCACAGGGCGTGGGGTCCCCCTGCCCCCGAGCCCCCTCCCCCTGTCTCCTACAGCCCCCCAAGCCCCCGCCGGTGACCTCAGCTCTGCAGGCAGGAGCGCAGTTTGTGTGGCGGCTTCCCTGTCTGTCCTGCGTTGACTCTTGAGCTCCTCACTCAGGTGAGGTCGCCTTCTCTCTCTGCCTTTCTCCTTCTGACTCCCGGCCTGCAGCCCAGACACCTCAGCTGTGGAAACCTCTGTGTTGGGGTGTTTTGCTCGAAGCCCCAGGAGATGAGCACAGGAGGCTGGGGCCGCCCAGAAACAGGGTGGGAGGACAGCGATGGTCTGTGACCCGGTGACATCAAGGGAATCGTTACCCCCACACTCGCTAGGACGCTGAGGACCAGCGGGGGGTGGTGGTGGACAGCCACACTGAGGATGTTCTGTAGGGCTGGCCTTGCTCTCTCTCTCTCTGCTTTTGTTAGAGGGTGAAAGACAGAGATGGAGACAGAGACAGAGAGGGGAGAGACACCACAGCACAGCTTCACCACCACTCATGAAGCTTCCACTGTGCATGGGGGCCTTGTGCTGGCTGGGGGCTTGAACCTGGGTCCTTGAGCACGGGTGAAGTGTGCTGCTACTAGGCAAGCTGTCTCCCAACCCACTTGATATAATAGTTTGCATGGTAGCAAAAAAGATCACACTGTGTCTGTTGGGACAAAATGGATGGAACTGGTTTGAGCCCCGGGCTCCCCACCTACAGGGGAGTCGCCTCACAGGCGGTGAAGCAGGTCGGCAGGTGTCTGTCTTTCTCTCCCCCTCTCTGTCTTCCCCTCCTCTCTCCATTTCTCTCTGTCCTGTCCAACAACAATAACATCAGTGGCAAGAGTAACAATAACAACAATGACAAAGGTAACTTCAAGGGGAAAAAAAAAAGGGAAAAAATGGCCTCCAGGAGCAGTGGATCCGTGGTGCAGGCCTAAGTAAATACATGGGGGAGTCGGGTGGTGGCACAGCAGGTGAAGTGCACATGGTGCGAAGCGCAAGGATCAGCATAAGGATCCAGGTTCGAGCCCCTGGTTCCCCACCTGCAGGGGAGTCGCTTCACAGGCGGTGAAGCAGGTCTGCAGGTGTCTGTCTTTCTCTCCCTCTCTGTCTTCCCCTCCTCTCTCTATTTCTCTCTGTCCTTGCAACAATGGCATCATCAATAACAACAATAATAACTACAACAGTAAAACAACAAGGGCAGGGCCAGATGGTGGCGCACCTGGCTGAGCGCACATATTACAATGGGCAAGGACCCAGGTTCGAATCCCCGGTCCCCACCTGCAGGGAGAAAGCTTCATGAGTGGTGAAGCAGAACTGTAGGCGTTTTTCTCTCTCTCTCTCCCCCTCTGTCGCCCCCTTCCCTCTCCATTTCTGGCTGTCTCTAATAAATCAAGATTAAAATTAAAACAAACAAACAAACGAAAACAAGGGCAACAAAAGGGAATGAATAAATAATAATAATAATAAAAGAAAATTGAAAAAATAGGTGGAACTGGAGGTGGTGATGCTTAGTGAAATAAATTCAGAGACAAGAGACAACTACCAGATGGTTTCAATCATATGTGGAATCTGATTCACATGAACTTGAAAGAAAAAAAATTCAAATGAAACAGAAGCAAGCAAACTATTTGTAAGACTTGTGAGAACTCTGCTGATTATCTTTGTGAGGCGGGACGGTGGAGACACAGAATTCCGGTGGTGGGTGTGGTGTGAATTGGACACCGTGACCATATAAACTGTTAGTAACAAACAAAAGAACTATTAGATAAGTAAAATTAAAATAAACAAAACACAAAATGTGTCAACAAAACACAGGACATAGTTTGCATGTTCCAGCTAATAGTGACGGGTTCAGATGGCTGAATCTGGAGTCTGAAGACACTGTGGCAGCTTAGAACGTGAGCCCTTAGGGATTGGAACTGCTTCCCCAGCTCCTGTGACCTGAGGATGGCTGGCTCGTCCTTGGGGGTTGGGTGTGGTGTCTGGGGCCTTGTCCCCTTCACACAGGATGCTGGTGGCCACTCTCCTCCCAGCTGTGGCAAGCAGAAGTGTCTCCAGACATGGCCACTCAGCCTGGGTGGGGAGGGGGCCCACGGTTACCCACAGCTAGAAAGGTCGGGCTAGAAGCCTCAAGGCCGAGGGCTTAGGGTAAAAGCCTGCAGAGATGCCCGGGCTGCCCGGCCTCAGAGTCCAAGGCAGGGACCCTGAGGAGGCAAAAGGCGGCTTCCCCTGCCCAGGCTGGAGCTGGCCTTTACTTTCCAGGTCTGTGCGGTAAACCCAAACTCTTTCTGAGGTGCGGAAAGTGGGAGGTCTGCTCCAACTCCGTCAGGACCTGGAGAGAGAAGAGAGAAAAAATGAAAAGGCACACAGGAGAGTATTAGGTGTAGATTTCACTTAGAAAAGAAGAGAAGAGGAGACCATGGCAGGGCGAAGGGGCAGACCTATACAGATACAGACAGACAGTGTAGAAGTGATCGTCTGCTGTGGTCCAGGGCGAAGGGGCAGACCTATACAGATACAGACAGACAGTGTAGAAGTGATCGTCTGCTGTGGTCCAGGGCGAAGGGGCAGACCTATACAAATACAGACAGACAGTGTAGAAGTGATCGTCTGCTGTGGTCCAGGGCGAAGGGGCAGACCCATACAAATACAGACAGACAGTGTAGAAGTGATCGTCTGCTGTGGTCCAGGGCGAAGGGGCAGACCTATACAAATACAGACAGACAGTGTAGAAGTGATCGTCTGCTGTGGTCCAGGGCGAAGGGGCAGACCCATACAAATACAGACAGACAGTGTAGAAGTGATCGTCTGCTGTGGTCCAGGGCGAAGGGGCAGACCTATACAAATACAGACAGACAGTGTAGAAGTGATCGTCTGCTGTGGTCCAGGGCGAAGGGGCAGACCCATACAAATACAGACAGACAGTGTAGAAGTGATCGTCTGCTGTGGTCCTGCAGGAGTCTGGGACTATTAGCACACAAACGACGTCCCCCTGAGGAGGTGCTTCAGAGAAGGGAATGTGTAAAGCGGGGGGTTGGAGCAGGTCGGCCTCTTTGGCTGCTGCTGCTTCTCCTGATCAGAAGCATCTCTGCGGAGATGCTCCAGGTATCCGCCATGGCTGCTTCTCCTGGGAACTGAGCACATGTGACTCTGCTGGCCAGTAAACTTTCAGACTCCTCTACAGCCTTACCAGAGCTGATAATTCTTTCTTATGAACTAAACTTTTGATGACTATACTCACACTTTATGGGCCTAGTGTACCCTTAACCCTTGATGATAGTTTCTTATTTTGCCTTTTACCTGTTTCACCCTAATAAACCTTGTCTTGTTTAAACCAGTTTCCAGCTCCCCGCTGTGAATCCTTCTATGTGCAGCAGCCCCCAGCCAACCCCCCCTTTTAAGTTAAATAATAACAATAGTCAACCCCTATTTGTGACCTTGGGAGAACCACTGCAGTTTCCAATGGAGGGAATGGGGACACAGAACTCTGGTGGTGGGGACATAATGGAATTATACTTCTGTTATCTTATAATTTTGTTAATCAATATTAAGTCACTAATAAATTTTTTTTAAAAAAAAAAGGAGCTGGGAGCTCTGGCTTCTGTAATTGCTTCTCCTCTGGACATGAACGTTGGCAGGTGGATCCACACCCCCATCTGTTTCTATCTTTCCTTAGTAGGATAGGTCTCTGGAGATCCCAGAGAGAGAGAGAGATAGAAGGGACAGTATGGCATTGCTCCCCCATCCATCCACAGAACTCTGTAGTGTTGGGATTCAAACCCAGAGACTCAGGCAGGGCACAGGGTAGCATGTGTGTTGTAACCACTGAACCACCTTCAGGCCCTGCACTTGTCTCCACTGGCCTTGGCTGTGGGCTATACCCACTGAGTGGTTGGAGGCAGCGAGACATCTACAGGACAACACCACCTGCCAAGCAGTGCAGAGGAAGCATGAGGCCCCGGCCTGAACAGACCAGAGCACTGAGCTCTGCTGAGTCTCACGCCCCCTCCCCAGAGCTCTCCAGACCTCCCCTCCTCAGTTTCCCCAAGAAAACTGAGCAGAGGATAAAGGCTTCCGGATAAGGAGTACACGTAAATTATTCAGCCGTTTGACATTTAAAAAGCTATTTATAAAAATGATCATTTTTCTCAAGAAAATAAAAATAGTGAGAATCCGAAAACTGGCAGTTCTTGCTGGGGGAGATGCTCTGCAGAAGGCATTCAGGGTGGGGGGTGGAGGGGTTCCTGCAGATGTGTCCTCTCTCTCTCTCTCTCTCTCTCTCTCTCTCTCTCTCTCTCGTCCCTGACATTCAGCCCTTGTCACTCCACAGAGCTCATCTGTGCGTTGCTGGCTCCGACTGCAGTCACCCGTCCCACCCACTGGGCACGGGAGGAGGAGGTGGCATCTGAGAGCTGCGGAGGACGTGGGAGTTCCCTGGCAGGGCACTGGAAGTGACGTGGCTCCTCAGAGTCCTGAAGACTGTTTTTAGCTCTGAACTCAACAAGGAGGTGACTCTCCTAGGGAGGAGAATGCTGGCCTCCCCCTCCTCCTCCCCTCCCTCCTACCCCATGCCTGGCTGCTGTCTTCAGTGACTTGGTCCTGAAATGCTTTTTCTTCTGAGGCAACCAGCCATGGCTTGCCTGGGGGAGGGAGAGGAGCCACCAGTCCAGGTCCTTTGTGTCCACAACAGCATGAGTCTCCCAAGTCTGAGTCCAGTGGCCGTTGTCCACACTCAACAGGTCCTTTGGTCCTTTGGTCCTCCATTGGTCCTTTCCAGATTATTTTTAATTTTTTATTGGGGAATGGTTAATGGTTTACAGTAAATACATGTGTAAAATTTCTCAGTTTTCTGCAAAACACTCTCCCCCCAGCCCAGTTCCTCCTCCACCATCAGCACCAGGACCTGAGAGCCCCCCACCCCAGAGTCCTTTACTTTGGTGCAAGACACCAAACCCAGTCCACGCTCTGTTTAGTGTTTCCCCTTCTGTTCTGATTTGTCCACTTCCGTCCAAGAGTGAGACCAGCCTATCTTCATCCCAGGATTCCTTCAAACTCCATCCAAGAGGAGGGCAAGAAGGTGAAATCATCATTATTCACAGCTGAGTAGTATTCCATTCTGTATCTAGACCACGACTTTCTCAATCACTCATCTGTTGCTTCCAGGTTTTGGCTATTACAAATTGTGCTGCTATGAACACAGGTGCACACAAATGTCTTTGGATGGGTGTGTTTGTTTCCTTAGGATCTATCCCCAGGAGAGGATAGGTCCATGTCTAGATTTCTGAGAGTCTCCAGACTATTCTCCACAGGGGGTGGACCCATTGACATTCCCACCAGCAGTGTAAGAGGGTCCTTTGTGTCCACAGCCTCTCCAGCATTTGTTGTTACTGTCCTTTCTGATGTCTGACATTCTCACAGAGGTGAAGTGGTATCTCCTTGTTGTCTTTATTTGCATTTCTCTGACAATAACTTGGAACATCTTTTTCATGTTTGTTGGCCTTTTGAATCTCTTCTTTGGTGACTATTTTGTTCACACCCTCTCCCCACTTTTAGATGGAGTGATCTTTTTTGTTTGTTGCTGAGTCTGGTGAGATTTTTACCAGATGCCACCAGGTATCTCCATGGCTGTGAGCAGTGAGTAGAGTCCAGAACATGCTTCCAGGTGTTCTTAGAAGAGAACCAGCATCCTCAACAGAGACTAGGATGGGCCCATGGTCCCCGTTCAGCCATTGTGTTGGCTCCCAACAAGCCAGGATGCCACATCTGGACTGCTCCTGCCACACCTGCATGTCTAGGATGGGGTTGGGGAGCTGCCAGGTGTCCGTGTGTCCACACGTCACACCCTATGTGCACCTGTAAGCAGGTCTGTGACACCTGGGAGCAGAGCAGAGCAGAGACCCCCGCCTGCCACACCTGGCCTTTACCCAAGCTGGGCCTCAGAGCCGCACCCTCTCATGGCCAACTTGAAAGATTTCCACCAAGGCTTTTAGTTTTTATTGCTGGGGTTCAGTGCTGGCATCACACATCCACTGTTCCTGGAGGCCATTTTCTCACATTTTATTGGACAGGACAGAAAGAAATTGGGAGGGGAAGGGGACACAGAGAGGAGAGAAGCCTGCAGACCTGCTTCGCCACTTGTGAAAAGTCCCCCCTGCAGGTGGGCGAGTGGGGGCTCGAACCCTCCCCTTGTGCAGGTGCTTGCAGATGGCAGCACTGTGTGTATCTAACTGGGTGTGCTTCCACCACCTGGAGACCCCTCTTTTTTTTAACTTATGTATATTTTATTTACTTCTTTTCTTTCCCCCAGAGCCCTGCTCAGCTCTGGCTTATGGTGGTATTAGGGATTGAACCTGGGACTTTGGAGCCTCAGGCATATGAGTCTTTCTGCAGAAACATTATGCTGTTTCCCTCACCCTTGTATACTTTTTAAAAATGATAGAGAGAGAGAGAGAGAGAGAGAGACTCTCAGAGCATCACTCTGGCATCAAACTGAGACCTTCACATGTGCATGCCCAGTGCTGTATCACAGAGCTGCCTCCCAGGAGCCTGCATGGTGAACTCACCAGAGGACCCAGTTGGGAACTCCTCCCCTGAGCGCTGCCTGGAAGCCTGGTTGTTTCTGTAACGCTGCTCCTAGTTATATGTGTCCTTGGGCTGGAAGCTCTCCTTGCCTGCGTGGCAGTGCCTGTACTCCATCTCTTCAAGATGACAAGGGAACAGGACTGAAGAGATAGATCTCAGGCAGAAGCCCTCACCTGTGTGTCCTGGAGCCTCCCCTCCCCAGAGCCCTGCCCCACTAGGGAAAGACAGAGACAGGCTGGGGGTGTGGGTACACCTGCCAACACCATGCCCAGTGGAGAAGCAATGACAGAAGACAGACCTCCCACCTTCTGCATCCAAAAAAGAATTTTGGCCCATATTTACAGAGGGATAAAGAATAGGGAAGCTTCCAATGGAGGGGATGAGACATAGAACTCTGGTGGTGGGAGCTGTGTGGAATTGTGCCCCTATCATCTTACAACTTTGCAAATCAATATTAGGTCACTGTGCGGTTGAGAGGAATTGAGAGGCAGGGGGGTGGGGGGGAGAGGAAGAGAGGAAGAGAGGAAGAGAAAGACTGAGTGATGGTGCACTTGGTTGAACACACGTCTTATAAGGTGCAAGTACCCAGGTTTGAATGCCCACCTGCAGGGGGAGAGTTTTGCAAGTGGTGAAGCAGGGCTGCAAGTGTCTCACTATCTCCCCCTTCCCTCTTGATTTCTGGCTGTCTCTATCCAATAAGTAAATAAATAAGTAAGGGGGTGGGGAGAGGAAAGCAATGAGAGGGAGTGAGAGAAAGAATGAGAGTGAGAGAGAGAGAGAGAGCGAGAGAGCTGCAGCCCTGTTTCTCCCCTTGCAAAGCTCCCCCCTGCAAGTGGGGACTCATGACTCTCGCCCTTCCTATGGTGGGCACAGCACACTGGTGAAGAGCACGACAGGCTTCACTGACAAGCTACTGCCACACTCTCCGCAGCAGGAGACAGGGAGGCTGGGGGCTGGGTGGTGCTGCACCAGTTAAGTGCACACACCATGATGTGCACGGACCAGGCTTTGAACCGCTGGCCCCACCTGCGCGGGGGGGGGGGGGCAGCTTCACGAGTCAGAAAGCAGATCTGCAGGGGTCTTTGTGTCTCTCTCCCTCTCTATCTCTGCCTCCCTTTTTAATTTCTCTTTGCTCCCCCCACCCCCCCCAAAAAAAAGGGCCTCTGGGAGTGTTGGATCTGTGGTGCTGTTACCAAGCCCCAGTGATGACCCTAGTGGCAATAAAAGGGCTGTCTTGTCTTTGCTGCATTATAGGTCAAGCTGGGAGAAGCCATGCTAAGTGCAACTGTCCAGGAGGTGAAGGACTAATGCCAGTGACCTCCCTCAGCCGTGAGACTTTCGAAACAAAGCAAAGGAAGGCCAGGCCAAGGTGAGTCTGATTAAGTGCTCACATCACAGTGCACAGTGACAGGGTTCAAGTCCCTGGTCCCAACCTTCGGTGGTGGTGGGGAAGCTTCACTGGTGCTGAAGCAGGACTACAGGACTACTCTTTGTCTCTTTCTCTCTATTTCCTCTGTCCTCTCAATTTCTCTCTGTCTCTATGCAATAATAAGTAATATTACATATTTATAATATATGTGTGTGTGTGTGTCAACAACTATATTTCCTGTAAACCATTAATCCCCCCATTAAAAAGTAATAAAAGAAGTTAAGGGTAAGGCCACAGAGCTGTATACGTAATACCAGAATGAAAGAGAAATTTCTAAAATTAATTCCAGTGACATATGGAGCATGCTTGCCATGAAATGGCTTCTTAATACTTGTTTGCTTTTTTTTTTTTTTTTTGCCTCCAGGGTTATTGCTGGTGCTCGGTGCCTGCACCATGAATCCACTGCTTCTGGAGGCCATTTTTCCCCCTTTTGTTACCCTTGTTGTTGTAGCCTTGTTGTGGTCATTATTGTTGTTGTCGTTTGTTGTTGGATAGGACAGAGAAATCAAGAGAGGAGAGGAAGACAGAGAGGGGGAGAGAAAGACAGACACTTGCAGACCTGCTTCACCGCCTGTGAAGAGACTCCCCTGCAGGTGGGGAGGCGGGGGTTCGAACCGGGATTCCTACTCCGGTCCTGGTGCTTTGTACCACGTGTGCTTAACCTGATGCGCTACCACCCGACCCTGTTTGCCTTTTTTTTTTTTAAGGGTCCTTGTCCCCAGTTCAGCACCTATAAATATTGCAGAGT
Organism: Erinaceus europaeus; assembly: GCF_950295315.1. Taxonomy (NCBI): domain Eukaryota; kingdom Metazoa; phylum Chordata; class Mammalia; order Eulipotyphla; family Erinaceidae; genus Erinaceus; species Erinaceus europaeus. Next base: position 12,533,196 of record NC_080166.1, on the reverse strand, counting down.
CTTGAGAAGTGTTAATTTACCCTCTCAAGGAATTAGAATTAGAATTCATATGCTGTTTGGAAAATACGGAATTCTGGACACTCACAATGATCACAGAAGTTATAGAAGACACCTCAGAATCGAGCACTGATCAGAGCCGCTTCCGTGTTCAGAGCAAAGCGTCTGTTGAGAATACGGTGGATAGCTATCTTTTCCTTCAATTTACTGCAGCTGCTATGCGACAAAAGTTATTTATACTTTTAGTCAGAGTCAGGGAATTTCTGTGGTGATTCTGCATGGAAAATATATTAGGTTCAGATCAACAGAGTGGAGATTACCATGAGGAGTGAGGGCTCTTGGGGTGATGACGGTTGGGCTGTAGATATTTAGACATTATTCAGTGTGGCAGACAAAACAGAGATACCAGGAGCCGGAAGGGTGAGGGTGTTGTAATTGTTTTCTGTGGCTGACAAGTTGCCGGGCCTTTGAGAAGATCTTTAGAAGGTGTGGTATTGAAAGAGCCAACACCCAACTCCTTTAACTAAGGGTCAACTATGGCCATGTGTTTATTATCTTTTAATTTTTTGATCTTTATTTACTGGCTAGAGACAGCCAGAAATCAAGAGGGAAGGGGGGAAGATAGAGAGACAGAGAGACACTTACAGCCCTGCTTCACCACTTGCAAAGCTTTCCCCCTGTAGATGGGAACTGGGGCCTTGAACCTGGGTCCTTACACATTGTAACATGTGCGCTCAACCAGGTGCACCAGGCTGGGGGTGTGGATCCACCTGGTCCCTGGACCCAAATCCTTTATGGGGAGCAGAAGGCGGGAGTTCTGGCTTCTGTCATTGCTTCTCCGCTGGACATGGGTGTCGGCAGGTGGATCCACACCCCCAGCCTGTGTCTGTCTGTCCCTAGTGGGGCAGGGTAGAGTGCATGCCTTACCACATGCAAAGACCTTGGCTGCAGCTTCAGCACCACCCACAGGGGAGCACCATGCATGGCACAAGGGAGCTCTACGGTCTCTCTCTCTTTCTTTCTTTCTTTCTTTCTTTCTTTCTTTCTTTCTTTCTTTCTTTCTTTCTTTTTATTATTTATTTTTATTTATAAAAAGGAGACATTAACAAAACCATAGAATAAGAGGAGTACAACTCCACACAATTCCCACCACCAGAACTCCATATCCCATCCCCTCCCCTGATAGCTTTCCTATTCTCTATCCCTCTGGGAGTATGGACCCAGGGTCATTGTGGGGTGCAGAAGGTGGAAGGTCTGGCTTCTGTAATTGCTTCCCCGCTGAACATGGGCGTTGACAGGTGGATCCGTACTCCCAGTCTGCCTCTCTCTTTCCCTAGTGGAGAAGGGCTCTGGGGAAGCAGAGCTCCAGGACACATTGGTGGGCTGTTTGTCCAAGGAAGTCTGGTCAGCATCATACTAGCATCTGGAACCTGGTGGTTGACAAGAGAGTTAACATACGAAGCCAAACAAATTGTTGAACAATCATGGACCTAAAGGCTGGAATAGTGCAGATGAAGAGTTGGGGGTTCTCCATTTTGTAGACAGCTAGTAGGCATATTTTAGTTAGATTCCAAAGGGCCTGTGGCTATACTAGTTTTTTTTTTCCCCTGAGCCTGACATCTGATATGCAGGTGGATCCAAGTTATTGTCTGGGGAGATGATGTCATGACTAGAAAAAGGACCAGAAAGCTGGATCAGGGAAGAGAGTAGCTCCCAAATATGGGAAAGGGGTATAAATATTGTTGACATGTTTCTGATGGAGCCAACTAGAGCCTGTGCCCCTGAGAGGTCTTGATATTTAGAGAAAAAAAATACCAATAACTCCCATTTTTTATCAGGTCTTTCTTCCTTCCTTCCTTCCTTCCTTCCTTTCTTTTCCTCCTTCCTTCCTTCCTTCCTTCCTTCCTTCCTTCCTTCCTTCCTTCTTTCTCTCCTTTCTTTTCTTCCTTCCTTCCTTTATATATTTCTTTCTTTCCCTCTCTCTCTTTCTCTCTTTCTTTCTTTCTTTCTTTCTTTCTTTCTTTCTTTCTTTCTTTCTTTTTCTTTCCTTCTCTCTCTTTTTTCTGTTGGGCTTTACCCAGAACCTTTCAGATGCTTCCTCCTCTGTCCTCCTGCTGTGGCCCTCCCTCCAGTCTTCACTGTGCTGATTCCCAGGCTCCTGCCCTGAGCCCTCTGTCTCATTCCTCCTTCTCCTGGGGCTCCCACCCTGAACATGACCTCAGTGACCAGTCAACCCTGGCTCCCAAACCCAGGACCTTAACACTAAACACCCTGCCACCACATACCTGCTCGTTGGAATTTTCCACCTGGATCCCCTCCCATTAGCACTTCAACTTGGCTTAAAACAACAGAACAGAAAAAAACCAAACACCATATTGGGTGGGAAAGGTTGTATTATGGTTCTGCTTGAGGCTCCAAAGTCCCAGGTTCAATCCCCTGCACTACTGTGAGAACTGAGCAATATTCTGTTAAACATTAAAACAAAGGGCAGTGGTTCATCTGCTTAAACATGCACATTACCATGTGCAAGGAGCTGGGTTCAAGCCCCTGCTCCATATCTACAGGGAGGAAGCTTCACAAGCAGTGAAACAGTGCTGCAAATGTCTCTCTGTCTCTCTCACTCTCTGTCTCCCCTGCCCCTCCCAATTTCTCTCTGTCCTAGTCAATCAAAAAGAAAGAAGAAAAAAAGAAAGGGAGAAGGAAGGAAGGAAGGAAGGAAGGAAGGAAGGAAGGAAGAAATAAAGGAGGGATGGCTGATAAGAAGAGTAGATTTGTAGTGTTGGCACCAAACTCCAGAGATAACCCTGATGGCAATAAAGAAATAAATAAAATAAACTCCATCACACCATGCTTCCTTGGCTGCTTCTTCTGGAAGCTTCTTCTATTGGGTTTTGCCCCTCTCGTAGACCCCCTGGGCTCCCTGGCCCAAGTATCTCCTCACCTCTCTGCCCACACTCTCCACTACAAGGACCCATGAGCTAGTGAGGCCATGTCACGCCTGAGGCAGGCTCACATCCGTGCCTCCAGTCAGTGGACAGAGGAAATAAGATGTGGGGACACCAGCCAGTCTGTCAGAGGGCTGGATGGAGCAAGATGGAGCAGGGCCAGGGTTCGGCAAACTGGCCGCTGGGCGTGAGCAGAGGTGTCTGTCCCCAGCCCTTGTATCTCAGTGTTTGCGATTCTGGGGATGTCACACCAAATCCAGGACTGTCATCTCTGCCTCCTCTGATGCTCAGGCCTTTGAGCTTAGATGGGTTTGCTCTATGAGCTGGGCCTGGAACTTGGACCTGGCAGGTCTCGGGACATCTCAGACTCCATAAGCACATGTCAGAACCATCAGTGAAAACACACCAACCCCCTTCCAGGTGGAATAGGATGGGGGGCTGAACATCATCCAGGTCTGCAGCTCTGAGCGGTGATCAGGACGCCACGCTGATGGTTCCAACGAACGCGGCTGTGTGTTTGCTTGTTTCTCCGCTCTCTCTGCTGGACAGCCTGCTGGTTATCTGTCTTTCTGGATGAGAAGCAGAAGCAGGTGCTCCTGGTCATGTGCACTATGCTTTCCCACAAGAGACTTTGCTTTTCCGGATCAGCACAATTTCAAGGGCACAGCTGGGCACCGCTGCCCCTCTGTGGAGTCTAAACAGACTTATGCTTGCGGTAAATGCAGTTCATCTTCTCCCAGGGCTAGGGCATGCCAAGACTTAAGCAGCACACAAAAAAAGGATTAGAAAAGTGAAAGCAAAGCATTAATTCCCCAGTAAAGGGGGGGGGGGGAAGAATGTACAAGGACTTGGGGTTGAACTCCCAGGACACAGCGGTGAGGTCTCTGGCCATGGAGGTCAGGATGGCATCTTAGTGACAGCCGCTCCTTGGTGTCTGCAGTGTCTGCATGTGACCCCATTTCAGAGCTGCCCTGCTCTACTTTGGGAGCAGCTTCAGGCCTGTGGTGTCTTTCCCACCTTCACTCAGTCTCTGCTTCTCCCTGTCTGAACAACTGCTCTCCAAATACTGAAACCCCCCCAAAAGTGATTTATGCTCTTATTCCACAAGTTGTTTTCTCCTCTGCGATGAGAGCCCATCAGAGTGAACAGGGCACAGAATTTATTTTACAATCATGTGTCTACGGGGCATTTGGAGGAAAAGCAATGTTGGATCTCTCTCCCAGCTGAAATTCTTTTGTCTTTCAGTTCTGTATTAGGGAGACTTTATTTATTCATTTTTTAGGTTACATCTGACCATATATGGTACACATTATAGAACTGTACTCTCAGGTTGATGAAGAATAAAGGAGATAATCTTTATAAAACACTCACTAAAATGGTAGCTTTGTCATTAATGTTATCACGCTTTAGTTAAAAAGAAAACAAGCACACTGCAGAAAGCCATCAGAGTTGAATGTCTTTTTTTGTGGCCCCTCTTTTTTTTTTAAACTTCATTTATTTACTGGATAGAGGCAGAGAAGGGGGAGGAAGAGAAAAGGAAAGAGACAGAAAGGCACCTGCTTCTCTTCTGAAGGTAGGGACTAGAGCCTTGAACCCAGATGCCTGAGAGCTAAAAAAAAACAAACAAAAAAACATGTGCTCACCCAGGTGCACCACCTCCCACCCCAGAGTAGAATGTCTTTGTTTCTTTGAAGGATTTTTTGTTTGTTTGTTTTTCCAAATGGTCAGCCCATGAGAGGTTTAGGGTCTTACCTGATTTGCAATTCTTTCTTAAGGTATTTTCGGAAAGAATTAAGAGAAAATAGGTCCTATCCCCTAAGCTTTCAAAACATGAACACACAGTTTCATTGTGACAGAATCTTATCTTTACGTCCATTTTTGATTTGGTGAGTTTTCTTTCTCTCTCTATCTCCTCCCATGGGATCTGCCAGAAGTGTGTCTAATGGATCCGTTATTTCAAAAGTCACCTTTTCTTCTCTACTCATCATTCTACTTTTGAAGGGAAGCACAGAGGCAATGAGTAAGACAACTTCATCTTTCTCAGTATTTGTCTTTACTTTCTTATTTCTTTCTGTTGGCATTCTTCTTTTTTTTTTTTTTTTCTTATCTTCCTTCCTTTCTTTTTTTTGAGTTGACATTCTAGCTTGTTATTTCTGGGCTATTTTCCTTCAAAGAGTCATGTTGGAAGCAGAGCAAACGTCTGATAGGAAAGGCTGGCCATTCAGTCGTATTTTATTTTTTCAATTTCCCTTTTAACTAGGATGACCATAGAATGTACCAAGCCAAGCGAGACACCTTTGACAGGGAGTGAAAGAGAGGGCTATTAATAATTACGCAGGGATTGCGGGCATAAACTGGGCCTGCTCACATGAACTCAGAGGTATGTGCATATGTGCATTATTTAAGAGTGTGTTTCAGTTTTCAGTCACATGGAGGTCAGAAAATCCTGTCGGTGTTTTACAAGTGGAATTTGCTGACACTTCCTTTGTGGTGGACTGAAGTGGCCACATGTTTATAAATATTCCACATCTGCTTGTCCTTTGGGATCCGCTACTTTTCAGAGCTCTCATTTTGTAACCAGACCATTCAGCTCTCCCAGACTTCATAGGTCTGCGTTGAGTCTAGTGGCTGTACTGTTTTGATGATGAGGCAGTTCAGATCTGTTGTGATTAGAGATTCAGAATGTGCCCTCAGAAACTTGTCAGTTTTTGTGCTAGCTGTGTTGCTCTATATAGTACGAGGCTCTGTCGTTAGTTGTTAATTGGTTAATTAGTGTATCGTCTTTGTAGATTCTTCTCTTCATCATTAAAATTCCTTTTAGATTATTTTTTCTCATTTAATTTGAGGGAGGAGGGAGAGGGAGAGGGAGAGGGAGAGGGAGAGGGAGAGGGAGAGGGAGAGGGAGAGGGAGAGAGGACAATACTGCTTCCCCATGGTGCTACCATGTGGGCCTGGGGCTTGAATTCAGATCCTTGCCCATGGTAAAGAGAATTCTCTATCAGGTGAATTATTGCCAAGACACTAAGGTTTAATTCTGTAGGTCTTAACAGATTTCTTTTTGTTTCTCCACCGCATTTTAGTCTGTCTTTTTTTTCCCCCCTTCCATTTTATTCGCTAGGACAGAGAGAAAGTGAGCAGGGAGGGGAGACAGAGAGAAAGAGATACCCACAGACCTGCCTCATCATTTGTGAAGCCTCCCCCTGCAGGTGGGGAGTGAAGGCTCGAACCCAGGTCCTTTTTCAGGTCCTTCAGCACAGTACTATGTGCACTTAACTGGGTGTGTCACTGCCTGGCCCCTGTTATATATTTTTGTTTTAAGTACTTTAAGACACACACAGAGAGAGAGAGAGAGAGAGAGAGAGAGAGAGAGAGAGAGAGAGAGGGAGAGGGAGAGGGGGAGGGGGAGAGGGAGAGGGAGAGATGCCAGAGCCCCTCTCAGCTCTGGGTAATGGTGGTGCTGGGGACTGAACCTGGGACCTTGGCGCCTCAGGCAGGAGAGTTTAGTGGAGTGTCCTCTGGCGACCTAGCACTGCCCCTGTGTTGCAGGGCTCTAACCTCAGATGCACAGCAAGTCAGAAGCCCTGTTCTGTGAGCTACTTCTCCAGCCCCAAACAAAACAGGTCCAATCTGAATCTCTCAGAAGCAAGTAATTCAATCTTTTATATTTATAGTGACCACCAAGATAATGGCCTCTTATTCTCTCATCTTGTTTTTTATGTGTCATACTTGATGTTGCTCTACACACCTGTTTCTACTGCTTTCTGCAGTTTTTTTTTTTTTTCCCCAGTGAAGGAGCTTTCTCCTCTTTGTTCACACTCTACTTATCTAAAAATCCTTTGTTCTAATAGAGATCCCTATGCTTTAAAATGAATTAAAAATTATCTTTATTTCTTGGATAGAGATAGCCAGGAATTGAGAGGGGAGCGGGAGATAGAGAGGGAGAGTGACAGACACCCGCAGCCCTGCTTCACAACGCATGAAGCGTTGCCCCTGCAGGTGGGGTAAAAATGAATTTTAAACAATGTTTACTAATGTCCTTCCTTATTGGCCTCTTTCTGATGCAACTGAGAATGCCTGTGAACTGCATGTCCTGATTCTCCCCAGTAGTCTTTTTCTTTCTTTTGTTGAATATTTTGTTTCTGCCTTGTTTTGAAATTCCTCTGAAGCTTATTTTTGTCACGTTGAGCTGGGGTGTGTTAGCTAAGGGTTCCACAGACATAGGAAGAGTGGAGATGTCCTGCCTTGTCTATCACATGGACTTGGGCCCCTGGTCCAGTGAGTTGGACAAGTCACCGTCTCTGGTCACTGCTGTGAGATAGCAGAGGACATTTGGAAAGGGAGCTGCCTCCTTCTTGCTTGAGAGTCTGGGATACTAAGCAGCACAGACAAGGAATAGCACAGTATTCAGTGGGAGTGAGACTGCTGTGGCTTGGGGGAAGCACACAGTCATAATAAACACAGGCCAGCTCTAGAGGAAACACTTCTTTAACATAAGAGTGATGTGACAGCACAGAATCTTCTATGCATCAACGAACACTTTTTTCTAAATTAGTGATTTAATAATGATGAACAAGACTGGAAGATCACAGGGTTATAATTCCACAAAGTCTTCACCACCAGTTTCATGTCCCATCCCCTCCATTGGAAACTTCCCTGTTCTTTATCCCTCTGGGAGCATGGACCCAAATTCTTTATGGGGAGCAGATGGTGGGAGTTCTGGCTTCTGTCATTGCTTCTCCGCTGGATATGGGTGTTGGCAGGTGGACCCACACCCCCAGCCTGTTTCTGTCTTTCCCTAGTGGGGCAGGGCTCTGGGGAGGGAAAGTTCCAGGACACATGGGTGAGGGTGTCTGCCCAGGGAGGTCAGGGTGGCGCCATGGCAGCATTTGCAGCTTGGTGGCTGAAAGGTGGTAAGATATAAAGCAGGACAAATTGCTTAATAAACAGCAAATACACACAGCATTTTAATAAAAACTTTGCACACGGGGAACCCCACACTACGCTGTCTTATTAGCACTGGCATGTGGCTGAGGGTGGTGGGGGTCCAGGGGACTGACCTAGGAGGGGGTAGGGGTAAGGGCAGGAAGAAGCAGGTGATTAGTGCATTGGAGGGGGAGGGACAAGGAGACTTTGCAGGAACATCATACAGGTGGGTGCTTGTGGACACGTTGGCCCACCTGGAGCAGGAGAGGTTTCAGCTTCAATCCCCTGCACCCCCCATAAGCTAGAGCTGAGCGGTGCTCTAGAAAAAACAAAAAAGGTTGAGCTACTGAGGGGCCCTGGCATGACAAGCTGTGTCTACAGAGAGGCAGGGAAGTCACGTGGGAGATGGCTGGGTGGGTAGAGCCCAGGTGGGCTGCCTACCCCTCACCCAATATGCCGAAGCCAGCCTCTCTCAGTGAGCCCGGCTCAAAAACAAAAAGATAAGAACGAAAATGGCGGGGTACATCTTCAAGATCTTAAGGGTGGCTCATGCAGGGGGTGAGGTTTCTGATGCCTTCTTTTCCTTTTTTCTCCATATTAAAAATTAATTACCTAATTTGGTAGAGACAGAGAAATGGAGAGTGAAGAGGGCGATAGAGTGGAAGAGAAGCAGACACCTGCAGACCTGCTTCAATGCTTCTGAAGTGTCCCCCCTGCAGGTGGAGAGCGGGGGGGGGGGGGGGGGCTCGAACTCAGGTCGCTGCTCATTGAACTCAGTGTGCGCTCAGAGGCTGGGCACCCGCTCCGGGCGGGGGGAGCAGAACGGAGGCTCTCAGACCACGCGGGTGGCGCTCAGGGCCACACCTGCGGGATTCCGCTCACCTGGGCCGCTCAGAGCGGCGGAGTGACGCCACGAAGCCCCGCCCACAAACAGTAAACCACGCCCACGGGCCCGCGCCCCTCCTCCTAGCAAGGCCACACCGCCCACTTTTGCTGACACGCTCACCGGGGCCACGCCCACAGCTCCTCGGAGCCCCCGCTCTGGGCGGCGGAAGCGGAAGTGGCGGTGGGCGCGCCGGAAGCCGGAAGCAGAGTGGGGTGGCGCGGGCGGCGGGCTGCGCGGCCATGGCGGAGAAGTTCGACCACCTGGAGGAGCACCTGGAGAAGTTCGTGGAGAACATCCGGCAACTCGGCATCATCGTCAGCGACTTCCAGCCCAGCAGCCAGGCCGGGCTCAACCAGAAGCTGTGAGTGCGCCGCCCTCCGGGCCTGGGGCCGTGGGGCTGGGGGATTCGGGGGGCGCAGGGCCGGGAGACGCGGGGCCGGAGGATTCGGGGGGCTGGGGGCTTGGGGACCGGGGGCGCGGGGCCGGAGGATTCGGGGGCCGAGGGATTCGGGGGGGCGCGGGGCCGGGGGACGCGGGGCTGGGGGCTTGGGAACCGGGGGGTTGGGGGCGCGGGGGATTCGGGGGCCTGGGAACCGGGGGGGTTGGGGGCCGGGATCTGGGGCCAGGAGGCGGGGAGCCGGGAGGTTGGGGGCCGCGAGACGGGGCGCTGGGTATCCGGGAGATGGGGGTCCCGGGAGATCGGGGTCCCGGAGGTGGGCTCCCGGCAGGCGTGGGGTTGGCGATGGGGGGCCAAGGCGGGCGACCCGGAGGCGGGGAGTCTCCCCCGGGAGCGAGCGGGTGCGGGTGGCGGGTCCCTGGCCGGATACCCCGACCCGCTGGGTCTGGGCCGCCACCACCCGGCTGCGGAGCCCCTGGGGCGGCTGGGGAGAGGCAGGGCGCTGACATGGGGCGGGCGGGGGATGCTGCCCCTGGAGGATGACGAGGTGGATGCTGCTCCCCCACGCTGACGGCGCCCCTTTCACCCCCAGGAACTTCATCGTCACCGGCTTGCAGGACATCGACAAGTGCAGGCAGCAGCTTCACGACATCACGGTGCCTCTGGAGGTTTTTGAGTAAGTGCCTCCGGGCTGGGCCGCTGTGTCCTGTGCGGTTGGGTGCTGGGGGGCGTCAGGCACGAAAACAACCCCCCCCCCCCCCCATGGAGTTTATACCCAGCAGAAAAGGCCGGTGGGGGCTGGGAGCAGCTCCCCTGGGCTTGATGTCTGGCAGCAGGTGGCAGCGCCTTGGTGCCTCTTCTGTTCAGAACACGGTAAAAGAAGGGGCCGACGGGTGGGTTAAGTGCACACGGCAGGAAGCGCTAGGACCCACACAAGGATCCCGGGTTCGAGCCCCCGGCAGGGGAGTCGCTTCACAGGTGGTGAAGCAGGTCTGCAGGTGTCTGCCTTTCTCTTCCCCTCTCTGTCTTCCCCTCTCTCCATGTCTCTCTGTTCTTTAATAAGATAATTGGAAAAAAAAAAAGGCCTCCGGGAGCTGTGGACTTGTAGTGCAGACACAAAGCCCCAGCAAATACCCTGGAGGCAAAGAAAGAAAAAAGAAATGGTGAAAGAACAGACTGGAGAGACTCTTCAGGGGTGTCGGTCACACTTGACACCCGAGTTCATTCCGCACAGACCACTCAGTCGGAAGAAACCTCAGTTGTAGACTGAGAAGAGCACACGTGAGTAGCAGTCCGCTCAGCTGTGGAAACACCCCAGCCCCTCACGTCCGGTGTAGACAGCAAACAGCCACAGCCCACAGCGTTCTCTTTCCTTAAGGCTTAAAAAAAAAAAGAAGTCGGTTGATTGATGTCCTTCACCACCAGCAGGGTTATCGGTCTACCTCTCCAGGGGGCCACTGCTCCTTTTCTCTGTTTTGACTTGATAGCACAGAGAGAAATTGAGGGGGAGGCGGCTGGAGAGACAGATGCCCGCAGAGCTGCTTCACGGCTCCTGAAGCAGATGGCAGTGGGGACTTGAACCCGTGTCCTCGTGCCCGGTGTCGTGTGCCCTGGGCGGGCGTACCACTGCCTGGCCTCCCAAGATGAAGTCTGAGGGGCTGTGTTACCCACCGGCGTTGTTAGCTTGGGGGAGGTTACCATGCAGGGGTTACAGCTCCAGGCCCTGGCGGTGACTGTGGCCTGGAGCCCGGGATCTGGATGGCCCCGCGCTGGTCTGGTTCTGCGGGCAGGAGGTTTACTCACCGATGGCGTGTGGCTTCCGATTCTGGCGGGTCAGTGTGGCCACATCTGCTGGGCAGAGGGGCAGGCGAGCTTCCTGGGCAGGGCGTCCAGTGGCTGGTGAGCAGAAGGTGCCGAGAGCAGGCTCGGGCTGTCGTCGTGCCAGGCCGCGGAGGCCTCTGCACGGCCGTGTCTGCCGCACAGATGAGCCTCGGGGCTGGTGTCTGCAGAGAGGACTTGGTCTCGGCCTGGGAAGAAGATGATCCCAGCCTGGATACGTGAAGTGGCCGCTCACACAGGACACGCCAGATGGTTCGCATGCCTTCCTTGTTTAGGACACGTCAGATACTTTATCTCCTCCCTCCCTCTCTTCCATTTTTTCTTTTTTCATTTTGGATAGAGACAGACTGAGAGGGAACAGGGAGAAAGACACCTACAGCCATGCTTCGCCACTTAAGAGGCTTCTTCCTCCCTGCAGGAGGAGTGCAGGGGCTGCACTGGGGTCCCCGTGCACTGCAACGTGTGCACCCTACCGGGGACACCACCACCTGCCCCCTCATGTCCCTGTGAGCCTGCCTGGGTGATGGCTAACTTTGATTTCATTTATGTTTAAATCTTGTATTATTTATTTCATATTAATGAACAACAGAGAGAGAAAGGCCAGAACCCTGCTGAGCTCTGGCTGATGGTGGTGCTGGGGATTGAACCTGAGAACTCGGAGTCTCAGGCAGGAGAGTCTTGCAGAACCACTGTGCTGTCTCCCCTTTTCTGTCTGAAATAAAAAGAAAGAACTGACTGACTGGAGCAGAGGGCTTGTGTGTACGTGAGGCCCGACTGGCACGCAGAGGCTTGGTGCCCCCTCCCCATGGGGGCAGTGGGGCTCTGTGTGCAGCAGCCTTGGGCTGGGCTCGGTGCTCGGTCCCCTCCAGCCCCAGGCTGACGTGTGGTGTCTTACTGGCTCTGAAGCCCCCGGCGTCAGAGAGGAGGCCGGGGACCTTGTCAGCACGCTGTGGCATGTGCCGTGGTGCTGCTGTGGGTGCCGGGGACTCCATGTCCCCAGTCCTGCTGGTGGGAGGTGCGAGGCTGCGCCCAGGGTGTCCCGGCCCAGAGCCACGGGAAGGGGGAGAGGGTTCTCTTTACAGGCGGAGACACAGGTCTGACGGGGACCACAGCACCAGAGCTTCCCCCAGTGCGTGGGGGCCGGGCAAAGCCCCCACTGTCTGGCCCAAGAGCGTTGTCTTTTTGGTGTCTCCCCACTGTTCCCAGGAAACAGGAAGTGGGTGCCGGCGCCCAGGCAGGAACGGCGGCTGAGCTGTCTGTGTTTTCAGGTACATCGACCAAGGCCGGAACCCCCAGCTCTACACAAAAGAGTGCCTGGAGCGGGCCATTGCCAAGAACGAGCAGGTGAAGGGGAAGATCGACACCATGAAGGTGAGTGAGGGGCCTGCAGGCCGGCTTGTTACCGCGTGTGCACACGTGCGTGTGTGTGCGTGTGTGTAGCCCCTGCACTGCCACACACAGGGATCCCCCGGTTCAGGCGCCCATTCTACCTGCAGGGCTGCAGGGCGGCCTCTGCCTCTCATCTCCCACTTCCCTCTTAATTTCTCTCTGCCTCGATCCAAAATAAGTGAAGCAAAAAAAAAAAAAAAAAATTGACTAAAGGAAGTAGAGCCTGTTCTTTCCTCCCCTGTAAAGAGAGGCCAGACCTGCCCAGCTCCGGCTGATGGTGTCGGGGGTTGAACCCGGGACCTCAGAGCCTCAGGCGGGAGAGTCTTTGCGGAGCCATCGTGCTGTCTCCCTGTGAGTGTCACTTGCACACTGGGAACTCAGCCTTATGCCGCAACACGGTCCCACGCCCCATCTCTGGTTCTGGGGGTCTCTCCTCACGGTCCCACGCCCCGTCTCTGGTTCTGGGGGTCTCTCCTCACGGTCCCATGCCCCGTCTCTGGTTCTGGGGGTCTCTCCTCACAGTCCCATGCCCCCGTCTCTGGTTCTGGGGGTCTCTCCTCATGGTCCCATGCCCCCGTCTCTGGTTCTGGGGGTCTCTCCTCATGGTCCCATGCCCCCGTCTCTGGTTCTGGGGGTCTCTCCTCACGGTCCCATGCCCCCGTCTCTGGTTCTGGGGGTCTCTCCTCACGGTCCCACGCCCCGTCTCTGGTTCTGGGGGTCTCTCCTCTTTGTTATGTGGGGGTGGTCCCTGCCTCCTGGCTTACTATGGGTTTCTTTGCTGAGATCCAGAAAGTTCTGAGTCGGGGGGCCGGGTGGTGGCACGCCTGGCTGGGTGCGCAAGTTACCATGTGCAAGAACCCAGGTTTGAGCCCCCCGCCCCCGCCTGCAGGGGGGCTGCAGGTGTCTCTGTCTCTCTCCCTCCCTATCTCCCCCTTCCCTCTCAACTTCTGGCTGCCTCTATCCAATAAACAAATAAAGTTAATTAAAAAAAAAAAATTCTGAGTCGGGGCCGGGTGGTGGCGCACCTGGTTGAGTGAGGACCCGCGTCACAGTGCAGAGGCCGGGGTTCAGGCCCCTGGCCCCATCTCCAGGGGGAGGCTCCATGAGCTGGGGAGCAGGGCTGTGGGTGTCTCTCTATCTCTTGATTTCTCCCTGTCTCAGAATTTGTGTGCACCTTGAATGGGAACCTGTGTTTCTCTCTTGTTGAACTTGACTCACGCGAGCGCTCTGTGCATTGGCCTTTGGCGTCAGTGGGTAGCGAACCTGCGGCCACCATCCTGTCTCCACTCCAGTCCCCCGCAGCCCTGCCTGGCCCTCCCTGTCCTCTCTCTGCTGCCCCGGGGGACCCCGCGGGTGGTGGTGTCCAGGGGCTGGGTCTGAGCTGCTCTCTGGAAGCCTGCAGGCTCTGAGCTCAGTGTGACTGCGGGTCCCAAGGCCAAGCTGAGTGGCCAGCAGGCTCATCTGGGCGTCTGCGTGCAGGGCGGCAGTCTGGCCGGCGGGCCGGTCGGTTGCTCACACGCAGCTGTTCTGTTCACCTCCTTTATCATTCTGTCTCTTCTCAGAAATTTAAAAGCCTGTTGATCCAAGAACTCTCCAAAGTATTCCCGGAAGACATGGCCAAGTACCGGAGCATCCGCGGGGAGGAGCACCCCGGCCCCTAGTGTGTCGCCCCGTCTGTGCCCCCGGGATCGCCATGACCCCCGGGTCCCCGTGTGGCAGCTCGGAGCCCACGTCCGGGGCCGTCCTCCATCGTCAGCTGCTGTCCTCGCCTGGGCCCCTGTCCCGAGGCGTCCCTTCAGGTTGGTGGCCGATGGCGCAGCCCCAGAGGGAGGCGTCCGTCCCTGGGACTCAACGCCTGGGGACACTGCGCTCTCTGTCCATGTCAGCCAGCTAGCCAGCCAGCCAGCCAGCCAGCCAGAAACCAGCCTGGGGAACCAGCTCACCGTGAGGCCCGTCCTGGGGTTTTGTATTTTGCGTCTGCAGGCCAAGAGCGACAGGCTCAGGGTGACCTGACCCGCGTCACAGGTGCAGCCTGGCGTGTGAGTGGCTCTGCGTCCTTTGTTTCACCTTTTCCCCAGTGTGGTGCAGTGTACCTTGTAAATGGCCAGGATCATTTTCTTTTTTATTTATTTTTAAATTTTAATAGTGATTGTGGGCCGGATGGTGGTGCACCCGGTGAAGTGCCAGGACCTGCACGGGGGGTTTGGGCTTGAGCCCTCGCTCCCTCCCCTCCTGCAGCGGGGACTTTCACTTCACGAGCAGTCAGGCAGGGCTGCAGGTGGTTATCTGTTCCTCTCCCTCTCTGTCTCCCCTGCCCCTCTCAGTTGCGCTCTGTCCTATTGAATAAAAATGGGGAAAAAGAAAAAATGGCCTCCAGGAGCTATGGATTCATAGTGCTGGCACTGAGTTCATGACTGGAGGGGAAAAACATATATTTTACGTGTGATTGACAAGATTGAAAGATGATACGGGTTTGATTCCACAGCACGCCCACCACCTTGTCCCCCTCGCCCAGGGGTAGCCGCCATAGTTCTAAGGCCGGAGTTGGGGGCTGACGTATACATGGATTTTCTCCCCTTCCTCAGTGTATGTGTCTCAGCTCTCTATTCCAGTCACCAGTGGACTCACCCCCCCATTCTTTGTTTTTTCTCTTCCCTCTCTGATGGTGCAAAAACAAAGGTTCCTGGTCACAAATGTCCCAAGTCCCACTGGAGTTGGGGCTCAGAGCCCTCTGGTCGTCTTCCCCTGACATTTCTCCCCTCTGGGAGTCTAGACCAAGTTCTTTATGGGGAGCAGAAGAGGGGAGTTCTGGCTTCTGTAAGTGCTTCCCTGCTGGATGTGGACGCTGGCAGGTCTGGGATGGTTTCCATGGAAACCATCCTGCAGGCCGTCAGGCAGTGGGAGTGGGAATGCCGCTTCCGGCTTTCCCCAGAGACACTGGAGTGCCGGGCTAGCGACCCAGGAACCAAGCTGGTGGTGGCGAGGCGTCTTCAACACTTATTCATCTGAGCGTCCCAGAGGGGGGCGGTAGCACCTGGCAGAGGCTCAAGGGCCAGTGTCAGGACCCTGGTCAGAGTGCCCCTGTTCTTCCAGGCCCGAAGAGGCAAGTCGAAAACGGAAGTGGCTTGACAATACCACACATGGTTAGGAAAGGTAAAAGACAGCTGGGAAAGGTAGGAGCTTCCTTAGCAACTGTTGTTAGCGGTTTAGCTGGTAGGGTCAGTAATATCCTGCAAGCAGGGAGGGTCTTGAGGGTAGAAAAATATATCAAATGAGCAGAATGGGTGGGGAAATAGGGAGGAGACGATAAAAAGTCATTTGTTAGACAGAGCAGAACATTGATAGGTAGATAATAAGAGCATCAAGGAATGCAGGGTGAAGCCCAGCGGCTTAATGTTTTCAGGAATGCCGAGCCCCTGGGGGCAGAAAAATGCAAGGTCTCTAGAGACAGGGAGTAAGCTAAGGGTGGAGAACTGAGGGCCCTACCTCTCCCAAGCTCGACCTCAGAGAGAGAGTCTAACAGGGAGATGCGTTGCCTCAGTTCCCCAGTTTTCAGTGGGAAAAGCCTCAGCACACCCAACCTGGTTCTCACAGTATTCCCAGCACCAGAGTTGGCAGAGGCACCCCTGCTGGGGTGTTTGCTGGATGGGGGTCCCCAAGGTGCCCTGGGTCCCTGTGAGCCATACAGACATGGCCGCACGCCCAGCTGTCGAGAGCTGATGTGGATGTGGGTGCAGCTGGGAAGCCTCCACCCGGACCGGAGAGAGAACAGGCTCTTCATGGGGACCCCAGCCCCTACCCACGGTGGTCACCTCCCTGTGGAGACCCCCTTTCTGACTCTGGGGAGCCTCCTTCCCTCTGGGAGGGCTGCTCGGCCCCTAAGAAATGCCCTGTGAAACCTCAAGGCCTCAACGTGGCCCCTCTCAGCCCCCATTCTTGGGCCCAGGAAACCACACCCAGAGCAGCGGGCTGGCCAGAGTCCTGGGCTTCTTGGGGTCACCTGTAGGTGGCATGACCCCTCCGGGGTCCAGCAAGGAAGCCCCACCCCTTGGCAGGCAGCCACAGTGGCGTGCAGGGAGGGAGTCTGCTCTCCTGCAGCTCAGAGGTGTCAGGGCCTTGGGGCCTAAACCCAGCTTCTTTAATTGAGAATATTAATATAGGTCTGGGGAGGCAGGTTCAGGGAGCAGAGGATTAACTGTGCCCTGGGCTAAATCCTGGAAACAACCCAGGTGTTCTCAGAAGATGAGTAGCTGAGAAAGCTGTGGTCTAGATACACAGTGGAATACTACTCAGCTGTGAAGAATGATGAAGTCACCTTCTTCCCCTCCTCTTGGATGGAGCTGGAAGGAATCCCTTGAAGTGAGATCAGCCAGAAAGAGCAGGATGAAGATGGGCTGATCTCACTCACGGACAGAAGTGGAGACATCAGAGCAGAAGGGGAAACACCAAGCAGAACGTGGACTGGGTTTGGTGTCTTCCCCCAAAGTCAAGGACTGGGGGGGGAGGGGGGCTTTTGGGTCCTGGTGCTGATGGTGGAGGAGGACCTGGGCTGGGAGTAGGAGTGTTTTGCAGCAAATGGACTTTATACATGGACCAACATTTGTTTTTTGAAGACAACCAGCAGTTGTTTTCTGTTAACTATCAGCCATTGATCCCCCAGGCCCATCTGCCCTGTGGGCAGGAGATGGGGGAGTGTGGTGGGTGTCCGTCCCCTTCTGACCCAGTCAGGCTCCCAGGGGGGTCCCCCAGGCCTCTGTGGCCTGAGACCTGGGCTCTAGATGGAGACCCCAGAACCTGCATGGCGGGGTTCCCACCCTGGTGACTGGGGGACTGAGGTGGGAGAGCTTCCCCAGGATGCCAGCCCCTTGCCGCTGGTCTGGGCTTCAGGGCCATAGTCTGGCCTGTTCAGTCTCCGCAGGGCTGCCAGCTTCCACTGCCCTCTTCACCCCAGGGAGTCTTTACATTTCACTTAGTTGTTTGTACTTTTTACATGTTTAGGATAGAAACGAGTTGAAGGGAGGGTAATACAGACCTGCTTCACTATTTATGACACCCCCACACACACACACACACAGGTGGGGACCAGGGGCTTGAACCCAGGTCCTTGTGCACTGTAATGTGAGCGTTTAGCCAGGAGTGCTGCATCCCAGCCGCCTGCATTTTAAATGAGAGAAGATAGCACAGCTGGAGCCCGGCTCAGCTCTGGCTGCCCAGGTGCTGGGACCTCAGAGCCTGAGGCAGGAGAGTCTGCAGAACCATGGTGCTGCCTTCCCTGCCTGTTACTGTTACCAAGTCTTTTTTTGCAGAACCATGAAGCTGCCTTCCCAGCCCCATTATCACTGTTAGTGTTTTTTCCCAGAGTCCTGTTCAGTTCTGGCAGATGGTGGTACTGGGGCTTGAACCACCAGGCAGGAGAGTCTGTTTGCAGAGCCATGGTGCTGTGAGGGAGTGTTTCTGGGGCCAGGCACCCCAGAGAGGATTCCAGCTCCTGAGGCCGCCCCACGCAGGGGCCGCTGGAGGTGGTGGTGTCAGTCCTGCATTGCTAACGGTGCTGCCCATCCCCTCTGCTGCCCACGCAAGGGCCCATGGGACATTGTCTGCCGGCGTCTTCCTCCGACACCCTTGCCAAGTGCCCCGAGCTGCAGGAAGCCTTCGAGCCAGAAGTCTGCTGGTACCAGCTGGTCAGCCAGCCAAGAGCTTCCTGCTCTTACGGGAGCACCCTGTCATGAGGGAAATTTTGATACTGTGGCTGGTCTCTCCCTCCCTCTCAGAAATAAAAATGAATATCAGTCTTGGGGGTGGTGAAAATGCACAGTGACCCTTGCTTTGCCAAAACAAAGCTAAGCACAAACCCACGGTGGAATCTATTGACGGCAACGTCGCTTCAGCTAAGAGCTGAAGAAGGTAATAAAGTCAGGAGAGCAGGGTGTCCAGTGAGTGGACACAGGATGTGAGAATTCTTACGCCAAACATCCAGCCTCCAAATGCGGCGTATTTCTCTCCTTGTTCAAGGTGGCTTGGGCTTGATGAAGAAACCCCAGAGACGCCCGACAGCTGGCCACTTGGGACAGCTTTGCTTCCCTGATGAGCCAGGTGTGGCTGGAGGCTCCCTCTGCCCCCTGCCCACCCAGCCAGGTGTGGTTGGAGGCTCCCTCTGCCCCCTGCCCACCCAGCCAGGTGTGGCTGGAGGCTCCCTCTGCCCCCTGCCCACCCAGCCAGGTGTGGTTGGAGGCTCCCTCTGCCCCCTGCCCACCCAGCCCCCAGCTGAGTGAGAGGACACAGCTAATGGCCCTTGGCCCCTGCCGTCTCCTACTTTCCAGCTCTTCAAAGCCTCTTGGGAGAGGCTCCAAGTGCACTTTCTTTTATGAATAAATTGGGCACCAGACTGCTTCCAGAGCTCAAATGCTTGACAGAGACTATAGTGTGGAGAAGGTGTAAACATTTATTGGGGCTCATTAAATCCCAAATGGAAATGGTTGGATTTTTCTACAAATGTGACACCAGTGAACGTCTCCTGTTAACCTCTGTAAACCAGCTAGTGTTCCTCTTCCATCTTTTTTACCTTTAAACATCAGTTCTCAAGTAGTGGTGTAACAGTATCTGCCAAGACAAGATGCCAGGGACAGAATTCCACACCCACATGTGTGTTTAAGCCACGGCCCCTTCCGCTAAGGCTCCCGGCCCCCCTCCCCCATGGCCATGGTTACACTGCGTCTGAGACTGTTTGCTTTCCCTGCCCCCCCCCTTCGTGTGGTAGTTCTCTGCATTCCACACATGAGAGGTGTTACACACGTGTCAACAACTACTGACTGTGATCCGTTACTCCCCCAATTTAAAAGAGAATCCTAATTCTTCCACTCCACATGCAGGAATGAAGACCAGCTGAATTCTGAAGTGACAGGTGTGCTTGTTCTTGGAGGAATTTACCTGCAGGACTCAGGACTAGCAACGGTCCTTGGCAACTTTTTATTTTGCTGCCACCAGGGTTACTGCTTGGCTTAGTGTCGGCACCATGAATGTACTGCGCCCACCACCATTTTTTCTTTTTTATTTGTTAGAGATGAGGAGAGGGGAGAGGAAGATGGGGAGAAAGAAAGAGAACCCTGCACAGCTTGTGAAGCCCCCTGTAGATGGGGAGTAGGGGCTCGAACCCCGGGTCCTTGTGCATGGTTATGTGTGTGCTCAGCCAGGTGCTGGTTGTAGTCATGTAGTCTGCAGTCAGACTGGATTGATAGACATCAATCTACAACCAATCAGTTGGTTGTAGCCTGTGAAAAGGCTACAACCAACTGGGCCGTTTCTTACAGTCTGTGCAGAGATCCAGCCGATGTCCCAGCTCTATGAGTGTGTCACCTTGGGATGGGCTCAGTTCCGTTGTCCCAGCTGATACCACATGCATGTCCCATGCTCAGGGACTGGAAGAATGAACTGCCCAGTCAGTCTGGAGACAAAGAGTAAGAATGGAGATAGCAGCAGACTTCCTGACCCGAAATCATATGACAAGTGATATTGTCATTAAAACCACCTGGTACTGGAGCCAAAAGAGACAGCCCAGCAGAGTAGAACTGAGAGCCCAGAAATCAGCCTCCACATCTGTACACTGTTGCTCTATGACGGCAGCTCGTGTAAATGGCTAGCGAAAGACATTCTTGCCTGAGGCTCCCAGGCCCCTACCACCGTAAAACCAGAACTGAGCAGTGCTCAGGCAAAAGAAAAAAAGAATGGACAAGAGTTTCCCAGAACATTCCATGGAGAAAGGAGAATCTCTTGAACAAATGGTACTGGAAAAAAAGTCTACACTCTTAGTACACCTGCATTTGCAGTGTGCACAGATGCCTCTCTGTGTGTATGTGTGTGTGTGTGTAGAAGAATATGCCACCTTCTGAGTCCTGATCATTAAATGAGGGAACAAAACACCTGTGTTGGGAGTCGGGCGGGTAGCACAGTGGGTTAAGCGCACGTGGCACAAAGCACAAGGACCAGCATAAAGATCTCGGTTCGAGCCCCCGGCTCCCCACCTGCAGGGGTGTCACTTCACAGGCGGTGAAGCAGGTCTGCAGGTGTCTCTCTCTTCCCCTCTCTGTCTCCCCCCCCCCCTCCATTTCTCTGTCCTATCTAACAACGACGACATGAATAACTACAACAACAATGAAAAGCAACAAGGGCAACAAAAGGGAAAATAAATATTAAAAAAATAAATAAACAAAAGGCCTGTGTTGCTTTGGTGCCCTTGGTTCTGCCCCAGCAGCTAACAGTCTTCAAAGCTCCACTGTGAAGAAGGCTCCTGGGAGAAGCATGTGCACCAGTACCATTTTCAGGTCCCTTCCTACTGGGCTGAAGGCTGGACGGTGGCCTTGGGGGATGGACCCACTGAAGGCGGAGGGCCTTGGCTGGATCCCTCACCTATACAGGCAACGGTGTCCTTGTGCTTTGGACGGAGGTCAAGTTAAGGGGACCAGGAGGCGCCGAGTGCAATGCCCTTGTCAGCAGAGGCACGAGTGGTTCTTCTGTCCCTCCCCTTTCGGCTCTCAGGAGATCAGTGATTGCTTTTTTTTTCTTTTCCCTTTTCTTTCCTTTTTTCAAGTTCGCTTTCAGGAGTGACCTGGCTAGATGAGCATGTGGAGAGAGTTATTGTGTCCAAAAAGAGAGCAGGGGGGACTGGGCTCAGGAACAAGAGATGCAATCTTACCTACTGTTTGCACTTTGAACAAAAAGCAATTTCTCATTTCAGTCAAAGGAAACCAGAATACACACGTTTTGACAGAGGTGGTACAGAGGTGGAATTAAAAGTGTGGTTTCCAAAGACAAATGGATCTCCAAGAAGGGCAGAGCTTGTAAAGAAGAAAAAAGGACAGCCCACAGATTTTTAACCTTGTATTTTCACATTTAAAAAAAATTTTTATTTATTTATTCCCTTTTGTTGCCCTTGTTGTTTTATTGTTGTAGTTATTATTGTTGTTGTCATTGTTGGATAGGACAGAGAGAAATGGAGAGAGGAGGGGAGAAAGATAGACACCTGCAGACCCGCTTCACCGCCTGTGAAGTGACTCCCCTGCAGGTGGGGAGCCAGGGTTCGAACCAGGATCCTTATGCCGGTCCTTGTGCTTTGCGCCACCTGCGCTTAACCCGCTGCGCTACAGCCCGACTCCCGCATTTTCACATTTTTAAGTGCAGTGCAGGGTAACGCACTTAGGGTCTCACAACACATGCAGAAAATCACTCACTGGTTTCCCAGGTGTTTTTTCCCTCCAGGGTTATCTCGGGGGCTCAGTGCTGGCTCCACAAATCTACTGCTCCTGCAGCCTTTTTTTCATTTTATTGGATAGGATTGAGAGAGGAGGGGAGATAGAGAGGGAGAAAGGCAGAGACATCTGCAGCCCTGTTTCACTGCTTATGAAGTGTTCCCCCCCGTGGGTGGGAATTGGGGGCTCAAACCCGGATCCCTGCATGGATCCTTGTGCTTGGTGTGTTACGTGTGCTTCATTGGGCGTGCCACTGCCCTGTTCCCCAGCTGTGTGTGTGTGTGTGTGTGTGTTTTGCACAGCCAGGGACTTGTACATGAATGATTTCACTGCTCCAGGCTGCCTTTTTGTCCACAGCATGGAGCTTCCACTGGTGATGTCAGGCCTAACAATGTGGTGCTGAGAAGGTGGTGTATTGCACCAAAGGAAAGGATTCTGGAGTGGAGGAGGGTTCAGGTCCTGGAACATGATGGCAGAGGAGGACCTAGACAGGGTTGAATTGTGATGTGGAAAACTGAGAAATGTTACGCATGTACAAACTACTGTATTTTACTGTCGACTGTAAACCTTTAGTCCAACCTTCAGTCCCCCAATAAAGAAGAAAAAAAATAAAAAGAAACCGCAGCAAAGAAGACATACATCCTGTCCACTGAGATAGCTCTGTGGGCGTTTTCATTCTTTCTTTTTAGAGAGAAACAGGGAGAATAGTAAGAGGTGAAAGAGAGACTCCGCACCACTGCTGTCCGTGGTGCTCCTGTGTTGTGACCCCATGTAGGACTTGAACACAGGGCCTTGCGCTTGGTAGGGCATATGCTTGACCAGGTGAGCTATTTCTTGCCTCCATCTCACTTAAATACTTAAAAGGGGCTTTGCAGAAAGAAACACTGGCCCTGAAGTGGGGGGAAAAAGAGTTCTCCCCCTTCTGGGGCTGTAGGGGGTCCCTACCCCCTGACGTCAAATGGTCTGAACTATCAGCTTGCTTGCCCAGTGAAGACTCGGCGCTGGGCTTGGAGAGAGACCCAGTCAGAACAGAGCAGAGGGACAGCATGCTGGGGAATCAAACAGGTTATCTTGAAGGACCATAGAGGGAGGGAG
Source organism: Erinaceus europaeus (assembly GCF_950295315.1). Lineage (NCBI taxonomy): Eukaryota > Metazoa > Chordata > Mammalia > Eulipotyphla > Erinaceidae > Erinaceus > Erinaceus europaeus. The sequence continues at coordinate 12,510,483 of NC_080166.1, read as the reverse complement.
AAAAAAAGAGAACGGACCTTTCTTCTGTCCCCTCTAGATGTGCCCCCTCTTAATCTTCCTCTGCTCGAGGCCAGGTGGTCAGTCACTGATAGTCCTGGGTCCGTGCTTACTATGTGTAGAAATAGATGAACAAACATAAATATAAGCTCCTGCTGGGCTTTGTGATGGTGTTGAAGCAAAATAGGTCTATAAGAAAACCCACGCTGGGAAAATAGGAAATAAGGTTAGCGAGCCGTGTGGCAGGAGCCAGAAGTCCTTAGACTTAGTTCCTCAGCCTTTATCCGACACTCGCAGACCCCAGGGAAATGGGTGCGGGGAGATGAGACGGGGACAGCCACAGGGGAAGGGAGGCGAGAGCCAGAAGGCTTAAGTCACCTCCCATACCCACAATCCCTTGTGAGTCTGCATACGGCTGGCATGTGCTCTTAAAGTGAGACTGACATCAGCCATACGTAAACTACATCCACGTCCCATAATTCCCTTTGCTTACCACGAGTAAAACAGTGTTTGCAACAACAGTGGATTGGAGTTAGCCTGTGGCCTGGCTGAGTGAAGCATGAGGTCAGGCCCATGGTTCTTCTCGTTGCCATCTTGTCTCAGAGCCCTCTTCTTTCAGCCCATGTCTGCTTCTTGTTTTACTTTTTCTTTTATTAGTGATTTAACACTGATTTACAAGACCATAAGGGCTGTAACTGTAGTAGGGGTGTGATTCCACACAGTTCCCACCACTGGAGCTCCTGTGAAATGGAAAAGCCCTTCCGGGATGTAGATGTTGTCTGTCTTGCTCATGGATAGACCTCCAGTGCCTTGTACATAAAGTAAACAGAACATTTTCACTGGATTCATACATGTAAACTCGGGTGCGTGAGCGTACACCATCTCATAAATAAAACAAGCAAGGAGACGTCTGTGAATGTGCGGTAATTTGCTCCTCTCCAATTCTGCTCGGTTGCTTTTTTCCTTGAAAAAGACAATGGGGGAATGAAAGATGGACCCAAGGTTCTACTTTGCATCGGAGCAACCGCCCTTGTTAAGCAGTATTAAATCACTGCTCACAGAAAAAGAACAACAGCCCTGCCTGTCTCGATCAAGACTGACTGACACTGGGCGCTGGCAAACTGTTGTCGAGGGTTCATTTTCCTGGGACTCTAAATGAGCGACAGGAAAGACAGGGGCCGTGGGGGGCTCTCGCCAGGGACCGAGGTGCCACTTTGTCCATCTGAACTGTGCCGGTTTGGATGCTCAGCCCACCATTTGACTTTCTGGACCCTGGTTTGGCGACGATCAGTGTCTGCAAAGGTTGATCAGAATGTGCACTGGAGTGTTTTGCTGGGCTTTTCCCCTTCACTGCTCTTCGTCCTGTGGGCGGTAGATGGGAACCATTCCGAGCTCAGGCCAGCGGGCTAGAAATGCATCTTTTTCCACGAGAGGACTCGGGAAGTTGGAGATTATTAAATTAGCATGTGGGGTGCCATTTCATGCAAGCCGTAAGAGCTGGAGCGGCTCTTAGAGAAATGGGGTTGCAGGGCGCCTGGCGCTCAGTCGTCAACTCTGCAGCATTGGGGGTCTTCTGGAGACGGAGACGGATGAGCCTCCGGCCTTCAGCGCATCTGTGTCACCAGCTGAGGCTGGGAATCATGGGTTTCATTACTGCAATGCATTAAGGGCTGAGGGGAAAGAAAAAAAAATCCAATTTGCCCCTGCCTCAGTGACTTGGTGTGTTAATCAAATAGAGAAGAAAGAATCATTAACGGGCACTCAGACTGATTAAGATTCCAGTGAGGAGGACGGGGAATAGACGGAGACATAGCCCTGGAAGGTCCGCGGCTGCCTGGGAGAGAGAGCCCAGTCTCTGAGGCCTCATGGTGGTGGCTGTTGATGGGTCTCTGTGGCTCATGGTCTGAGGAGGGCTGTTGCTGGCCACCGATGCATTTGGGGGCCCTTGATGACAAAGTATCTTGCTCTTCTGAACTGGTTCAGTGAGTGAATGCTATAAAACCTTTGAGGAGATAAAAATTCTTTCCCATTGTCTTCTGGAATATTAAAACAAATTTTTCTTTTTTTTAAATTTATTTTTTATTTAAGAAAGGATAAATTAACAAATCCATAGGGTAGGAGGGGTACATCGCCACACAATTCCCACCACCCAATCCCCATATCCCACCCCCTCCCCTGATAGCTTTCCCATTCTCTATCCCTCTGGAAGCATGGACCCAGGGTCGTTATGGGTTGCAGAAGGTGGAAGGTCTGGCTTCTGTGATTGCTTCCCCGCTGAACATGGGTGTTGACTGGTCGGTCCATACTCCCAGTCTGCCTCTGTCTTTCCCTAGTAGGGTGGGGCTCTGGGGAAGCGGAGCTCCAGGACACACTGGTGGGGTCTTCAGTCCAGGGAAGCCTGGCTGGCATTCTGATGACATCTGGAACCTGGTGACTGAAAAGAGAGTTAACATACAAAGCCAAACAAATTGTTGAGCAATCATGGACCCAAAGCTTGGAATAGTGGAGAGGAAGTATTAGGGGGTACTCGCTGCAAACTCTAGTGTACTTCTGCTTTCAGGTATATATTTTGCAGTAGTTTATGGATACGTGTGAACATATGCTCTCCTCACAGAAACTGGTGTATATCTAGGTTTTGGGTCTTTATTAGAAAGTGAACCACCTGGGATGTAATTAGAGAATACTATGAAAGGAAAGGTCTCACCCGAGTAATGAAGCTGAAGGGTTGTCATTCCACACGTGAAGTCTCTGGACACAGTCTGAGCTGAAGCATGTTGAGGTGGCAATCGTTGTATTGATTAAGTTGCGATCGGTAAAACAAATTTTTTTTGAGTGACTTAATGATTAACAAAATTGTGAGATACCAGAGGTACAGGTCCATACAGACCCTGTCACCAGGGCTTTGTATCCCATCCTCTCTATTGGAAGTTTCCTTATTCTTTATTTAAATTTTTTTTTTGTGGGAGGTGCAGACCCCCAGCCTGGGCAGAGGCCTGTCACGTCTGCACTGAGTCTTGAGGAGGTAGAGCCCAAGGCCGACCTAGCCTAAAGGTGTGTCCCTCCTTGACTCCGTGGGCTGAGATGCACCGAGCTCAGGGGCAAGGGAGCCGCCTCCTCACAGGACACCCCCTAAAGGTTCCCGCTTCTCCTGCGTGACCGATACCCGACCTCCCTTTATAAGGCCGTGACCTGGGTCCTTGTAGGCTGGTAGCTCGCCTTTGAGCCTGAGCTGGATAAGAGACGCAGGCGTGACCTGAGAGCATGAGTGAGGTGCACCTGGGGGTGATTAGCACGGCGTGAGTGTCCCGCGCTCTCCTCACTGGGGCCTCCATGCTTCCCCCAGGTTCCTATAGGATGGTGACCAGTATGTCTCACCCCATGTGTGAACAGTAAATGAGCGTCTCTCTGAAGCTCTCCCGGAGGTTGGTCCTTTCCTCTGCGCCTCACCCTCACTGCTGTTTCCCTGTTCCCCGGTTCCCCGTGTTGCTGCCACTTCTCCACTGGCCAGAGGATGCCCAGGAACATTTTTTAAAAATGTATTTATTTTCCCTTTTGTCACTCTTGTTTTATTGTTGTTGTTGTTATTGATGTTGTTGTTGTTGGATAGGACAGAGAGGGAGTCAGGGGCTCGAACCAGGATCCTTACCGGTCCTTGTGCTTTGTGCCATGTGAGCTTAACCCATTGTGCTACTGCCCGATCCCCTCTTTTTAATTTTTTTAATTTTTAAAAATTTATTGGATAGAGACAGTTATAAATCAATAGAGAAGGGGTGAAAGAGGGAGAGAGATGGAGAGACACCTGCATCCCTGCTTCATTCACCATTTGTGAAGCTTTCCCCCTGCAGGTGGGACCAGGGGCTTGAGCCTGGGTCCTTCTGCACTGTGACATGTGCACTCAACCAGGTGCACCACCCCCCAGCACCTAGTTTCCCTGTTCTTTATCCTTGTCTGGGAGTATGAACCAAAATTCTTTATGGGGAGCAGAAGGGGGGAGGTCTGGCTTCTGTCATTGCTTCTCCGCTGGACATGGGTGTTGGCAGGTAGACCCACACCCCCAGCCTGTGTCTGTCTGTCCCTAGTGGGGCAGGGCTCTGGGGAGGGGAGGCTCTGGGACACACGGGTGAGGGCGTCTGCCCAGGGAGGTCAGGTTGGCATGGTAGCATCTAGAACCTGGTGGCAGAGTAATGAAGCTGAACGGTTGACATTCCATTCAGACTGTCTCTGGACACAGACTGAAGTGAAACATGCCCAGGTGGCGCTGTTACATGGATGAGGTTGGGATCAGCAGATGCAGTGTCAGCTGGTATGAACTGAGGGAAGCATGAGGGATAGGGAGCCTCACTCTAGAGGTTCCTGGACTGGCAGAAATACGGGTTTTATAGAGAAAGGGGAAATTTCCTTCTGTTCCAGGGTTTAAGAAGGCAATAGATAGTTATTGCTATAACCAAATTATTTGGCAATTGGGTTAACTTTGAAAATCCCATTGTTAGGATTTACTGTATCATATATGACCTTACCATATCTTATGTCCTTTGACGTTATTTATATAATATAGCTGTGTCTTAGAAAGTAACATCACCGGTTGCTTCTGTTCTCCCTGGTCTAAGCTTTTAGGAGATTTAATATTTCAAAGAACAAGTCATTATTAGAAATGTATTAACAATTTCAGCCCACTGTTAAAATTCAATCTGATTACCAATTTTGTCTGTGATCTCTTGACTATTCTGCTGTTTTGTGGTGTAGGTGATCTGATTTTGTTGTTGTTGTCAGTGGGGATTCACTGCCATGAGCCAACTTCTTTTTTTTCCAGGTATAAAGAGACACAAAGGGGGACCAGATGGTGGTGCATCTGGTTAAGTGCACATATTACCAAGCTCAAGGGCCAGGGTTTGAGAGCCCCGACTCCCCACTTGCAGGGGAGTCGCTTCCCAAGTGGTGAAGCAGGTCTACAGGTGTCTATCTTCTCTCTCTATCTTGCCCTATTCTCTCAAATTCTCTGCCCTATTCAACAAAAAAAGTAGAAAAGAAAAAAATGGCCTCCAGGAATAGTAGATTCATAGTGCCAGCAATAACCCTGGTGGCAATTAAAAGAGACAGAGAGACAGAGCAAAAGACACCACAGTGCCAAAGCTTCCTCCATGCAGTGGGGGCCTGGTAATCTCTCTATTTCTCTCTCTCTTTTCAGGTAGCCTGATTTTAAAGAGAAGCCTGTCTGTCCATATTGGAGACCATCATAAAGCTCAGTTCATTTCCATAGGAAAAAATGGATATATGTATACATACATATACATAGTCAACTCATTTCTGTGACCTTGGGAGAACCACCGCAGTTTCCAATGGAGGGAATGGGGACACACAGCTCTGGTGGTGGAAACAGTGTGCTATTAGACGCCTGTTGTATCATAATTTTGTAAATAAATAATGGACCACTAATAAAACTTAAAAAAAATGTGATGGTGTGGGAGAGGGAGCTGGGAGAGAGCTCAGTTAGTAGAGGGCACACTTCACTATGCCTGGGGACCTGGGTTCAAACCCTCGGTTCTCGTGGTTCTTGAGTGGGAGCACTGTGCAGAGGAAGCTTTGTCGGTGGAGCAGTGCTATGGTCCCTCCCTCTCTCTCTCTCTCTCTCTCTCTGGAAAAAAGAAAAGCTGGGTGTGCTACATTGCAGGCGCTCATCTCCTTGTCTAGTAGGCCATGTACATTGCCCCAACCAGGAGCCCTGCGGTTTTTGCTGGGCTGTCGCTCCAGGGTGGCCTCAGCACACCCCACCAACCTCACTAATGTTGATGGCAGTGAAGCGCCGGGTTTCTCCTCCTCTGTGGGGTTTGCCCCCAGGGCAGAAATGGGGGAGTGGGTGTTGGCTGGGTCAAGCTCACTGTGCTCTCTCCTCCCTCTCTGTAAAGGGGAATGGTGTTTCTCTCTTGAAGTCATTTGTACTGGCCCTGTAAACATTTTAATGAGCACAGAATCTTCTCATAACATTGTACTTTCTTCTTCTTTTTTCTAAATCTTAACAAAAATCAATTTCTTCGCCAACGATCACCCCCCTCCCCCAGGAAGCAAATGCTGATGGTGGAGCTTCTCGCCCGGGGAGGTAGTAGGGCTTTGGTCTTTGGTGGAGACCTTGGCTGTTCAGCTTCTGAAATACAGTAGAAATTGCATCTTAATAATAGTTGGCCCCAAGACTTCTGAGAGGGGACAGCTATTTTTCTTTTTATGGCTGCGGTGGTGAATCATGAAATATTTAGGATCATAGCTTTTTGAACAGTAGAATCGCAAGAATAAAAACTACTTTTACTGTCTTACTAATGATGCCAAAAACACTAGTCTATCAGCGTTCACTACACTTAGCTTAAAAAACAAACAAACACAAAACGTGCGTATCCGAACACTTTCATCAACAGACCAAACAGTGTCCACTTTGTTAGTGTCATAACAAGGAACTCATTTTGTCCAAGACAGCCCGTGTCGAAATCAGCTGTCCTTACATATTCCATCACTGCTGGAGTTTGCTACAAGGGAGAGCTTCACTCAGATTCCAAATCCGTGCTCTGTTTGCAGTTCTGTCTCCTTCAGAAGGCTCTGGGGGTGGGCTTGCTGTTTGAATGCTTGAAAAAAATATGTGAAGGTGAGGTGAGTAACAGACACCTTGGGAAAAAATGAGCATCATTTCTGACACGAAGGTGGTCACTGGGGAGACAACTCAGTGAGTCGAGCATGGGGCTTGCATGGCTGAGGCTTCTGGTTCACCCCAGGGCCACAGTGCTCTGACTTCTCAATCTCTCTGTCTTTCTTCCTCTCTCTTTCTTCCTCTCTCTCTCTCTGTCTCTTGTCTCTCTCATGTGAAACTATCTCCTAGAAATAAAATCTTAAAGATACATAAAAATGTGTTCATGCAAAATTGGTACAGCCCCTGTGGAGAGCAGTCTGGAGACTCTCAGAAGGCTGGGAATGGACCTGCCCTGTGACCCTGCAATTCCTCTCCTGGGATAGATCCCAAGGGACCCAACACACCCATCCAAAGAGATCTGTGTGCACCTGTGTTCTTAGCAGCACAATTCGTAATAGCCTAAACCTGGAAGCAGCCCAGGTGTCCAGCGACAGGTGAGTGGCTGAGCAAGTTGTGGTCTAGATACACCATGGAATACTACTCAGCTGTGAAGAAGGATGAAGTCACCTTCTTCCCCTCCTCTTGGATGGAACTGGAAGGCATCCTGTGAAGTGAGATCAGCCAGAAAGAGCAGGATGAAGATGGGCTGATCTCACTCATGGACAGAAGTGGAGACATCAGAACAGAAGGGGAAACACCAAGCAGAACGTGGACTGGGTTTGGTGTCTTGCACCGAAGTAAAGGACCTTTCAGGTCCTGGTGCTGATGGTGGAGGTGGACCTGGGCTGGGCAGAGAGCGTTTTGAAGAAAATTGAGAAATTCTATGCCTGTCCCAACAACTGTATTAATTGCCAACTGCAAACCATGGATCCCCCAGTAAAAAAAAAGAAAATGCCGGCTTAGCCTTACTCCTGCCTCTCCTCCTCACCCGGGCACTGTGGAGTGTCAAGGCGCTCCCAGTCCTCCCGTCCTCCACCCGTTTTCCTGACTTCTTGAGGTGACCCTCTTGCGAGTCCTTCTCTGCACACAGGTGTTTTCCTTTTGTTCCTGTCTTGGGTTGTAATAGCTTCTTACTTCCTTTTTTAAAAATATTTATTTATGAGAAAGAACCAGACATCACTCTGGTACATGTGCTGCCAGGGATCGAACTCGGGACCTCATGCTTGAGATTCCAAAGCTTTACCACTGTGCCACCTCCTGGACCACAGCTTCTTACTTCCTGAATCTTTCCAGAATCTGAGCAAAGTTCAGGCTCTCCACCCGCAGTCAGCTTTGTGATCAGTGAAGCAGTGCTGCAGGGATCTCTTTCTCTCTTCCTATCAGTCTCCCATCTCCCTGTCAAAAAATTTCTGTCTCCAGGAAATAAATAAATTATTTTATTTTTATTTTTTTTTGCCTCCAGGGTTATTTCTGGGGCTTGGTGCCTACACTACAAATCCATTGCTCCTGGGGGCCATTTTCCCCATCTTTGTTGCCCTTGCTGTTATTTTTGTTATTGCTGTTGTTGTCATTGGACAGTTGGACAGGACAGACAGAAATGGAGAGAGGAGGGGAAGACAGAGAGGGGAGAGAAAGACAGACACCTGCAGACCTGCTTCACCACTTGTAAAGCGACTCCCCTGCAGGTGGGGAGCCGGGGGCTCGAACCAGGATCCTTGCTCTAATCCTTGCACTTTGCACCATGTGTGCTTAACCTGCTATGCTACTGCCTGGCACCCTTAATTAATAAAATATTTTTTAAAAAGATCAGAAAGAGTTGTTCCTGTCTCCATTAACACACACCAGAGGAATGTCTCTCTGCCAGAGGATGGCTAACCAAAAGTCACCCTCCACAGCCCCAGGACAGAGCTGTCCACCTTCAGGGTTTCAAGTGGACATCCCCCCCCCCCACCTCCACTCTTCCCCCACTGGATTCCCAAGATCTTGTAAAGGCCACTCAACATTCATGCAAAGCACCAAGGCTCTGGGGAGAAACTGTTGATTCTTCCTCCCCTTCCCTCTATTCCCCTCCACTCCCCTCCCCTCTCTTCCCTTTCCCTCCCCTTTCCTCCCTTCCCCTCCCCTCCCCCTCCCCTCTCCTCCCCTCTCCTCCTCTTACCCTCCCCTCTCCTCCCCCTCCTCCCCTTCCCTCCCCTCTCCTCCCTTTCCCTCCCCTCTCCTCCCCTCTCCCCTCTCCTCCCCTCCCCTCCCCTCTCGTCCCCTCTCCTCTCCTCCCTTTCCCTCCCCTCTCCTCCCCTCCCCTCTCCTCCCCCTCCCCTCCCCTTCCCTCTCTTCCCCTCTCCTCCTCTTCCCTCCCCTCTCTTCTCCTCTCCTCTCCTTTATCCCTTTCCTTCCCTCTTCCTTCCTTCCTCCCTCCCTCCCTTCCTTCCTTCCTTCCTTCCTTCTTTCCTCCCTTCCTTGCTCTCTCTTTTCTTTCTTTCTTTCTGATTTAATATTGATTTACAAGATTACATGTCAACAGGGGTATATTTCCACACCATTCCCACCACCAGAGTTCTGAATGCGCTGTCTCCCCATTGCAAACTACTGTGGTTCTCCTAAGGCCGCAGACATGAGTTAACTGTCATCTCTACAACCATCTACATTTGTACATAATTGGCCCCCTTTTTCTTCCAGGTCCAGACCTCTCTTCCCCGCCAAGCCACACATGACCCTCTTACTACACCCAGATGTCCCTCCCTTTTTCCTCCTCTCTCTGCTGGTCCTGATGGAGCTGGAGTTCAGAGTCTTATCCTCTTGTCCTGTCGCTTCTCCCCCACTGGGAGTGTGGATCTTTGGGGAACAGAAGGTGGGAGTTGTGGTTTCTGTAATTGCTTCTCCACAGGACGTGGACGTTAGAAGCCGTTGATTCTCACAATTAGATTCGAGGAGCCACACACCTGGTCTCTGGACCCCCCATCCCCCCTCTTGACTACAGATTCGTTTGACCTTTTCCCATCACCAGCTCAGCAGCAGCTCCAGCCCGGTTGGGGAGGAAACCGGCAGCACTTCTGGGGATTTGTTGCACTGCCCGACTTTCTGTAACTGATGACACCGCAGCCAATATTTGCCTCTGTCCCTGCAGACCAAAACGGCCCACAAGCTACAGAGCAATTACACAGCCAGGGAAGAAGTCAACTTGTGAAGTGGGCCGTGCTCTTTCTCTCCTAAGCAACCAAGAGCCTATAAGACATTGCATTATGCTAAAAAAGAAAAGAAGAATGAGAAAAGGAAGACAAGAGAAAAGCAAGAGAGAGAAGGAGGGGGTGCCGCAGTGCCTTTGGAAGCTGCCAGTTTCCAGAGCACTAATGCGATGCAGTCTTCTGCACAGCCCCCACCTAGAGGAGAGCACCGTCCAGTCACACGCTCCACCAGGGACCCTTTCCAAGGAAGCGGCAATTCATCAAAAGAGAGACGTCAGCAGAAGCTGGCTTGGGAGTCAACTGGATTGATCCACGCTGGAGCCAGAGGGCTTGGCACTCTAGGGGAAGCTGGAAGGGCTAAGCGCTCACCTCTGCGGTGACTTGTCCTGGCCGTGAGTCACTGCCATGCGGGAGTGTGCCTCGCGTAGACTTATGCATGTCTCTCTGCGTCTGGAGCTGCAGTGCTTGCAGGACGAAGGTCACCCTGGGCTTCCTGATAACCGTGGTCATCTAGCAAGAAGTGGGCCACCTGCGGGGTGTCCACCAAGATGACACTGATGAGTAGGCGTGCAGGTCAAAGTAAACTGTTCATGCTGCCTGGTGGGGACCTCAGTCTTCGAAGAAGTGAAGAGACAGCCAGAGGTCTACTCGGGACAGACAGACATAGGCTGGGGGTGTAGATCCACCCGCCAACACCCATGTCCAGTGGAGAAGCAATGACAGAAGCCAGAACTCCCACCTTCTGCTCCCCATAAGGAATTTGGGTCCAGGCTCCCAGAGGGGAAGAAATGTCAGAGGAAGATGCCCAGAGGGCTCTGAACCCCAACTCCACCTGTACCCAGAGACAGGGGAGGAAACAAGGACAGACATTCAGAAGTAGTAACAGGTGTAGTTGTGACTTAGAAAGGAAGAGAAGGCAGGACCATAAAAAAATAGGCAAAAATATGTTTATGTATATGTACATGTATATGTATATGTATGTGTATGTGTATATGTATATATATATATATGTATATATACAGATCATTATAGAAATTCCCCACTAGGGAAAGAGAGAGACAGGCTGGGAGTATGGATCCATCTGTCAACGCCCATGTTCAGTGGGGAAGCAATTACAGAAGCCAGACCTTCTACCTTCTGCATCCCACAATGACCCTGGGTCCATGCTCCCAGAGGGATAAAGAATGGGAAAGCTATCAGGGGAGGGGATGGGATATGGAGATCTGGTGGTGGGAATTGTGTGGAGTTGTACCCCTCTTATCTTATGGTCTTGTTAGTGTTTCCCCCAGGGCTCCCCCCAGGGCTCTGTTCTGGCTCCTACGCTATTTAATATTTACATCAATGACCTCCCAGAAACTTCTTCAAGGAAGTTTATCTACGCCGATGACATCTGCTGTGCAACTCAGGCATCAAAGTTCAACATCCTCGAGGAAACACTCACGAAAGACATGTCTCTGATATCTGATTACTGTAAAAAATGACGACTAATCCCTAGCACTGCAAAAACGGTATCATCTGTTTTCCATATACACCATGTCTCGGCCTCGCGTGAGCTTAATGTGCAGCTTGGCGATACGAGAATCCGGCATGAAGCCCAGCCAGTCTATCTTGGTGTTACTCTCGATCGCACTCTGTCATTTCACGAACATCTCATAAAAACTGCAGCAAAGGTGGGCGCGAGGAATAACAGCATTGCAAGACTGGCCAGCTCCACATGGGGCGTGAGCGCTTCCACACTACGATCATCATCTCTGGCATTATGCTATTCCAGTGCAGAATACTGTGCCCCAGTATGGTTATGTAGCCCCCATGTCCACTTGGTCAATTCCAAATTGTATTCCTCCATGAGGATAATTTCTGGAACCATCCGTTCCACCCTGGTTCCATGGCTGCCAGTTCTTAGCAACATCGCCCCGCCAGATATTCGTCGGGATGCAGCATCATCTAAGTTCATTTCCCAAGTCTACGCTCGACCAGACCTGCCAATATACGCGGATATCTTCGCCCACCCTGTCCAACGCTTGACGTCTCGTCACCCAATCTGGTCCCCTATGCCTACACTGAACTTCTCTGTTCCAGTCTCTTGGAAACAGAGTTGGCAGTCAGCTGAGGTAAAGAACAAACACCTCATCACAGACCCCTGCAAGCATCAACCCGGCTTTGACCTAGCACGTTATGATTGGGCCCTCCTCAATCGCTATCGAACAGGCCATGGCCGGTGCGCCGCTATGTTCCATCGCTGGGGAGCCAGAGACGACCTGAACTGCCCCTGCGGCTCCAGACAGACTATGACCCACATAGTCAACGACTGCCACCTCTCCAGATTCAAAGGAGGTCTCAAAACTTTACATCAGGCTCAACCTGACGCTGTTGACTGGCTACGGAAGAAGGGCAAACGCTAAAAGAAGAAGTGTTTCCATTTATAAATAAATAAATTTAAAAAAAAGAAAAAGAAATGATAGTCAGCCCATATCTGTGCTCTTGTGAGAACCACTGCAGTTTCCAGTGGAGGGAATGGGGACACAGAGCTCTGGGGGTGGACTTATACCCCTGTTATCTTAGAATCGTGTAAATCACTAATATAAATTTAAAAGTAAGGAAATGGAGAAACAGTCATGAATTCAACTTCCAAGCCTGTGTCCCATCAGAGTGCCGGACTTCGTGGACGCCCAGCACCCACTGTCCTCACCCATGTGACCAGCTCTGCCCCATCAACACCATCACGTGTCGGTGTGTCGTGCACAGGCCCCTGGGCTTGGGGAGAGAAGACCCAGAGTTGTCGAGAATATTTTATTTTCTGTCTGTTGAGATGTTTAGGAGCTGAGGAATTATCATCTCTGATCTGGCTCAAAACTGAGCCTTCTCAACAGAGGAGGGGGAGGTACCCCCTTACACTTTTGTAACGTGGGACAGCCTCATTACTTACACCATTCCTGTTTTTTAAAGAAATCAGTTTTTTAAAAAATATATATAATATATATTTATTACTGGATAGAGACAGAGAGAAATTGAGAGATAACTGCAGTCCTGTGAAGCTTTCTCCCTGCACATGGGGACCAGGGGCTTGAACCCAGGTCCTTTTGCACTGTAATGTGAGTGCTTAATCAGGTGCACCACCACCTGGCCTCCTTTTTAAAGATTTATTTTTTTTCAATTTTTATTTATTTCTGCTCAGGTGGGTGGATGGGCTTGCCAAGTTTCTATGGAAAAACCCAAACAGAAAAGGAAGCTTGAAAGGGGGTGGGGGATGTCCCATTTAGTTGAGCACATGTGTCACCTTGCACAAGGACCCAGGTTCAAGCCCTTTCTCCTTACATGCGGGGTGGGGAGGTGGGGGGTGAGCTTCATGAATAGTGAAGCAGCGATACGGGTGTCTCTCTCCCTCTCTGTCTCCCTCTGCCTTCTCGATTTCTGTCTCTATTAAATAAAAAAATAATAGCAAGTTAAAACAAAAAAGAAGACATCTTGCTAGTCTTCCACATTCCACTGTGAGTCCTTGTATGTGGGTCACAGCAACAGGGAGAGAGATTTGAGAGCCAGACTCAAGCCTGCATGCCAGCCAGGCGGCTCTCCAGGCACCTTTGAATTTTAGAGCGTGTCTGCCTGGCTGCAGAGGTCTAGGGAGCCCGTGAGGGTCTGGGGAGCTTGGGCTCCATCATGGAGATGCCACTGAGCCGTGTCGCAGCCACTGGGCCCCGCCGAGCCCCCTTGGCCCGAGTGCCCAGCTCTGCTTTTTGCTCAGACTTGCATGTTAGTCATAACTCTGCGGCCCCTCAGGTCTGGGGAAGGTGCAGCCAAGAGCCCTCTGAAGCTGCTGTCTCAGATCAGTGGGGTCCCTGATGCAGAGGGCGGGTCTGTGGAAGGTGCAGCCAAGAGCCCTCTGAAGCTGCTGTCTCAGATCAGTGGGGTCCCTGATGCAGAGGGCGGTGAGTCTGCCCCTGGACATGGGGCAGCTACAGACCCCAGGGTGCTGTCTGCTGAGCCAGGGCAGAGGGAGGCAGGGATGGGCTCCCTTTCCCCAGGGCTCTCCTGGGCCCCTGTCATCCCCACCCTGCAGGGAACAGAGAAGAGAGGACAGGGAGATACCAAGGCTCCCAGGGGTGTCAGCCTCAGACCTCTGGTAGAGGCACTCCCAGGCCTGCGTGGGAGCCAGCTAGCCAGGCCCTGGCCCTGCTCTGCTGTCAGTGACTGTGCTCCTCTCTGCCTACTTAGCAATTTCCACACCCTTACAGGTGCCCATGGGAGAAGCCATGTAACGCCCACCCCTGTCATGGCCAGGATGCTGCCTTGATGGCAGAGTGCTTGCTGGCCCGAGAGCCCAGATTTAAGCCCCTGCACTGCTCACACCACAGCAGAGTGGTGCCCTGGTCTCTCTCTCTCTCTCTCGCTCACTCGCTCTCATAAAATGTGAGCCTGAGCAGTAGAGTTACCCTCCTAATGCACAGTCCGGGCTCAAGCCCTGGCAGCCCACAGGAGGGGCCACAGCACCAGGAAAAGCCCCACTGTGTGTCCTCTCTCAGAAGGAAAAGTAGACCTGGGGATTATGAAGTCATCTCTGCACATTGCCTAGTCACACAAATATCTGCCTATGTCTACCTCTCTGTGCCTATTTATGGATCTGTCTATCATCTGTCTATCGTCTGTCTGTCTGTCTACCTATCATCTTTCATCTACTAATCATGTCAATCATCTTTTGTATATCCATCTATCAATCATCTTTAAAAAAATTTTTTTAAAGATTTTATTTATTTCTTTATGAGAAAGACAGGAGGAGAGAGAAAGAACCAGACATCACTCTGTCTGGCACATGTGCTGCCGGGGATCAAACTTGGGACCTCACGCTTGAGAGTCCAAAGCTTTACTACTGTGCCACTTCCCGGACCACAGCAATTATCTTTCTACTATCATCTATTATCTATAACCTATCTATGTCATCTTTCCTCTATGAATCATATCAATCATCTTTCATCTATCTACCTATCTACCTACCTATCTACTCATCATCTAGCTATCAATCATGTATCTGTCATTACACACATACACACACACACACACACACACACACACACACACACACACACGTAGACTCCACTGTGTAACCGTCACACTCTCTCTCTCTGTCCAGTCATATATAGATGAACCCATGGGCTGCTTCCATCTCTCAGCTGCTGTGAATGACATGCCTTAGACATGGAGGCAGGCTGGGTGAGAACGCATTTTGCACCAAGTGCACTTGAGGTCAGCATCGGGAAGGACTGGTTAAGGAAATCACAGGCAGGTGATTTGGAAACTGGTCACAGTGGTGACAGGATGCTCACTGAGCTGGACGAGTCCTGCAGTGGAAGAAGGTACGAGAACAGACGTCTTGGGTGTCGTGGGAGGGGTGGTCTTAGCCATGGGAGAAGGGGGGCATCCGAGAGTCTTCCGGAAGCACTGCTGGGCCTGTGGAGCCATGATGCCTTCTGAGTTGTGCTGACCCGAGGTCATGTCCACCTGGATGCAAAGCAAGAGATGGGCCTTGTGATAGCCCTCACCTCCCCTGGGACCATTCCCCAGCCCCCGTCCTCTGTGGATGGATTTACCTGCCTGGAGATTTCAACCTTCCCAGAGCTTCCTGTGGGAACTTGCATTCTTGGGGTCCCCTGGCACCCTGCTTTCTCTCTTTATTTCTCTCTCTCTTTCTTTTCTCTCTCTCTTTCTTTCTTTCTTTCTTTCTTCTCTCTCTCTTTCTTTCTTTCTTTCTTTCTTTCTTTCTTTCTTTCTTTCTTTCTTTTTGCAACTGATTGCAGTCCTCTGTCCTTCCCTTCCCTGGCTCAGCGGCCACTGTCTGGTGTCCCAGGGCTGACCTTCCATAGCTGTTAGGCTGGCTCTAACAGCCTATGAGCTGGGAATAATCCTGGCTCAAAGCCTGGGAAAAAAACCACCTTGTCAGGACACCCAATTACCATTCTGAAGGTTGCTGAGTGAGCACAAAATTGGATGGAGAAGAGCAGGCTATTCCTCAGGGACGTCTCTGCTGTGCTGGGACAGCACGATGCTGTGTCCTTTCCAAGGCTGAAGGGATTTCCAGAAATAGAAGGGAGGGAATTACCACAAATTGGGACATCCATCTAGAGTCCTGCCCCTTCAGGAATCTACCATCATCCTGCAAGGATAAAAGCAATGACTGCCTCCGCACTGCCAGTGTCAAGATGCACTTCAGCTCTCTGTAGTGCACCCCGGCTTGACTTGCTCCTCTCCTGAGGGGTCCTGAGGAGTCAGCTTTATCTCACGGGGGAGGGAGGGCAGTGTTTGCAGATGTGGTCCTACAGCCACAGGGAAGCTTTGGGGAAGACTTGTTGAGAATGGACCTGAGCCACCTGGGCCATTTCTTCTCTTTCAGCTTCACCTTTGCTCTCTCTCTTTTTTTTCCTCCAGGGTTATTGCTGGGCTCAGTGCCTGCACCATGAATCCACTGCTCCTGGAGGCCATTCCCCCCCCCTTTTGTTGCCCTTGTTGTTGTAGCTTCTTTGTGGTTATTATTATTGCCATTGTTGATGTTGTTCATTGTTGGATAGGACAGAGAGAAATGGAGAGAGGAGGGGAAGACAGAGGGGGGAGAGAAAGATAGACACCTACAAGACCTGCTTCACCGCCTGTGAAGCGACTCCCCTGCAGGTGGACCAACTGGTAGCAAAAAGATATTGGAACATCAAGTACAATGGCTCAAGCAGTGCTTGGTCTAAGTACCCACAACAACCTTGGCTCTCTTTAAGGCAGTGCTGTTGTGGGTACTTAGAATTCATTAGCTTAGCTCAGGTGCCAGGAATCTAGCAGATAGTCAGCACTCAGAGATTCTGTCTAATCACCTTCATCCCGATTCTGACCATAGTATCATTACCACAGGAATGGCTGTGCTGCCACCACCAGTACCACTGCCATGTCTCCTGTGGTTATGGCCATCTTGGTAGTGATTAACATCATCTTAAGTGTCCTCACCACTATCCCATGGTAATCATTAACACTGTTGGCCCTCTCTGTGGTCCTTATCCTAGACACCATCATCTATCATCACCACAAACACCATCACCATCACCACCATCACCACCATCTCTTCCAGCATCACCACCATCTCTTTCACCATCACCACCATCACCACCATCTCTTCCAGCATCACCATCATCTCTTTCACTATCACCATCACCAACACCACTTCTACTGTTGGTATGCATGAGACCCCTTCTGTTTCATTTGGTTTAAATCCCCCCTGCTTAACACTATTCTGTTTACATAACCACTTCATTCTATTTACATAACCGCTGTTAACAAGCACCTCCCTCCAGGGCATTGGTTCAATCCTCACTGTTTCATGATATGTTTTTGCTCCACCCCCCCTCCTTGTCACACCTTGATCCCTTCTTTGTCACACCCTGATTTTCACCAGTCACTTTTCTCTCCATCCTCTCTATGTCACATCCTGTTTCCACCCTACTTGGGAAGTATATATAAAGACAGCATTGTGAGTTTTACAGTACTGTACTTTGAGTTTAGCTTAGCTCATCTTAGATTGTGCTGCGTCCTGCATGAATAAAGAGATACTGCCTACAGCTCAACCATGAATCCCTGGTCGTCTGTTACCCGCCCGTGAAGCTAGCCCGGCGAAAACAACATAGCCCGTCGAAAACAACATTCTACCATCACCACCATCACCACTATCTCTTCCACCATCACCACCATCTCTTCCACCATCACCACCATCACCACATCTCTTCCACCATCACCATCACCACCATCTCTTCCACCATCACCACCATCTCTTCAACCATCACCACCATCTCTTCCACCATTTCACCATCACCATCACCACCATCTCTTCCACCACCATCATCACTATCACTATCACTACCATATCTTCCACCATCACCACCACCACCATTTCTCCCACCATTATCACCACCACCATTTCTTCCACTACCACCATCACCACCATCTCTTCCACCATCACCACCATCTCTTCCACCATCACCACCATCTCTTCCAGCATCACCACCATCTCTTTCACTATCACTATCACCAACACCACTTCTACCATCACCACCATCACCATCATCTCTTCCAGCATCACCACCATCTCTTTCACTATCACCATCACCAACACCACTTCTACCATCACCACCATCACCACTATCTCTTCCACCATCACCACCATCTCTTCCACCATTTTCACCATCACCATCACCACCATCTCTTCCACCACCATCATCACTATCACTATCACTACCATATCTTCCACCATCACCACCACCACCATTTCTCCCACCATTATCACCACCACCATTTCTTCCACTACCACCATCACCACCATCTCTTCCACCATCACCACCATCTCTTCCACCATCACCACCATCTCTTCCAGCATCACCACCATCTCTTTCACTATCACTATCACCAACACCACTTCTACCATCACCACCATCACCACCATCTCTTCCAGCATCACCACCATCTCTTTCACTATCACCATCACCAACACCACTTCTACCATCACCACCATCACCACTATCTCTTCCACCATCACCACCATCTCTTCCACCATTTTCACCATCACCATCACCACCATCTCTTCCACCACCATCATCACTATCACTACCATATCTTCCACCATCACCACCACCACCACCATTTCTCCCACCATTATCACCACCACCATTTCTTCCACTACCACCATCACCACCATCTCTTCCACCATCACCACCATCACCACCAACACCTATCATCTCCATCATCTCTATCCTCTTCCTCTTCACCATCACAACCATCCTCTCTATTATCATCACCAACATGACCACCAACATCATCTCTATTGTTCATTGCCTCAATTGTTTTCCTCTCCACCACTTTTATGGTCACCCACACACTGGCTATGATGGCTTTGCCCTCTGAAAACCTAGATTAAGTTGTTGCAATCCTCTCTTGACCCTTGTGAAAACATAATACTTTCCCTGTGACTCTGGTAAGCTCTCTAGTGGCTGGCGTACCTCCTCAGGGCTGCCTCTGGCCAGCAGAAACCAGCCTTTGCTGACTTTGCTGAATGTGCCAGTCACTGTCCTAGTCAGCCTCTGCCGTGGGCTCTATGACTCACCAAGATACACTCGTGGAAATGGGCGCCTTCACGAACACCACAGGAAATCGGAGCCACACAGAATTGGCATCTGGTGGTCAGTCAGCTCATTCTCCTTCCACACTCATTTCCCATCACTCTACCCTGTTGCCTCCAGTCTTTATTTCTTCACTTCCTTCCTCTCTTACCCTGGACCTCAACTTCATGCCTATGTATGCTACATCTCCGATTGACTTTTGTCTTCCCAGTGTTAGATTTATTCCAAGTGGTTGGTCAAAATATTTTTGTGAACATACTTCCCTCTTTAATGCCGGCATTCCCCTCCACTCCAGTCCCCGACAGGTGTAGGGAGCAGCTGAAGTCACTGCTTTTCTAGACGCGTGCTGCTGGTTGCCTTCTTCTTCTTCTAGCGTTTGCTGGTTGCCTGAAATAACTCTATTCCTCTTCTGCTTCCAACATGTAGAAGAATCAATTTTTTCCCCCCAGAAAGGCTGTGCTTGCCCAAGAGAGGACTCTGGAAACATCTTTCCTTACTATGTTTAGTTCTGTTATAACACCATGGCTGTCTAATCACCAGCCTATAATTTTCATCACATACTGAATAAGAAGACAAAATGCAGAACAGAATCCCACTTAAACGATCTTTCTTGAAATACAGTTGGGGAAATAATAAAGGTTTAAATGAGCCGCCTATGCCAGAGTTCAGCAACAGATAGAACTCAGCCTTTGAAAATGGACTGATTTGTAAAAAAGAAAAAAAGGAAAAGGCTGCTAGAAGCTTCCTCAGGACTGAGCCCCGAGGCTGGTCTGATGGCTGCAGCCAGAGTGGGTTTGCTTCCAAGAGAACAGAGAGGATTTGGGATGCTGGCGCTGAGCCCCATCCGTCTGTTGTGAGCTTTGGGAGTCAGGAGATGTTTCTGAGACTCCAGAACTAGATCATTCACCTGTGCCCTCTGGGGCTCGCCTCCACTCCTTCCAGGTGTGAGTCAAGGGGAAGTAATTATGCATCTGAGGGAAGCGCCTCTCGGTGGGTTGGCAGGGGACCCCCAAACCATCACTTCCCAGGTTATGTTGACGCTCATTGTTTACCTCAGGTTGTCCCTGGGGCTCAGTGCAGCCACTCTGAATCCACTGCTCCTGGCAGCCATTTTTCCCCCACTTTATTGGATAGGACAGAGAGACACCAAGAGAAGAAGTGAGGAAGAGAGAGAGAGAGAGAGGGAGAGAGAGTGAAAGGGAGACACCTGCAGACCTGCTTCACTGCTTGTGAAGCCTCCTCCCGGCAGGTGGGGAGCCTGGGTTGGGACCCAGATCTTTGGGCTGGTCCTTGTGTTTAACAGTGTGTGCGCTTAACCAGGTGCGCCACCACCTGGCCCCCCTCAGGTGTTCACTTTGCAACTGGGATTCCTGCCACAGGACCCTAGTAAGGCTTTAAGTGTGGTCTTTATAGAAATCGTTATTCTAATTTTGAAATGTTTTATTGGGGGAGTTAATGGTTTACAGCAAATACAGTTGTTGGTACCTGTGTAAAATTTCTCAGTTCTCTGCAAAACACCCCCCCCCCCAGCCTAGGTCCTCCTCCACCATCAGGCAACAGAATGTGAACAACCCCCCTCCCCCGCCCAGAGTCTTTCCTTTGGGGCCAGACACCAAACCCACCATGTTCTGCTTGGTGTTTCCCCTTCTGCTCTGATGTCTCCACTTCTGTCCATGAGTGAGATCAGCCCATCTTCATCCTGCTCTTTCTGGCTGATGTCACTTCACGGGATTCTTTTAAGCTCCATCCAAGGGGAGGTGAAGAAGATGACTTCATCATTCTTCACAGCTGAGTAGTATTCCCTTGGGTATCTAGACCACAGCTTTCTCAGCCACTCCTCTGTGACTGGACTCCTGGGTTGTTTTATCCCCCTTGTTGATGTGCTGACGTGACATCTGCTAATCTCACCCCCCTGGCCCTGCCTCCCTCTTGGTTCACCGGCTCTAACAGTTGACATCATTAGGTCCATATTACCAACAGGTGTGCCTTCACCTGCCCGTGGCTCTGACGTCACCGGCAGGGTTCAGTGAGCTTGCAGTTAACTGCGCACAGAACCTCAGAGCACAACAGAGTTTAGCTTCCGGGAACACGAGGGTCACCTGGCAAGGTCACAGGCTCCAGCTTGCTGTGGCCCCATCCTCACCCGTGTGGATTCTCATAAGTGAGGTGTCAGCACTTGGGCTCCTCTGAGGAATGGCTTTCACCACCCCCCAGGAGCAAGGACAGCGCCTCTACCGGACGTAATCTGCATGAGCAGTAGTGAAAGAATTCAGGGTTTTGCGAATAACAGTTCCTTTCAAAGGGGCTCCCTTTAAATGTAGGCTGGTATTATGCAGACATGAGAACTTCTTAATTTTCATGACTTTCATTCCTTGAATTGTATTTAAACACACGCTTTTTATTGACGGTGACGTGCCTTAATGTGATAATTTCCCCCCTCTCAAGTACTCCGCTATACACTGAGTGTTCAACAGGCAAAGCATTCTGCAGAGAATAAAGATTTTATGGATTGAGAGCCTGCACCTTTGTAATAAAATGTAAAGCACTTAATCCCTAAGCTGCTCGAGCCTTCTGTAATATCCACGGGGAATTCACAGGTATTGAATTAGCTGCCAGGGGTTTTTTGAAAATGTTCTCCAAATGTCATAAAATAGATATGGCAAAATTGAAAGATATTGAGAACTACAAGGAAAAATAATAATGTCAGATCACCTACTAAGACTCACGTGTGGCTTGGTGGGGTGAAGTTCCCCAGCCCCTTGGCATTTTCTTTTTCATTTCTTATTTTTATTAGGGGTTAATGGCTTATAGTAAATATAGTTGTTGGTACATGTGTAAAATTTCTCAGTTTTCTGCAAAACACTCCCCCCTGACTCTTGCCTGGATTGACTTGTGTCTAAGTAAGGTAATTAAAGAGTTCACAGTTGTGAAAATTAACAGTTGTTTCAATATTATTTCAATCCCAGAGTTGGAGCTCAGTGGCTTAAAAGCCTCTTTTGTTCTTTTTCTTTCCTATAGGTTATGGGAGCCTGAGGGCTTTTAAAAGATAAGTAGGCTTCTTAGCTTAATCACTGACTCCTGACCAAGAGATAAAGTAGGGTGGGGCAGAGATAATCCAGAGGTTATGGAAAGAGACTCTCACAGCCCCACAGCTAGGCCATGGAGGTGAAGGTAGAGATCTTCTCCCCAGTTTCCTGGTCAGTTCTCTGTCCCCTGGTGTCATCACAGGGCCTCCCCACTGCTGCTCCAGATTCTGAGGGCATCAGCAATGAGGACTCACAGCTGCATTTGGTGAGTCTCAGGGGAGTCCTCTTCTCCCTACAGCCGTCTTTTTGTTGGTGAAACAGACTGGAGGTGGTGCCTCAACTGGTAAACTGCTGGTCTGTTACCAGCCGCTGAATCTCTCCTTAAGCTCCTCTCTGTCCAGGAGCCACACGTGTTTGCACTCACTGGTGACTTGGTGGGTTTCTGAAGTCGTTCTAGTCCTGCCTTGTTGCGGTCCCAGGTGATGCCCTTTGGTGTTCCTCGTTGACCCAGGAGAGGAGAGGAGAGGAGAGAAACACAGCTGCAGTTGTTCCATAGCCCCGCCTCTGCATTTTTGATGCAGCAATATTCAGAGTTTCACATTTCAAGTAATGCTGCATTGCATATTTTAGTCTGAAGTATATTTTATAAGCCAAAGGGTTATTTTAGATCATGATGAATAGGTTTAAGTCAAAAAGATTTCTTTTTTAATGGAAATAGAACATGTGGAAGTGGAGCTCAGAAATGAAAAGCTGTAAATGGAATAGGAAAATCTTTAAAGAAGAAACTCTGCTTAAATTAAAAAGTAACCTGGAGACAATGAAGCCGGGAATGTGAAAACAGGCTATTATGAATTTTCTAATTAGTCATATTTATTTGTTGAGAAAGGAATGAAAATGAGCAAGAAAATTAGTCTCCCCAAATATGAAACATTAAGCAGGCCAGACAAATCTCTTTATATTCCCTATTAAAAGAAGGTTGAGTTTTCAATCAGATGATGAGACTGGAAAAAGAGTAATTCTCCTCAAACCCACCTTCGTCATGGCAGACAGAGTTCCAGCCGGCTGTTAGGAGACAGGAAAATGATATTCATGAAATGGGTGAGTTGGGCAAGAAAGATGACATCTCAGACATCGTTCTGCTCGTGTGGGAATGTCTCCGGCAAATGTCCTCTGATTCAAATTTCTGGCTCTGATTGGCCTTTGGTTAGCTTGACAGAATATGCAGTATGTTGCATCAAAAGTATTTCAAGTGGAAAGAAAGAGAGTGTCAGAACCCACTCCCACATTTTAAGTTTCAAGGCAAAGTCTATCATGACTCTTTATGGCTCCTCTGACTGGGAACGTAAGACGTCTCTGAACAAAAAGTCTCGCATCTCATTACTACCACGGACAAAGACCGAATAAGATAGCAGACAGTCAAGCATTCCAGGACAGCTTGTGAGACCAGAAACGGTGCTGGAGTGATCTTAAGGAGTAAGAAGGCAATAGACAGCTATTACTGCAGCCGAGTTACGTGGGAGCTCGGTCTACTTTGACAATCCCATGATTAGGATTTAGTATTCTTGACCTCACCATGATTTATGCCATTTAATACTATCTCCTAATAACTAAATCTTAGGTAATGACAGGACCAGATGATTCTGATCTACTTGGTCTAAGGTTGTAGATAGCTCAGAATTTGGAAACAAACAAACGGTATTTCTAGAAAACCTTTAACAATTTAAGCCCAGTGTCAGAATTTAATCACTTTACAAACCTGAAACATAACGTGCTTAGACTAAAGGAATATATACTCAGAACTGATATCTGGGTAGTCAAGGGACTTGAGACATATCCAATCTACTTTTCCTCTGACACACTGAATAAATAATGATTTGCAAGATTATAAGATAATAGAGGTATAGTTTATCCCCACCCCACCCCTGAAAATCCACCTTCCACCCATTACTTTGGGGTAATACACCAAACCCAGTCCACGTTCTGCTTTGTGTTTCTCCTCCGGTTCTTATTTCTCCACTTTTGTCCAGAGTGAGATCAGCTCATCTTCATCCTTCTCTTTCTGGCTGATCTCACTTCACAGGATTCCCTCAAGCTCCATCCATGTGTGCTTAACCCGCTGCACTACTGCCTGACTCCCCGCCCTTGTTGTTTTTTATTGTTATAGTTATTATTATTATTTTTACATTTTTATCTTTACTTATTTATTGAATAGAGACAGCCAGAAATCAAGAGGGAAGGGGGCGATAGAGAGGGAGAGAGAAAGACAGACACTTGCAGACCTGCTTCACTGCTTGTGAAGCGACCCCCTGCAGATAGGGAGCTGGGGGCTCGAACCAGGATCCTTACACCGGTCCCTGCACTTTGCGCCACCTGCATTTAACTCACTGTGCTACCGCCCGACCCCCATGATATAATTTTCAAGGCCCCCCCCCCAAATTTTGAATTTCTGCTGTGCTGTTTTAACTTCTTTATCTCTGGATGCGGCTTCTACTGACATGTGTCCGAGTGTCTGGGTTCTGTCCTTGCTGTGTCTAACCCAGTGAGGGCCCATCAGGAGCAATGCTCTTGTCTGCTGCACTGCTTCTGATGCTGCCGTTCCTGCTCAGCTCCTGCCCGGCATCCTGCCTCTGCTTACACTGGCCGTCCGTATCCGTTCTGGTCCGGGTGGGCGTCTGTAGTGGAGTGTCTGGGGTGGGGTTGCTTACGGAGATGCTCTTCTCACTGGAGAGGCTGCACGTCTGAGGTCACGGCAGCAGCAGGCTTGGCATCTGCTGGTCATCACCTGCTCATTACACAAGCCTGAAAATACACACCCACCATAAATGCTAGCCCAGTGTGCATTTGGGGTTAAAAGTGACTATTCAGTATTGGATGGTCTCACTCAGGGACAGAAGTGGAGACATCAGAACAGCAGGGGAAACGCCAAGCAGAACGTGGACTGGGTTTGGTGTCTGGCCCCAAAGGAAAAGACTGTGGGGGTGAAGGTGGGGGGCTCTCAGGTCCTGGTGCTGGTGGTGGAGGAGGCCCTGGGCTGGGGGAGAGAGTATTCTGCAGAAAACTGAGAAATTTTACACATGGTGGTCTGGGAGGTGGTGCAGTGGCTAGGGCACTGGACTCTCAAGAATGAGGTCCTGAGTTCAATCCCCGGTAGCACATGTACCAGAGTGATGTCTAGTTCTCTCTCTCTCTCTCCCCTATCTTTTTCATTAATAAATGAAATCTTTTTTTTTTAAAAAAAGGAAATTTTACACATGTACCAACAACTGTATTTACTGTATTAATTCCTCCCGTTAAAAAAAAATGGCTATTCAGGCATTGGGCAACTAGTCACTCGGTAGTGGGTCTGCATGGCCTTGCACGGGGCTCAGCTTAGATTCCAGGCATCATACGAGAGGCATTGCAGCCATGGAGGGAGCTCCAGTGATGGTGATCTCTCCCTCCCTCTCTCTCTCTATCTGAACAGAAAAGTAGATGACCTTATCACCTCCCCAAACCTGCCCCTCTGACACTGCCCTCCAGGGAGGTAGAGAAGTGTGGACTCGGACCCGTGACAGGACACAGACACTCAGCCCACACCATCCTCTGCGTTTGCAGCTCTCTGTCATTTTTTTTTTTCCACAGGGCTCCTTAACATACTAATCACAGTTATTTAAAATTCCCTGTCTGGTAATCTCAACATCTGTGTTTTATCGGGTTCTGTATTCGTTCTGCCTTTTCAGACAATTTTTTTCCTCGCCTCTTTGCAAGCTTTGCGACTTTTATTTTTATTTTTTGGGAGGCGGGTAAAAATAACCATGGAGGTGAAGAGGAGTTTCTGTGAGATTTTTCTAGTCTGACTGGGGGTGGGTGGGCTGCTCCCTTCCTAGGTCTACGTGTCGGTGGGTGGCCAGGCTTTGCCCTCCTGTGGGTGCTCTCTACGTGTTCCAGTTGTCTTTGGGTCCTCATTTTATCTGGCTGAAACACCGTCCTGCTGATTACTTTCTGCTTAACTCAAACAGGATGGCTAGAAGGGGGTGGGGGTGGGAAGGGAGCCCCCAGCGCATCTGGGAGGGGATCTGGATTGGATGGGAGGCTGGGTGGGACACTGGTGAGCGTGTGAAGGTCTGCAGGGAATGTCAGCACCGCTCAGCTCTAGCTACTAGTGTGTGTGTTTTCTTAAACCTCACTTTACAATAACATAAGATTCTTAAGAGCACAGCTTAGGGATATGTGTTTATATTGCTTTATGGTGGAAGAATCTTGAAATGTATCAAGAAGTGGTGGAATCGATAGCAAAGCAGAGGAAGTGCTACATAAGAGTCCCATGAATCAAATATTATGTGACACAAATCAAGGGAGGCTTTGAAGTCCTAGGCCCACTTGGCTTAAACTCTGTTTTGGAATCGTGAGGAATCGATATGAAAAAATATATGTCGGGAACAGCTAACACAAAATATTTTTGCTGACCCAAAAAAAGCAAGACTCAAGTGTGCTCACCTCATGTGAGTTGGCGGTTTGGGAGAAGTGCTGCTGTCTAATTAAGAGTGAGGGTGGATGGGGCTGGTTCACCCTGTGAGCACACCTGTTCCCATGCATAAGGACTCAGGTTCAAGCCCTCAGTCCCCACCTGCGGGGGGGTGGGTTGTGAGCACTGGAGCAGTGTTTCGGGTGTCTCTACCCTCTCTCCCTCTCTCTCTTTTCAATTTCTCTCTGTATTTACCCAATGAACAAATAAGACGATAGACACAGGAAGAACGCCGTTGGACTTCACGTTACAGGGTTGCTGAGTCTGGACAGCTGGAGTCTGAAATCATTTGGATTTTCAATGGGCACAAAAGAGTCTATCCTGAAAATTTCTGGAAAGATAGGAAGTTTGTCCTGCATTTCATAAAAATGCAGATTTCGGTGCTCAGGAGGTGACCCAGCGGCAGAGCAGTGCCACCCATGCGGTACCCTGAGTTTTGTCCTTAACACTTAGCACCTTGGGCAGATGGTGGTGGGGCACTGCTTTGACCTCTCCCCACCTCTCTCTCTCTCACACACACTTTCTCTTTCTCCCCCAAATTAGAAAAATAAAACCTTAGACTTGAAAGGTGGCTAAGTGTAAAGGTCTTGGGTTCAGCCTATGACTCTGTTTAGAAGAAAGGAGAAACAGATGGACAGCTTTTGAAATACATGAGTAAATTCAGCCTGTCTGACCCCAGCGACCTCGTCACAGGCTCTCCCAGCTGGGGGGAGGACGGATGCCACTGGGCAGGTGTGGGTCCCCGTGAGGCCATTTTAGAGTCCTTTTCACCACGGACTGAGCTCTGACATGTGCTCCTAGCTGCAGTGCTTGTCAGGCTTCAGTGCCAATAATGCACGTGCGTGTTGGGAACACCGGTTTACTCACGGTGAGCAAAGAGCATTACGGGACATGGATGTAGTTAGCATATGGCTGAGAGCAGCCTGCCATCAAGAGCACAGGACCAACATATGCAAACTCACAAGGGATTGTGGGTGTGGGGGCTGCCTAAACATGTGTCTGCCATAAGTGGCTTCCCTTCCTGCTGGCCTTCACCTGGTTGTCTCTGTCTTCTCCATGGACCCAATGCTGTTGTTCCTGGACCCAGAATGTATTGAAGGCGAACGCTGGTGAATTAAGTTTTGAAGACTCCTGCACATTTCCAGCTAGCCTTATTATTATTATTATTTTGACCTCCAGGATCAGTAGATTTGTAGTTCAGGCACCGAGTCCCAGCAATAACCCTGGAGGCAAATATATATATATATGGCTGAGTTTTGTATACCCTGAAAGCATATCACAGTGCCATACATAATACCTGACACAGGTAAGTAATGTGAAAGAAAGGGATTCAGAAGCTAGGGAAATAGTGATTAAGAAAAGGCATTCATGCCTGAAATTCCAAGGTTCCAGGTTTAATACCTAGCACCATTACAAGACAAGTGATTTAATACTAAATTGCAAGGTCTCAGGGATACAATAATGCACCATTCCCACCACCAGAGCTCTGTCCTCACTCCCTTCACTGGCAGCTCCAGCAGTTCTCCTAAGGTTGCGGATGTGGGTTGACTATTATTTTTATAACTATCTGTCTAGATTTGTTTGCATTTGCCCTTTTCTCCCCTATGGTCCCATCTTCTCTTCCTTTCCACGTCACACCTACACCTATTGCTACAGCCAGATGTCCTTCCCCATTCCCTCTTCTCTCTCTGGGTCCTGATGGAGTTGGGGTTCAGAGCCCTCTGGGCATCTTCCCCTGACATTTCTCCCCTCTGGGAGTCTGGACCCAAATTCTTTATGGGGAGCAGAAGGTGGGAGTTCTGGCTTCTGTCACTGTTTCTCTGCTGGACATGGGTGTTGGCAGGTGGGCCCACACCCCCAGCCTGTGTCTGTCTGTCCCTAGTGGGGCAGGGGGGCTCCAGGACACACGGGGGAGTCTTCTGACTATTTTCCATTTTTTATGAACTTAAATAAACATTCATTTCTTTTCTTCTTCTTCTTCTTCTTTTTTTTTAACCAGAGCATTGTTCAGCTGTGGCTTATGGTGGTGTGGGGGATTGAACCTCGGACTTTGGAGCCTCAGGCATGAGAGTCTGTTTGCATAACCATTACGCTATGTACCCTCTGTCAAACATTCATTTCTTAACTCCCACAACAAAGCACAACAGGTAGGTTTTTTTTTAATTTTTTTTTAGTTTTTAGTATATGTGTGTGTCCCTGGGATTCTGGTTCCTCCCCTTGGAAATCTGTGGGCAAACCCAGGAACATTCTGCACTTTTGTCCGAAAGCCTGTGTGCTGCTGTGGCTCTTACCCAAGACATACACCCGCAGAGAGGTTTTGCAGTGAGGGGCCACTTTTCTTTTCCTTCTTCCCGAGGGAGCTATGGAACATTTGTTGCTTTGGGGCAGGTTTAACTCCGTCATAACTCTCCCAAGATTTCTCCTGCTTATGTGATTTCTTGAGACAGCATATGATGTAGTGGACCAGCTGTCTGCTGACTGACTTATAGTTCCTTTCCAGCTGCTTCCTGGAGAGTGGTCCAGGTCGTATTTGGGGAAGACACGTTGGCATCTCTGCTTGAGGCGGCCATCTGGAGGTAGCGAGAAAGTCGGTCCTGGGAGCTGTGAACCAGTGTCCTGGATGACAGCAGTCATGGGGTGAGGACAAGGGCTGTGAGAGTGGAAATGGCTCTGCAAACACTTCTCCGTGGTCGGCCAGTCAGCACTGGGTCCCGCAGGAGGAGTCTGACCATGGCCCTGTCAAACTGTTCTGACTAAGAGCTGTGAGGGAGCCCTCGCCCCAGTTAACATGCCCGTGAGTCCTGCAGACTCTGCCTCCTCAGTCTCTCTTGAACGTGTCTCTCTCGCCCCTCTCCCACTTCACAGATCAGTGGGACAACAACGGCTTCTTCCCTCACCCCACGGGCTGGGCACCACCTGAGTCACTTCTTGCTTAAGCCTGGCCGTGACGGCTTATTGCCGCCCGCCCTAGGCTCACCTTGCTCCAATTACTTCTCCATTCTCACCGAGTAATCACATATCGATCAAAACCCTTCACTGCACCTCCCATGTGTTTTCTCCAGTTTAAAATTCTAGTGGTGAGAGCCAGTTTTTTTTCTGAGTCCACGCCACCTTTCAGATGTCTTCTGCCTGACGCCCACTGCACTGGGCCCCGGGATGGATGATTTCCTCGAGTTTGCTTGTTCCTTCACTGGATTTAACTGCCCCCGTCTCCTCCCTCAAATGCTGCCCACCCTCCTTGCCTGTTCAAATAGAATGTATGCTATACACACCACACTCAGCAACTTGTTATTACTGGGGGTCCAGGCAGTAGCACAGCGGGTTGAGCGCACATAGTGTGAAGCATAAGGATCCACTCAGGGATCCTGGTTCAAGCCTCAGCTCCCCATCTACAGGGTGGTTGCTTCACAAGCGGTAAAGCAGGTCTGTAGGTGTGTTTCTTTTCTTTTTTTGGTAACAAAACTTTTTTTTTTTTACATTCGGCAGTAAATATGACAGTTTGTATATGCATAACATTTCCCAATTAAAAAAATTATTTATTGGGGAATTAATGTTTTACATTCAACAGTAAATACAATAGTTTGAACATGCATAACATTTCCCAGTTTTCCATATAACAATAAAACCCCCACTAGGTCCTCTGTCATCGTTTTGGACCTGTATTCTCACTCCCTACCCACCCACCCCAGAGTCTTTTACTTTGGTGCAATACGCCAATTCCAGTTCAGGTTCTACTTGTGTTTTCTCTTCTGATATTGTTTTTTCAACTTCTGCCTGAGAGTGAGATCATCCCATATTCATCCTTCTGTTTCTGTCTTATTTCACTTAACGAGTTTTTCAAGTTCCATCCAAGATCGGCTGAAAACGATGAAGTCACCATTTTTTATAGCTGAATAGTATTCCATTGTGTATATAGACCACAACTTGCTCAGTCACTCATCCACAGATGTCTTTATTTTCTTTTTTGTTTATAAAATGGAAATACTGACAAGACCATAGGATAAGAGGGGTACATTTCCTCACATTGCCCTCCCCCCAGAGCTCCATAGCCAATCCCTTCCCCTGTTAGCTTCCCTATTCTTTATCCCTCTGGGAGTATGGGCCCAGGGTCATTGTGGAAGGTCTGGCTTCTATCATTATTTCCCTCTGAACATGGGTGTTAGCAGGTCGATCCGTACTCCCAGTCTGTCTCTCTCTTCGCCTAATAGGGCAGGTGTCTATCTTTCTCTCCCCTCTCTCTGTCTCCTCCTCTCTCAATTTTCTTTGTCCTATCAAAAAAAAAAAAAAAAAAGCCTCCAGGAGCAGTGGATTTGTAGTGCAGGCACTGAGCCCTAGAGATAACCCTGGAGACACAAACAATTTATTATTCATTAAACATTGGTGGTGGGCATGGTGAGTTTTACTCTCTCTCTCTCTCCTAAAAGTTTATGATGCTGTGAATCAATATCAATCCTTGAAAATAGAGAGAAGCAAAGACTCAATAATGGAGACAGACTGCTGTAGCCTGGTAGGGGAGGGAACTTTGCTCCTGTGTGAGAGGGACAGGAAGGGCGTGGATGAAGCTGTCCGGCTCTACTTTCCACACAGAGGGCCACTCAGGACCGCCCACCCGCTGTTCCCCAAGGCAGACAGACCTGTGGATTCCGTGTGTCCTGTGAGCTGGGCCTGGCCAGCCCATCTGGTACCAGGTCTGGATGACCTTGTGGGAAGGAATCTGTGCTCTGCAAATATATTGGTTTCTCTGCAAAAACAAGAGTACAAAAATATTTCTGAAGTTCTCCAGGGCCCGAGAGGTGGAGGACGCAGCAGGTGAGGCGTGTGCCTGTGCCTTGTTGTACATGTGCCTCTGCAGGGCATCCCACAACACCGGGGGAAGCCCAGGTGACGTAGTGTCAGTCTTTCTGCGTCTTTGTCAACCTCTCCTTTTTATTTAACAGGCAAAAATAATTTATTAAGATTTGAAATTTGTGATAAGAAAAGCTTGACAAAAGATGCATTGTAATGGGAGTCGGGCGGTAGCGCAGCGGGTTAAGCACACGTGGCGCAAAGCACAAGGACTGGCATAAGGATCCCAGTTCGAGCCCCTGGCTCCCCACCTGCAGGGGAGTCGCTTCACAGGCGGTGAAGCAGATCTGCAGGTGTCTGTCTTTCTCTCCCCGTCTCTGTCTTCCCCTCCTCTCTCCACTTCTCTCTGTCCTATCCAACAACAACAACAACATCAATAATAACTACAACAATAAAACAAGGGCAACAAAAAGGAATAGATAAATACAAGAAAAAAAATCACTGTGTGTATTTGTGTTGGGGAGGGGGGCAGATAGCAGAATGGTTGTACAAAAATACTCACGTCTGAGGGACAAAGTCCTGGGTCAGTCCCCTGCACCAAACCCCCGTAAGCCAGAGGTGAGCAGGGCACTGGTCTCTTTCTGTCCTATCTAACAACGACAATAATAACTACAACAATAAAAACCAACAAGGGCAACAAAAGGGAAAATAAATAAAAGAAAAGAAAATTAAAAAAAAATCTACAACAACAAAAAAGATACGTTGTAATAAAGAAAAAGTGACCACAAATGCTTTGGAAACTTTAAAAATCACTGTGAGAGGGGCTGCATTGGTCTGTGGTTTGTCCTGGGTGTGATGGTCGTTCTGATTATAGGTGACTCTCAGGATCCACCAACATGAAAAAACATTTTTCATTATTTGTATTTTCTATTTTCCTTCCTTATCAGCGACTCATATTTTTCAGTATATGTGTGTTTTACCTGCTTTATTAAGTTTATTAAGACATTTAAATATCTTCTTATCTTTTTGTTTCTTTTACATTTTTAAATTATCTTTATTTATTTATTGGATAGAGACAGCCGGAAGCTGAGAGGGAAAGGGGAGATAGAGAGGACCAGCATTATTACGATTACGTGATTTACTATAATTGTACAAAAACCAAGAAGAGAAATGAAAAAGGCCAAGAAGGAAGCACAGCACTTCTGACTGGCGTCTGCCTGGAGCTCCCTGCAGCCTGGACATGGTGTCGGTCTTCCCTCATTCCTGTGTGAAGGTCACTGTTCTGAGGCTGGCAAAGGAGGATGAGAGTAGTGGGTCTGGGTCTTCTTTTCAATTTTTTTTTATTATCTTAACTTTTTAATTTAATTTTATTATTTTTTTAAATTTAATTTACCAGAGCACTGCTCAGCTCTGGCTGATGGTGGTATGGGGAATTGAACCTGGGACTTTGGATGTTATCTTTATTTTTTTACTGGATAGAGACAGGCAGAAATTGAGAGGGAAGAGGGAGATAGAGAGGGAGAAAAACAGAGAGACACCTGCAGCCCTGCTTCACCACTCACAAAGATTTCCCCCTGCAGGTGGGGGCTGGGGACTCGAACCTGGGTCTTTGCACACATGGCTCAACCAGGTGCCACCACCCAGCCCTTCTTTCTTTCTTTCTTTCTTTCTTTCTTTCTTTCTTTCTTTCTTTCTTTCTTTCTTTCTTTCTTTTTTCCTTCCTTCTTTCCTTCCTTTTTTCCTTCCTTCCTTCCTCCCTCCCTCCCTCTCTCCTTCCTTTCTCTCTCTCTCTTTCTCTCTCTCTCTTGCTCTCTCTTTCTTTTTGCCTCCAGGGTTATCACTGGTGCTTGGTGCCTATATCACTAATCCACCGCTCCTGGAGGGAGAGAAAGACAGACACCTGCAGACCTGCTTCACCGCCTGTGAAGCGACTCCCCTGCAGGTGGGGAGCAGGGGGCTCGAACTGGGATCCTTACGCCGGTCCTTGTGCTTCACACCATGTGCGCTTAACCCACTACCTTTCCTTTCTCTCTCTCTCTCTCTCTCTATTCCTTTCTTCTTTCCTCCTTTTCTTCCTTCCTTTCTCTCTCCTTCTCTCTCTCCCTTTCTTTTTATTAGGATTATTGTTCTTTTTTATTGGGGAGGTTATTGGCTTACAGAAGATACAGTTGCTGGTCCATGTGTACAATGTCTCAACTTTCTGCAAAACACTCTCCCCCCAGCCCAGGTCCTCCCCCACCATCAGCACCAGGACCTGACAGCCCCCCACCCCAGAGTCCTTGACTTTGGGGCAAGACACCAAACCCAGCCCACGTTCTGCTTGGTGTTTTTCTGTTCTGATTTCTCCACTTCTGTCTCTGCGTTAGATCATCCCATATTCATTCTTCTCTTTCTGGCTGACCTCACTTGATATAATTTCTCCAAGCTTAATCCAAGAGGAAGTGAAGAAGGTGACTTCATCATTATTTTTTCTTTATTATTTATTTTATTAGTGATTTAACATTGACTTACAAAATATGAGATAACAGAATCTAATTCCACACTGTTCATACCACCAGAGTTCTGTGTCCCCATTCCCTGCATTGGAAACTTCTCCCAAGGTCACAGATGTGGGCTGATTATTATTTCTATGACTATCTCTATTTATATATATTTGCCCATTTTTTCCTATAGTACCGTCTCTTCTAAGTCACACCTATTATTACTTCTGAATGTCTTTCCTTTCTCCTCTTCTCTTTCTAGGTCTTTATGCAATTGTAATTCAGAGCCCCCCTGGTCATCTTCCCCTAACATTTATCCCCCTCTCATCATTCTTAATAGCTAAGTAGTATTCCACTACGCACATATACAACTTTCTTAGCTGTTCTGATTCTGCAATAGAAAGTTCTCTAATATGAGCATGGGATTGAAAACTATCTCCTGAAGTTTTCCTGCATGAATGCATAATTCTGGAGCTGTGGCCTCATGCCTGCACAGTTTGAGGTGCTTTTCTATTTGTATAGGGAAGCAGCGAGAGGGAGAGACAGCACACAGCATTGGAGCTTCCTCTGAGGGACGCTGCATCTTCCCTGTGGTGCTGGGGCTCAGTTCTTGGCTCTGCCTGTAACAAGGCGCACAAGCTCCTGGGTGAGCTATAATCCGTAGTCTGAGATGTACGAGACGAGAGGCTTGAAACCAGAGCAGGACTCTGGCATACACTGTGCGGTGATTTGAGAGAGGTGTCAGGCATGTGTGTCCTATGCTCTTGTTGCTGGCCCCTCCTGCTCTCTGGCAGGTGGTTGACTCTCATTTACGTATTTACAAACACCACCTGCAGAAAGGCCAACCCAAACCACCCCTTCCTGATTCCTGCCTCTCCCACATGGCGATCACTTAAGGTAATAAGAGTGTTTGCACGTTTGGATCCAAAAAGAACTTGAGCAGCACACTAAACGTGTTTTTAATAAATTTTGAGTGACAGACTGTCTGCCGACAGAAGAACATCCCTTTGTTAGGGGAAGAGATCATTGTTAAGGTGCCAACTTGCTCCAAATCCTGTGGGTTGGCAGCTCTTGGAGTCCAACATGACATGATACCAATTGGAATTGTACCCCAAACGATAGATGATGATCAAGAAAATTCATTTTAGATGATTATCAGAGTGGATAGCTTGCTGTGGAACACAGGGTTTTCAAGCCTGAGGTTCCAGGTTAAAAATAAAATAAAATGGATTGGACAATGAAGTCCAAGAGGAACATAGTAGCTTCTCACCCAGACTGTTTTTTGCCATGTCATCCTGGAGAAGTAACCTTCTATCTCTAACTCTGGATTTTCGTATCTGAAAAGGGCAGTCCTGACATTTCCTGCCTCATGGGGCTGTTGGGAGAATGGAAAATGTGGGGACATGTAGGGACAGGCCCACTGTCTGGGAAATCCAGGCCATTATCTCCATGAGAGTCTGAGAGGGTGACCCCGAGCCCCCTCCTCACAGGAGGGGGGATAGGCAAGTCCCCTCTCGACCCGATGGCCAGTGATGGTATTTTCCAGACTGGGAACTTTCTTGCACATACTTCCTCATTCCTTTTGAACAAAGGCCATAAATTACCATATATGGCCAACTGAAACCCACCGCAAATATCCTGGTCTTGCTTAACTGCTCCCTTTCCCCCTTGCCCTGAGGTGCTCTGTTCGTAATTCACCTTTGGAGAGGAGCCTGCCTATGCATGGTGAACTCATGACTAAACCTTATATGATAACTTCCCAGCAATGATCAATTACTTAACAGGTCAAGATTTAACCC
Organism: Erinaceus europaeus; assembly: GCF_950295315.1. NCBI lineage: Eukaryota > Metazoa > Chordata > Mammalia > Eulipotyphla > Erinaceidae > Erinaceus > Erinaceus europaeus. Next base: position 12,475,023 of record NC_080166.1, on the reverse strand, counting down.
TGTGTTGTGTGTGGCTTAATGATAACCTTGGCCCTTCCCTAACCTTTGAGTATATCTACCTGCTTGTATGCCCAATAAATGAGATATCTCTCTGAAGTTTCTCCCGGAGTGGAGCTTTACTCCACACACTCCCCCTCGTCAGCAGTGTCCCCAGGATCCCCTGGGGTGACCCGTCTCCCTCCTCCTCCTCCACGGTTGCCGGCCAATGCAGAGGAGAACTAGCCCCCACAGGAAACTTTGAGACTAACACATGACAATGCCCCATAAATATTTTGAGAGGAATTGTCTTTTTTTTTAAGTGTATCATTTTTTTTTTACTTTTTATTTTTTTATTTATAAAAAGGAAACACTGACAAAACCATAGGAGAAGAGGGGTACAGTTCCACACAATTCCCATCACCAGAATTCTGTATCCCATCCCCTCCCCTGATAGCTTTCCTATTCTTTTTTTTTTTTTTTTTTTTTTTTTTTTTTTTTTTTTTATAGCCTGACACATTACTGTATTGCCTGATGATTTCCAAAAGCTTCTTGCTAGATTCCTTAGGTTTTTCCATGTATACTATCATGTCATCTGCAAATAAGGAGAGTTTGACTTCTTCTCTTCCAATCTGTATTCCTTTAATTCCTTGCTCCTGCCTGATTGCTATGGCAAGAACTTCCAACACTATGTTGAATAGTAATGGTGATAGTGGGCAGCCCTGTCTAGTACCTGATCTGAGGGGAAATGCTTCCAGTTTTTCACCATTGAGTATGATGTTGGCTGTAGGTTTGCTATATATAGACTCCACTATCTTCAGGAATTTTCCATCTATTCCTATTTTTTGTAGTGTTTTGATCATAAAGGGATGTTGTATTTTGTCAAAGGCTTTCTCTGCATCTATTGATATGACCATGTGGTTTTTGGTCTTGCTTTTGTTGATGTGGTGGATCACATTGATTGATTTACGTATATTAAACCAACCTTGCATGCCTGGGATAAACCCCACTTGGTCATGATGAACAATCTTTTTGATATACTGCTGTATCCGGTTGGCTAGAATTTTGTTCAATATTTTCGCATCTATGTTCATCAGAGATATTGGTCTGTAGTTTTCTTTTTTGGCTGTGTCCCTGTCTGCTTTTGGTATCAGGGTGATGTTGGCTTCATAGAAGCTGGCAGGGAGTATTCCAGTGTCTTCAATCTTCTGGAAGACTTTTAAAAGTAGAGGTATTAGTTCTTCTTTGAAAGTTTTGTAGAATTCATTTGTAAAACCATCTGGTCCAGGACTTTTATTTTTGGGGAGATTTTTGATAACTGTTTCAATTTCATTAGCTGTGATGGGCCTGTTCATATTATCCACTTCCTCTTTACTTAGTTTTGGAAGTTGGTAGGTATCTAGGAAATCATTCATTTCTTCCAGGTTCTCTAACTTGGTGGCATATAGTTGTTCATAGAAGCCTCGCATGATATGTTGAATTTCTGCAGTGTCTGTTGTGATATCTCCTCTTTCATTTACTATCCGATTTATTTGGGTCTTCTCCCTTTTTTGTTTTGTGAGTCTGGCTAAAGGTTTGTCGATTTTGTTTACTCTTTCGAAGAACCAACATTTACTTTCATTGATCTTTTGTATGGTTTTCCTATTCTCAATGTTATTTATTTCTGCCCTAACTTTAGTAATTTCTGTCCTCTGGTTGCTTTAGGGTTCCTTTGTTGTTCTTCTTCTAGGTCTTTAAGATGTGCAATCAGGCTGTTTATTTGTGCCTTTTTTTGTTTCCTCATGTGTGCTTGTATAGCTATGAACTTCCCTCTTAGGACTGCTTTAGCTGTGTCCCAAATATTTTGATAGCTTGTGTCTTCATTTTCATTGAACTCTCGAAACATTTTGATTTCTTCTTTGATTTCCTCTTTGACCCAGAAGTTGTTAAGAAGTGTACTGTTGAGCTTCCACATTTTGGCACTGTTACTAATCTTTTGTTGATTGTTAAGTGTTAGTTTAATTCCACTGTGGTCTGAGAAGATGCTTGGGATGATTTCAGTGCTCTTGAATAGGCTGATGTTGTCTTTGTGGCCTAACATATGGTCTATCCTTGAGAATGATCCATGTGGATTTGAGTAAAATGTGTATTCCAGTTTCTTGGGATGAATGACTCTGAAAATGTCCAATAGTTCTAGTTTATCTATCTCTTCATTTAGCTCCCTTATGTCTTTACTGATTTTCTTCCTGGATGATCTGTCAAGTTGAGAGAGTGGGGTGTTGAAGTCCCCTACTATGATTGTGTTACTGTTAATATATTGCTGTAGCTCTTTCAGTAGAAGTTTGATGTATTTAGATGGCTTCTCATTGGGTGCATAGATATTAATAATTGTTAAGTCCTCTTGATTGACTGATCCTCTGAGCATTAAGTAGTGTCCATTCCTATCTTTTTTAATCTTATGTATTTTAAAGTCTATCATGTCAGATATGAGAATAGCTGTTCCTGCCCTTTTTTGTGGGCCATTGGCTTGAATGATAGTTTTCCATCCTTTCACTTTAAGTCTGTGTTTGTCTTGTTGCGTTAGGTGAGTTTCCTGTAGACAACATATTGTTGGGTTGTGTTTTCTGATCCATCTTCCTACTCTGTGTCTTTTAATAGGTGAATTCAGGCCATTCACATTTATTGATATCAAAGATTGAAGATATTTTAACGCCATTCTTGTAGAGTTTTAGAGTGTTTTGATATATGTTCTATTTGTGGTGGTCTGGTTGTTTATAGGAAACCTTTCAGAACTTCTTTCAAGGCAGGCTTGGTGATGGTTGCTTCCTTCAACTGTTGCTTGTCTGAGAAGGTTTTGATGCTTCCATCTAGTCTGAATGACAATCTAGCAGGATATAGTATTCTTGGCTGAAAGCCTTTCTCATTGAGCACTCGATAGATATCTTGCCATTCTCTTCTGGCCTGTAGTGTTTGTATGGAGAAGTCTGCTGCTAATCTTATGGGTTTTCCTTTGTAGGTGACTCTTTGTTTTTCTCTTGCAGCCTTGAGGATCCTTTCTTTATCCTTATTCCTTTCCAATCTAAGTATGACATGTCTTGGTGTCTTTAGGTCTGGGTTAATTCTGTTTGGGACCCTCTGGGCTTCTTGAATCTTTATGTCTTTGGTGTTGTCTAGACTAGAGAAATTTTCAGCTATTATGGCCTGGAGAACGCTTTCTTCCTCCCCTTCTCTTTCTTCCTCTGGTAAGCCAATAATGCGTATATTGTTTCTTTTGAAGTCATCCCATAGGACTCTGTTGTTGTTTTCAGCATCTCTTAATCTCTTTTTGAGATCTCTTACTTCTTTTTTAGTTGTCTCTAATTCATCCTCAATCTTGCTAATTCTGTCTTCAGCCTCATTGATTCTATTCTCTCTGCCCTCTACTGCTTTCTGGAGTTCATCTATTTTGTTGCCCTGCTCTGATACTGTTTTAGCTTGTTCAGCTAGTTGCCTTCTTAGCTCAGCAATTTCAGCTTTCAGCTCTCTAATAACCATGAGATTATTAGAATTTTCTTCCATATTCTCATTTGTTGTTCCTGCAGTTCTGATTACAATTTTTTCAAATTCTTTACTCACTCCTGTTATTATTTCCTTAGCTAATGTTTGGATGTTTAACTCTTTGTTTTGTGCTTCACCCTCTGGAGGACTTTTAGCTGGACTCTTGTCCTGGTTCGAGTCTCCAATATTTTTTCTTGTTGTTTTAACCATTTTATATAAGTTAACAGTTTTTTCAATCCCTGAGTTGGAGTTCAGTGGTGTAAAAGCCTTTTTTTTTCCCCTGTAGGCTATGGTAGCCTGAGGGCTTTTAAACTATCAATAGGCTTCTTGGCTTAATCAATGACTCCTGACCAAGAGATAAAGCAGGGTGTGGCAGAGATAATCCAGTGGTTATGCAAAGAGACTTTCACAGCCCTTCAGCTATGCCACCGAGGTATAGGCCTTCTCCTGAGTTTCCCGGTTAGATCTCTGTGCCCTGGTGTCCCTCCCTGTTGCTGCTCCAGATTCTGAGGGTAGTAGCAATGGAGACTCAGAGTTGTACTTGGTGAGTCTCTGGGGAGTCCTTTCCTCCCTTCAGCTGTCCCCTTGTTGGTGGAGCAGACTGGAGGTGGTGTCTCCACTGACAAACTGTTGAACTGTTAGCAGTCACTTAATCTCTCCTTAGGCCCCTCTCTCCTCTCTATCACCAGCCACGCGTGTTTGTACTCACGGGTGATTTACTGGGTTCCTGTGGTCATTATAGTCCTGTCTTGTTTTCGGTCCGGGTGGTCTCTCTTTGGTATTCCTAGTTGATCCGGGAGAGAAGAGCAGCTTTCCTATTCTTTATCCCTCTGGGAGTATGGACCCAGGGTCATTGTGGGGTGCAGAAGGTGGAAGGTCTGGCTTCTGTAGTTGCTTCTCCGCTGAACATGGGTGTTGACAGGTGGATCCATACTCCCAGCCTGCCTCTCTCTTTCCCTAGTGGGGAAAGGCTCTGGGGAATCAGAGCTCCAGGCCACATTGGTGGGGTTGTCTGTCCAGGGAAGTCTGGTTGGCATCATGCTAACATCTGGAACCTGGTGGCTGAAAAGAGAGTTAACATACAAAGCCAAACAAGTTGTTGACTAATCATGAACCTAAAGGCTGAAATAGTGCAGATGAGGATTTGGGGGGGGTCTCCGTTTTGTAGATAGCTAGTAGGCATATTTTAGTTATATTCCAAAGGACCTGTGGCTACACTAGTTTTTTTTTTTTCTTCCCCCTGAGCCTGAAATCTGATATGCAGGTGGATCCAAGTTATTGTCTGGGGAAATGTTGTCATGGCTGGAAAAAGGACCAGAAAGCTGGATCAGGCAAGAGAGTAGCCTCCAAATATGGGAAAGGTGTATAAATATTGTTGACTGTAAACCCCATTGATTTGATGTAATCTGGGGGAATTGTCATTTCTTATTTAAGCTGGAAGTACAGACACATGTGACTTGTAGATAGAGAGGGGCTTAAAAGATTCCTGGGCCAAAATCCCATACTCAAGAGTGGCTGGTACCAGTCTAGCAGTTTGGCAGTTGACGTGCCACCTCTGGCCTGAGTTTTATCAACAAAAAGACTACTGAAGGGAGGAGAATATCAACTAAAACCCATCAATTTATAACTGTGAGTCTCCATGGCTGCTGCCCCTCAGAGGCTGGAACAGCAGTAGGAAAACCCTGTACTGACATGAGGGGTGGGCAGTGAAATGTTGGAGAACTATCATACAAGCTAAAGGTCCACAGAAAAATGGGTGAGAACTGCTATCCTCATATCTGACACAATAGACCTTAAAGTAAATGGAATAAAAATGGGTAGGGATAATTATTACTTAAGATTCAGAGGATCAGAAGGATGCATTGGATCGACCTTCCCGTGGTGCATCCTGTGAGTACCCATTCATTGGGGAAACTGACGATCCTTCCTAGCTGACTGAATCCACATGGATCCCAGTCACTTTCAAAGCCATTAACTGGCTACGGAAGAAGGGCAAGCGCTAGAAGAAGAAGAGGATCAGTCAACCAACAGGACTTAATTATTATTAACATCTATGCACCCAAGGAGAGGCCATCTAAATACATCAAACATCTACTGAACGAGCTATAGCAATAAATTAACAGCAACACAGTAATAGTAGGGAATTTCAATATCCCACTCTCTCAACTTGACAGATCAACTAGGCAGAGAACAGCAAAGAAACGAGGGAGCTAAATGCAGAGATAGAGAAACTAGATCTATTGGACATTTCCAGAGTCCTTCACCCCAAGATACTGGGATACACAATCTATTCAAGTCCACATGGGTCATGCTCAAGGATAGACCATATGTTAGGCCACAGAGACAATGTCCAAAAATTCAAAAGCATTGAAATAATCCCAAGCATATTCTCAGACCACAGTGGAATTAAATGAACACTTAACAACAAACAAAAAATTAGTAAAAGTTCCAAAATATGGAAACTCAACAGTATAGTACTTAACTACTACTGGGTCAAAGGGGAAATTAATAAAGAAATCAAATGTTATGAGAATTCAATGAAGGTGAAGACATGAGCTATCAAAATATTTGGGACACAGCTAAGGCAGTACTGAGAGGGAAGTTCATAGACATACAAGCACATATTAGCAAAAGAGAAAAAGCTCAAATGAACAATGTGATTACACATCTCAAAGACTTATAAGAAGAACAAAGGAACTCTAGAGCAACCAGAAGGACTGAAATAACTAAAGGTAGGATAGAAATAAATAATATTGAAAGTAACAAAACCATACAAAAGATAAATGAAGCTAAATGTTGGTTTTTTGAGAGTAAACAAAATTGACAAACCCTTAGCCAGACTCAAAAAAAAAGGAGACTCAAATAAATAGGAATGTAAATGAAAGAGGAGATACCACAGAAGTCCAAAGTACCACGCGAAGCTTCTATGAACAACTATATGCCACCAAGCTAGATAACCTGGTAGAAATGAACAAGTTCCTAGATACCTACAAACTTCCAAAATTAAACCAATAGGAACTAGAAAATATGAACAGGGCAATCACAGCCAAAGAAATTGAGACAGTTATCCAAAACTTTACCAAGAATAAAAGTCCTGGACCAGATGGTTTTACAAATGAATTTTACAAAGAATTCAAGGAAGGACTAATAATTCTTTTTTAAAAAAATATTTATTTATTCCCTTTTGTTGCCCTTGTTTTTTAATTTTTATTTTTATTGTTGTAGTTATTATCGTTGCCGTTGTTGGATAGCACAGAGAGAAATCGAGATAGGAGGGGAAGACAGAGAGGAGGAGAGAAAGATAGACACCTGCAGACCTGCTTCACCGCTTGTGAAGTGACTCCCCTGCAGGTGGGGAACTGGGGGCTCGAACCAGGATCCTTATGCTGGTCCGTGCACTTGGCGCCACCTGCGCTTAACCCACTGCACTACCGCCTGACTCCCAGGGCTAATACTTCTATCTTTAAAATTCTTCCAAAAGATTGAAAACACAAGAATACTCCCTTCCAGCTTCTATAAAGTCAACAACACCAAAAGCAGACAGGGATACAACAAAAAAAGAAAACTACAGATCGATATCTCTGATGAACATAGATGTTAAAATATTAAACAAAATTCTATCCAACTGGATACAGAAGTAGATTAAAAAGATTGTTCAGGGGACCGGGCAGTAGTGCAGCAGGTTAGGCGCATATGGCGCGAAGTGCACAGACCAGACCAGCACAAAGATCCTGGTTCAAGCCCCCGACTCCCCACCTGCAGGGGGGTCGCTTCACAGGCAGTGCAGCAGGTCTGCAGTTGTCTCTCTTTCTCTCCCCCTCTCTGTCTTCCCCTCCTTTCTCCATTTCTCTCTGTCTTATCCAACAACAACAGCAGCAATAATGACAATAAACAACAAGGGCAATAGAAGGGGAAAAATGGCATCCAGGAGCAGTGGCTTCATATTGCAGGCACCGAGCCCCAGCAATAACTCTGGAGAAAAAAAAATTGTTTATCATGATCAATTGGGCCTTATCCCAGGGATGAAAGTTTGGCTTAATATGCATAAATCAATCAGTATGATCGCCCACATCAATAAAAGCAAGACCAAAAACCACATGATTATGTCAATAGATGCAGAGAAAATCTTTGTCAAAATCCAAGATCCACTTATGATCAAAATACTACAAAAATGGGAATAGGTGGAAAATTCCTCAATACAGTGGAGTCCATATATATAAAATCTACAGCCAACATCATACTCAATGGTGAAAAATTGGAAACAATTCAGGTACTATCAGGGCTGCCCACTGTCACTATTACCATTCAACATAGTGTTGGAGGTTTTTGCCATAGCAGTCAGGCAGGAGCAAGGAATTAGAGTGATACAGATTGGAAGAGAAGAAGTCAAACTCTCACTATTTGCAGATGATATGATAGTATACACAGAAAAACCTAAAGAATCCAGGAAGAAGCTTTTGGAAATTATCAGTATAGTAAGGTGTCAGAAGAAAGTCACTAAGGTAGCAGAAGAGGAAATCCAGAAATCAATCCTCTTTACTATAGCAACAAAACACTAAAGTATCTAGAATCAAACTTAACAAAAATGTATACTGAAAATTATGTGTCATTATTCAGGAAAATAGAAAAAAGACACAAAGAAGTGGAAAGATATTCCATGTTCATGGCTGGAAGAATGAACATCATCAAAATGAATATACTATGCAGAGCTATATACAAATTTAATGTAATACCCATCAAGATCCCACCCAATTGTTTTAGAGGAATAGAACAAAAACTACCAATGTTTATCTGGAACCAGAAAAGACCTAGAATTGTCAAAACAATCTTGAGAAGAAAGAATAGAACTGGAGGCGTCACACTCCCAGATCTCAAATTGTATTATAGGGCCATTGTCATCAAAACTGCTTGGTACTGGAACATGAATAGGCACACTGACCAGTGGAATAGAATGGAGAGCCCAGAAGTAAGCCCCCACACCTATGGTCATCTAATCTTTGACAAAGGTGCCCAGACTATTAAATGGGGAAAGCAGAGTCTTTTCAGCAAATGGTGTTGGAAAAAATTGGGTTGAAACATGAAGAATGAAATTGAACCACTATTTTTTACCAAACACAAAAGTAAATTCCAAGTGGATCAAGGACTTGGGTATGAGAACAGAAATTATCAAGTACTTAGAGGAAAATATTGGCAGAACTCTTTTCCATTTAAATTTAAAAAGCATCTTCAATGACACAAATGCAATTACAAAGACTAAAATAAAAAATAAACCAATGGTCCTTTTATAGTACACTCTAATTTCATCTCAGGTAGTTCACTTTCTAACAAAGTCCCATAACCTAGACATACAACAGTTTCTGTGAGAGAGAGCTTATGTTCACACGTATCCATAAACTACTGCAAAATATATACCTGAAAGCAGGATTACACTAGAGTTTGCAGTGAGTACCTCCCTAACACTTCCTCTCCACTATTCCAAACTTGGGATCCATGATTGCTCAACAAATTGTTTGGCTTTGTATGTTAACTCTCTTTTCAATCACCAGGTTCCAGATGCCACCAGGATGCTGGCTAGGCTTCCCTGGATTGAAGACCCCACCAATGTGTCCTGGAGCTCAGATTCCCCAGAGACACACCTTACTAGGGAAAGAGAGAGGCAGACTGGGAGTATGGACCGACCAGTCAACGCCCATGTTCAGCGGGGAAGCAATTACAGAAGCCAGACCCTCTACCTTCTGCAACCCTCAACGACCCTGGGTCCATGCTCCCAGAGGGCTAGAGAACGGGAAGGCTATCATGGGAGAGGGTGGGTTATGGGGATTGGGTGGTGGGAATTGTGTGGAGTTGTACCCCTCCTACCTTATGCCTTTGTTCACTAATCCTTTCTTAAATAAAAAATTAAAAAAAAAAATAAACCAATGGGACTACACCTAATTAAAAAGCTTCTGCACAGCAAAAGAAACCACTACCCAAACCAAGAGACCCCTCACATAATGGGAGAAGATCTTTACATGCCATACACCAGACAAGAGGCTAATAACCAACATATATAAAGAGCTTGCCAAACTCAACAACAAGAAAACAAATGTCTTGGATGGAGTGTGAAGGAATCATGTTGAGTGAGATAAGTCAGCAAGAGAAGGATGGATATGGGATGACATCACTGATAGAAGCTGAAATATATTAATTACTGTCATGCAAACCTGCTTTCCCTGGAAAGACGCCTTCACCATGTCCTGGAGCCTCCCCTCCCCAGAGCCCTGCCCCACTAGGGACAGACAGAGACAGGCTGGGGGTGTGGGTCCACCTGCCAACACCCATGTCCAGCGGAGAAGCAACAACAGAAGCCAGAACTCCCACCTTCTGCTCCCCTTAGAGATCTTTGTTCTATACTCCCAGATGGATAAAGAATAGAGAATCTTCCAGTGGAGGAGATGGGACACAGAACTCTTGTCATGGGAATTGTGTGGGATTGTGCCCGTCTTATCCCACAATCTTGTCGATCATTATTAAACAACCAATGATAAATAAAGAAAAAAAGTTTAAAATAATAAAATATAAAGCAGAACTTAGACTGGACCTGGTGTATGGCGCCAAAGTAAAGGACTCTGGGGTTGGGGGGAGGGGTCAGGTCCTGGAACATGGTGGCAGAGGACCTAGAGGGTTTGAATTGTTATTTGAAAAACTGAGAAATGTTACACATGTACAAATTACTGTATTTTATTTTTTTGTTATTGTATTTTACTATTGACTATAAACCATTAATCCCTCAATTAAAAAAAAAAAGGAAAAAGAAAAAAGAAAAAAACACTGACATGAAAAAAATCTCGCTCCCACATAATGCTGCTGGGAACAGAGGCTGACCAAGGCCAGGCTCTCCTCCGTCCCAAGTCAGATACTCAGCCTCCAGCTCCTACAGATGTGAGGGCTCCAGTTCAGGCAAGAGAGTGAAAGTTGTGCACTACAGTCAAGGTGTGAATGAGTCTGCAGTTGCACTAGGAATGCATTAATTTTCTTTTTTGAATTTTGAAACTTGATTTCTTGTGGAAGTGGGGGAGGAGAAATCCAGTCATTTTACACTGTTTTGATATAAAATTTTATCCAGACTTATTCTCCTTCTCTTCTTCCCTCATCCTTCTTCTCTTTCTTCTTCTCTCCTTCTCTATTGCAACTTTCTCTTTCTGCAGAATCCCCCTCCCCCTTTTTTTACTTCCCTCTCTGGTCCTTAATAAGTCTGTAGAACTGTGGAAATAAGCATTTGTGGCATTTACCTCATCACTGGCTGGGTGATATAAATCAAATCAAATCAAGCTTGATTTTCTGCTTTCTATTTTGGGGACTTTGTTCTTGTAATCTTGCCTCTTAATCGATTTAAGACAAATGGTGCTATCTTTAATTTGCAAGTTCTCTGCTTCAGCCTCTTTTCCTGATTGAAAGCCCCATGACCTAGCCGCCGCTTCCGTGAAGAATTTCCCTACAGGTCATTAGCACAGTGCTATCTAAAGTTAGTTCAGAGAGCACATTGCTTTCCACTGTTATTAATCTTGATTTTAACCCCCCACAAGAGTTTCAAAAAAAAAACACCTATGATTTGTTTCAAACTTGATTCAAGAAGGTTTAACATATTTTTCAAAGGGCCTCATAATAGCTCGACCCGTAGCTGATTGGCACAAAAATACCCACATGCCCCTAACAGAATCATTTGTTACTTGATGTGCATTAATCCATTTTACTTCCTGGATTAATTTTATGGCAGAAGAGACTGACTGCTCATTTCTTCTGGGAAACCCAGAAGGAGTCCAGGTTTTAATTGATTCTTTCTCTCTGCCAAGAAGACTTCACGTAGCCTCAGCTTTGTGAATGTACGAGCCTGTACCTGAGAGCTCATTTGCAGAGTCGTCCGAGTCCACCCCGTGAGACCCAATCACAACACGCCTGTGCAGGCGAAGTTCTTGCCAGACATCAGATGAACTGATGGCCAGTTGCATCTTCATGCCCCGGGTTATTTCTGAGGGTGCGTGGCCTGGCTGTCACGTTGCAGGCTCATCTTCACCAAGAGCCCACACACCCGGCCTAGGCATCGCTTAGTTATGAGTGAAGACAGAAACCAACAACTCCAGCAGGCAGCAGATGACCCCAACTTTGCAGTCTCTGGAGAAACAAGGGTCTGCAGCCCACAAGGGAACTGGCCTCTGGGAGGGGCCTGCTTCTCCAGTACGGCTTCCCAGAAGCCAGACACCAGCGTCCTTATGTGGGCAGTGTTGAGAATGTCTCAGGGAGCTTCCCCAGGGGGTTCTGCTTGCTTGTTTCTTTACTTTTTAATATATATATATATATTAAATTTTCCTTTATTTTTATTTATTGGATAGAGACAGCCAGAAATCAAGAGGGTAGGGGAGGTAGACAGGGAAAGAACAGAGAGACACCTGCAGCCCTGCCTCACCACTTGTGAAGTTTGCCCCCTGCAGGTGGGGACTGGGGCCTTGAACCGGATCCTTGCGCACTGTGATGTGTGTGCTCAGCCAGATGCACCACCACCTGGCCCTGCTTGTTTCTTTGTTTTCAGAGCCCCACCTGCACTCTACCCACTGAACCATCATCCCCCCAGTCCCCATGTTCCCATCTCTGTAAGGACACGTGCTGTGGGCCAGTCCATGCCACATCTGGTAGAGCGAGCACATTGACACAAGGACCCAGGTTCAGGCCTCTGGACTCCCACCTGCAAAGGGGGAAGCTCTGTGTGTGGTGAACCAGGTCTGTAGGACTCTCTCTCTCTGCCTCTCTGCCTCCAGGATCACTGCAGCTGGGGCTCAGTGCTGGCACCATGAATCCACTGCTCCTGGCCGCCATCTTTTTCCCATTGTTGTTGTTGCTGCCGTTGCTGTTGTTGTTGGACAGGACAGAGAGAAATGGAGAGAGGAGGGGAAGACAGAGGGGGAGAGATACTGACACCTGCAGACCTGCTTCACCGCTTGCAAAGCAAACCCCTGCGGGGGGTGGGGAGCCAGGGGCTCGAACTGGGATTCTTGCGCTGGTTCTTGCACTTTGTGCCACATGCGCTTAACCTGCTGTGCTACAGCCCGACCCCCTGAGGATAATAAAATAATAAAATAATAAAATAATAAAATAATATTTATTATTCCCTTTTGTTGCCCTTGTTGTTTTATTGTAGTTACTCTTTTTGTCATCGTTGTTGGGTAAGACAGAGAGAAATGGAGAGAGGAGGGGAAGACAGAGGGGGAGAGAAAGACAGACAAATGTAGACCTGCTTCGCTGCCTGTGAAGTGACTCCCCTGCAGGTGGGGAGCCAGGGCTCGAACCAGGATCCTTATGCAGGTCCTTGCGCTTTGCGCCACGTGTGCTTAATTCACTGTGCTACCGCCCGACTCCTGAGGTGTTTTTAAAAACATATTTTTAATTTTTATTTTACTGATTGAGACAGAGATTAATTGAGAGGGAAGGGGAGATAGAGAGTGAGGAGGAGAGACACCTGCAGCTCTGTGTTACCTCTCATGAAGTTTCCCCCTGCAGGTGGGGGCTGGGGACTTGAACCCGGGTCCTTGTGTATGGTAATATGTGTCCTCAAATGGAAGCACCACTGCCCTGTCTCTCAAGTGTTTATCTGGGGGTGAGCACAGAGAACTCAGACGCCAACAGGAAACTCTTGGGCCGTTTTGGGGTGAAATCCTTGGGGCTGCTTAGTTTGCCAGAGAGGGCTCCCCTCATCCCCACTCCATGAATCCTCTCTGCAAGGCTCCATTGTTTGGTGATAATGTAAGGAAGATCCCCCAGTCAGCTATGGAAAATGGTGAGGTCACCTTCTTCCCCTCCTCTTGGATGGAGCTTGAAAGAATCCTGTGAAGTGAGATCAGCCAGAAAGAGGTTGAAGACGGGCTGATCTCACTCACGGACAGAAGTGGAGACATCAGAACAGCAGGGGAAACACCAAGCAGAACGTGAACTGGGTTTGGTGTCTGGCCCCAAAGTCAAGGACTCTGGGGTAGGGGGGTTTTCAGGTCCTGGTGCTGATGGTGGAGGAGGACCTGGGCTGGGGGAGAGTATTTTGCAGAAAACTGAGAGAGAAATTTTACACTTGGAACAACAACTGTATTGACTGTTAGTTTAAAACCCTTAACCTCTGCAATAAAAATTTTTTTAGAAGAGAGAGGCCCCAACTTACTCCAGGAGGTGTTTTTCCCCCGCCTGGAGCCTCTGTCCAGCAGCTTCCAATCCCCCCTGCATCCTGTGACTCAGACTACAGCCTCGGGGACAGTTTCAATCATGGAGAACCTCTGATCTCAGCCAGGGACCCAGACGCACAGCCCGCTCCAGTGGCTGTTTCTGCTACTGACAGCAAAAGACAGCAAATGAATCCATTTAATAAGACACTGCGGCCAAAGGGTGACTTTGCTGGCTTGCCTGCTGGTCTTCACCCAGCAGACCGGCTTTGGACACAGCCAACACCTGCCCCGGGGTGTGTGTGTGTGGGGGAGGCTGCTAGAAGAACTCGTCAGGCTTTGGGGTGCTGGTGGGGGCACCTTGTGAGCAGACCCTGCCAGCTGACCGCTGTCCTCGGCAAGGTGGATCCTTCTGTCAGCCCCCACATCCAGCACCTGGGCGTGTTGGGGGTTTCGGCTTCCTGCCTTCTACAGGGTTTTGTTACCATAGCAACACTCTCCTAACAATACCAGAGAGAGAAGCAGAGGCAGACACTACCCTGCCCCCCCACAACACACACACATACACAGAGGTAGATGGTAAATATTCGTGATCCGACAAGCAAAGACACAAGCAGAGCTCTCTCTGGGCTCCAGGATTCCCGGTCAGCCTGGCCCGGTGTCCCAGGCATGAGGAAGAGGGTCTCTATAGGGTCAAGGTCACAGTCTGGCTCCACACGCTGTGAGGATGAACCAGGAGAGGCCTGCCTTCCCCACCCCCCTGCATTTGGGACACTGGCACCCACCCTTTCCAGAAAGGCGAGAAGCCACCAGGTTTATCTTTATTAACAGGAAACGGGGCCCTCATATCTATCTCCTCGCTGTCTGCTTGCTTAATGCTGTCGGGCTCCAGCGATGTATGATTAAAAACCCGAGACCCAGACATTCTGTGATGAACATGGTTCCGGTGACACCTGCGTGATGGCCATGGGGACGTGTGGTCCCTCCTGGGGGGGTGGGAGGGGCATTTTATAATACCCGTGGCCTTGCAGGCTTTGCCCCAGATCCAGATGGCAGAGACTGACTTCTCACTGGGCAGATGCCCTCACCCGTGTGTCCTGGAGCCTCCCCTCCCCAGAGCCCTGCCCCACTAGGGACAGACAGAGACAGGCTGGGAGTATGGATCCACCTGCCAACACCCATGTCCAGCGGAGAAGCAATGACAGAAGCCAGAACTCCCACCTTCTGCTCCCCATAAGGAATTTGGGCCCAGACCCCGGCGGGGGGGGGGGGGGGTAAAGTGAAAGGAGAAGATGATCAACAGGACTGGAAGTGTCTGTCCCCAGGAATCTTGTCTCTCATACCATCACTGAAAGGCAAGCCAGTCTGGGCAATACCAGAAGCTGCAGGGCCCTGCGTCCTGTCTCCCTCCTCGCAAGCCCATCTCCTGACCTGGTGACACAGTGGCTCACACCCCCACCCCTTTTCTGCAGGCTAGTGTAATGTGGATGCCCTCAATAAAATTATTTTAAAAGATTATTTTCTTGGGTGGGGGGAGAGAGTATAATGGTCATGCAAACCAACTCTAATGCCTAAGGTTCTCTGAGGTTTTAGGTTCAATTCTCCATACCACCATAAGCCAGAGCTAAACAGATAAAATGAAGTAAGTCTTTAAGATACATTTTCTTCGTATTAATGAGTCAGTTATATATAGAGAGAGACATCAGAGCCCTGCTCAGTTCTGGCTAAGGGTGGTGCTGAGGACTGAACCTGGGGCCTCAGAGCCTCCTGTAGGAAGGTCATTTGCAGAACCATTATGCTGTCTCCCCAGCCCACCCAATAAAAATATTCTAAATTTTTTTATTGTTTATTTCTTCTGTTTATTTATTGAATAGAGACAGAGAGAAAGTAAGAGGGAAGGGGGAGAGAGAGAGAGAGAGAGAGAGAGAAAACACCTTCAACACTGCTTCACGACTTTTTTTTCTTTTACCAGAGCACTGCTCAGCTCTGGCTAATGGTGGTGTGGGGGATTGAACCTGGGACTTTGGAGCCTCAAGTATTAGAGTCTCTCTGCATGACCATATTGCTATCTCCCTCTTCTCCTGATGAAATTCTGCTGTGACCGCAGGCCACCAGGCTGAGCTGCAGAGTGAGCCTGTCCTCAGGCAGGTGGTGGCGAGCATGCTGGAGACAGAAGCAGTTCAGTGTCACATCTGCTCCGGCTTCTCCTAGAGCAGTACAGCAGCTGTCTGTCTTGGGACCTCACTTGCTCTGCTGTCCTGGCTCTCGTATGCCCAGGGACCCTCAGGTGGTTGGACCTACAGCTGGTTGGCAGATCTAGGCTGGTACTGGTACCCTGTCTAGTCTGGGTGGGAGGGGGGAAGAGTCTGGGCTCCTCTTCACCAGATGACTTATGGCTGGAGGGAGCCCAAGTTTGCCAAGCGGACCCCTGGGTCCTGGAAGGAAAGTCACTCCAGGGCACCAGCCAGTGGTGCTCCTGGCTTCTTCTTCTTCTAGCGTTTGCCCTTCTTCCGTAGCCAGTCAACAGCATCAGGTTGAGCCTGATGTAAAGTTTCGAGACCTCCTTTGAATCTGGAGAGGTGGCAGTCATTGACTATGTGGGTCATAGTCTGTCTGGAGCCGCAGGGGCAGTTCGGGTCGTCTCTGGCTCCCCAGCGATGGAACATAGCGGCGCACCGGCCATGGCCTGTTCGATAGCGATTGAGGAGGGCCCAATCATAACGTGCTAGGTCAAAGCCGGGTTGACGCTTGCAGGGGTCTGTGATGAGGTGTTTGTTCTTTACCTCAGCACGTAGTACTAAGCTCAAGGACCTGGGTTCCAGCCCCACCCCCCTGCTCCCCACCTGCAGAGGGGAGGCTTCACAAGCTGTGAAGCAGGGCTGCAAGTATCTGTCTTTCTCTCTCTCTCTCTCTGTCCCCCCCATGTCTCTCAATTTCTCTCTGTTCTGTCCAATCCACTGGATAAAATGGCTTCTAGGAGTCGTGGATTCATAGTGCTGGCACCAAGTTCCAGAGATAGCCAGGAGGCAAAAACCAAACAAAGCATAAAATAGAAAGTCATTCCAGCCAACAGGTCTTGCCATGTTGGTACTTATCAAGGCATTCCATTAAGTGTTAAAAGGCTATTGTAATTGCATTACCTGCAGCTTACGGGATGATTTAATTCAGCCCGGTGAGGAGTTAATTACTATTCAGTTAGTGCTGTCCTTTGGAGGGCAGGCGTAATCTCCGAGGTTCTGGCCTGGGAAAGGCCATTTCTCTAGGATGGGCTCTCTAGGATGGGCTCCAGCTGTGGGTGGCTGTTTTTCCACCAGCTCTTGGCTCCACATCCAGGCCAGTCTGGGCCGGTGTGAACAGACGGCCTCTGGGAGCCACCGGCCCAGCAGAAGCACAAAGCTCGCCTCTAGACAGTCAGCACCTTTCCGTTCACTGAGAGCAACCTTGTTTGTACAGAGCTGACCATGGCTTTGGCTCACTGTACAAGACAGAGGTGTGCGTGGGTGAGGACAGGGCTGGGCCACCAGCATCTCTCCTCTCCTCTCCTCTCCTCTCCTCTCCTCTCCTCTCCTCTCCTCTCCTCTCCTCTCCTCTCCTCTCCTCTCCCTCCCCTCCCCTCCCCTCCCCTCCCCTCCCCTCTCCCTCCCCTCCCCTCCCCACCCCTCTCCTCTCCTCTCCTCTCCTCTCCTCTCCCTCCCCTCCCCTCCCCTCCCCTCCCCTCTCCCTCCCCTCCCCTCCCCACCCCTCTCCTCTCCTCTCCTCTCCTCCCCTCTCCTCTCCCTCCCCTCCCCTCCCCTCCCCTCCCCTCTCCTCTCCCTCCCCTCCCCTCCCCACCCCTCCCCTTCCCTCCCCTCCCCTCCCCTCTCCCTCCCCTCCCCTCCCCTCCCCTCCCCTCCCCTCCCCTCTCCTCTCCTCTCCTCTCCTCTCCTCTCCTCTCCTCTCCTCTCCTCTCCTCTCCTCATGAGGCTGCTGGAGGAACAGGATGCTTGCTGGCTGACAGCTCTGTGGACCATGGCAGAATTTCTGCCTGTCCCTGGGTTCTGCTGGTCAGCAGGACTTGAGAGAAGACTCCCCTGAGAAGCTCCGCCTGTGCGGTGGGCATACATCTGCCTGCCTGTGTCATCTCTCTGTGGGCAGTGGATGAATTTATCCTGCAATTAGCTCCAACACGTGCAAAATGCTTAGGAAGCGTTTTCTGTGCCAAGTTCAGTGACACATCCTATACAGTGTCCCCAGCGAACCTTGGGATAATGGCTCTAATTTATTAAGTGTCTCCTGTGTGCCAGGGACATTTAATATTTATAACAACTCTCAGAAAACAGCACTTCTTGCTCTTACAAGTGAGGAATACAAGCTTGGCTGAGGTGGAGAGAATGTCCCAAATCATCCTGTCTAGGGACCTCAGTGAGGTGGGGATCCCTACTTGCCGCTGGCCCACACCAAGCCTGATGTTGCTAGCTGATGTGCCAAAGTTTTATTGCCTTCTGAGTCAGCACAGGGAACCCCGGCTCAGACACTCTGCCTCCTAGAAGGGTCTAGAGGTAGTTAGAACAAGTCTCTGTGACACTGACACAGTGTGGAATCTGTGTGAACTTGCCTCCCACCCCCCACCCCCCACCCCCCAAAAAAGAAAGTCCAGACAAAACAAAAGGAAGCAAAGTGTGTCTAAGACTTGTGAGAACTCAGGTGGTTCCTTTGGGAGCTGGGAGGGTGGGGACAGACATTGATGGTGGCTGTGGTGTGGGACTATACATTGTAATCTTGCTATCTTATAACAAAATGACAAGTAAAAATAAAATGTTTTTAAAAAGAAAAGAAGAAAAGGCAGGATCACAGAAAAAATGAGCAAATATATATATATATATATATATATATAAACACAGATAAATAGTTATAAAAGTAATAGTCAGTATCTCTCTGTGATCTGTGAGAACCACTGCAGTTTCCAGTGGAGGGAATGGGGACACAGAACTCTGGGGGTGGGGAAGGTGTGGAATTGTACCCTGGTTATCTTATAATTTTGCAAATCAATATTAAATCACTAATAAAAACAAACAAAAAAACATAAAATGTTTATCTCTAATGAAAATTAGAAACCACACTGAGATTCTAGCCCACACCAGAGAGAATGGCTGACATCAACAAACAGGAAAGGACAGGTGTTGAAGTTGTGGAGAAAAGGGGGCTTTGCTCCACTGCTGGTGGGAATGCAGACTGGGGAAGACCCTTTAGAAGAGGGTATTGATAGGGTATTTCCAGATGTGAGCCCCTGGATATGCTTATTATAATCCGATTGTGATGCATTTGTAAGCGTTTATAAGCAGGCCTCAATACGGAAAGACTGAGCATGTAATAAAGGGTTCAGGATGTGTGGAAAGTCTGAGGTGGTGCAGTGGTTAGTGCAGGCCGACCTTCACTGGGTGAGCAAGTGACAACAAGGAGAGACGGTGAGGGTCAGACTGAACTGAGAAGGGGGCTTCTGTACCCGGCTAACTTCTGCCCTCCTAAAAGTTACCCTGCTCCCCAGTGGGGTATCTTGTGCTGAGGCTAAACTTTCCCAGACAGGGCTCTGAGGAAAGATGACAGTAACTCAGGCAGCCAGCCCCTGAGCAGTGGGTCTAGTCCCACCCCCCACCCCCGCCCCGCCTTGACCCTGCAGCCTCTGCTTCAGTCATGACGCTTCTGCTGTGAGCCTGCACCCCCTATACAAGCTTGTCCCATCCCTTTGTTGGGGGCCAGAGTTACCAGAAAGATCTGAGCTCCTGGCCCACAGGTAAACAAACAAAAGGCTCCCTTCTTCCTCCACCCACCTGGGCTTCAGTCATCTTGATGACTAATAGAGTTCCTTAATAGTGTGAAGAGTC
The DNA here is from genome assembly GCF_950295315.1 of Erinaceus europaeus. Classification (NCBI taxonomy): domain Eukaryota; kingdom Metazoa; phylum Chordata; class Mammalia; order Eulipotyphla; family Erinaceidae; genus Erinaceus; species Erinaceus europaeus. The sequence continues at coordinate 12,455,492 of NC_080166.1, read as the reverse complement.
CTTAAACAAATAAACATGGAGTCACCTTCTGACCCAGCAATGCCACTCTTAGACATTTGTCCGAAGGACATATATGCTCTCCTAAGCTGCCTAAGTCTTCTTAGGCTGTACTTCCGGAATGGAGAACCAATTGCTTTAGATAATCTGAACTGTGACTCCTATGAGTTCAGGGAACAAAGTTCTTTTTGCTGGGGCTGGGTGACTGCACTACGAATCCACTGCTCCTGGAGGCCATTTTCCCCATTTTGTTGCCCTTATTGTTGGGTTTGTTGTAGTTGTTATTGTTGTCATAGCTGTTGTTGTTTTTATATAAGACAGAGAGAAACCAAGAGAGGAGGGGAAGACGGAGAGGGGGAGAGAAAGACAGACACCTACAGACCTGCTTCACTGCCTGTGAAGCGACTCCCCTGCAGGTGGGGAGTCGGTGGCTCGAACTGGGATCCTTACACCACCTTGCGCTTTGTGCCATCTGTGTTTAATCCGCTGCGCTACTGCCCAGATCCTGGAACAAAAGTTCTTAACAGGTGCTGACTGGATGGTCTTACTTAAATGCATTTTAAGACTTAAATTCTGGTCTTTCTCCCTGGGCAGATGACCTCACCCATGTCTCCTGGAACCCCTCCCCCTCCCCAGAGCCCTGCCCCACTAGGGAAAGACAGACATGGGCTGGGGGTGTGGATCCACCTGCCAACACCCATATCCAGTGGAGAAGCAATGACAGAAGCCAGAACTCCCACCTTCTGCTCCCCATAAGGAATTTTGGTCCAGACTCCCAGAGGGGGAGAAATGTCAGGGGAAGATGACCAGAGGGCTCTGAACTCCAACTCCATCAGGACCCTGAAGCATCCATCATCAGGGATGTTGTTTTTATACCATCACTGAAAGAAAAGCAAATGTGGAGAACACCAGAGGAAGCCAGGCTCTGTTTCTCTTATCTGAGAGGGACGAGGAAGAAAAGGAAGGACACTTGGAAGTAGTAATAAGTGTAGGTGACTTAGAAAGGAAGTGAAGGCAGGGCCATAGGAAATAAAAAATGGCAGGAAAAAGAAAGAAGGAAAGAAAGAGAAACTAGGTAGAGGTAGAGATAGTTATAGATAGAAAGTCTTGGACTGGAGTTGGTGTAAGGAGGACCTAGTTGGGTTGAGTTGTTCTGTGGAAAACTGAGAAATGTTACGCATGTATTAGGGACTGCATTTTACTGTCGACTGTAAGCCATCAATCCCCCAGAAAAGAAATAAAAAAAAATAACAAACAAATAAATAAGAGACATTCCTTTTTAAAAAAAAGATAGAAATCCAACCCACAGTGCAACCTTGGGAGAGCTACTGCAGTTCCCACTAGAGAGGGTGGGGGACCCAGAGCTCGGGTGTGGGAACGTTATGGAATTATACCCTTAATATCTTATTGTTTTGTAAATCAATATTACATCAGCAGTAAAAAAAAAAAAAGAGAGAGATAAGGAAAGAATTCTGGTCTTTTCTCAACAGTTTAGGAGTGCACAGGAGGCTTGCTGAATGAAGAAGGGGACAGCAGAAGCGTGAATTAGCAGGGGCCTTGGTAAGCAGGCTCATTTTGAATATGCGATAATGTGCATCAGAGCCTGCAGGGTTCTTTCTAGAAGTGTGGTGTAATTTCCAGTCTGCCATGCTGGGAGGGAAAAAAAAAAAAGAAAAAAAGGCTGGCACATTGAGGTGTCTTTATTTAAGCCAGTGTGCGTTGGGCTCGACACAATCTTTTTTTTTCCCCTCACAGGTTCTATTAATCTGTCACTGTGAGCTCCTCTCCTGCAAAGGGAGACAGGGATTCTGTGGCCAGCGACAGGGCGTGATGTAATGGAGAACCCATCTTCCTGCATCACACGCAGATTATGATTTCCATAATGGGCCGCAGTGCCCCGCAAAGAGCCTCCTGATTATTGAAAGCTGGGTGTTAAATTGCTACCAGCGTAGCTCTCCGCATCTCTCAAGTTGTGATGCCAGTGGTGCTGTGCCAAGAAAGGAGATATGGATCGCCGTCCTAAAAGCCTTGACACGGAGCATCGATTCAGAAGTGCTTGCCACACGCAGACTTGGATCAATGGGAAGTTAACAGTGGGGCCTTGGCCACCCCAAAGGCCAGAGCTGCATACCAGCCTCTGACACTCCTGTCAATCCTCCCCGGGCATGGCGGGGCCTTCCCTGAGGTGTTCAGGTTCTCCTGAGCACAGCCGACCTCCACGCTGGGGGGTGGGAGGGGAGGTCGGGGAGGGTGCATGCGTGTCGAGGATGACAAGCCTGTGGTTCCTGCTTGAGTCTGCAGTTTCTTCATTTTAATTATATTTGTATTTGTTTATTATTGGAGGGAGACAGAAAGTGAGAGGCGAGGAGGACATAGGGAGGGAGAGAGACAGAGAGACACCTGCAGCCCTGCTTCACTGCTCATGAAGCTTCTCCCCTGCAGGTGGGGAACAGGGGCTTGAACCTGGAGCCTTGTGCACCGTGATATGTGCCCTTAACCAGGTGCGCCACTGCCTAGCCCCTGACTCTGCAGCTTCCATGGCTCCCATGTGATGCTGCTGCTTCTCTCTGGGGTGACCAGTTGCCTTTGCTTCTCTAAGTCGTCTGGTCATGTAGACAGGGTGCTGTGGGAACGAGGAGTCTGGGAGACCTCAGTGAGTCCAGGAAGAGGAGGCAGGCAGGAGATCGCAGGGGCCCTCAGGAAGGCACGGGAGGACCCCTCCCCACCCCACAGACATGCCTGGTCAAGCTCTTCCACGAGCCCTGAACCGTCCAAACTCCCTGAAGTTGAGTGGGGCCAGGGGTTGCTCGGAGGTGACTACTGGACCAAGTCATCTTTTCTTTCTTTCTTTCTTTCTTTCTTTCTTTCTTTCTTTCTTTCTTTCTTTCTTTCTTTCTTTCTTCTTTTCTGTATCTTTTTATTCATGATTTAATATTGATTGATAAAATTATCAAAGAACAGGGCTCTAACTCCACCCTGTTCCCACCCTCAGAGTTCCGTCTCCCCGTTCCCTCCTTTGGAAAGTGCAGTGGTTCTCCCAAGGTTGCAGATAGAGATTAACTGTTAACTATCTAAATTTATAAATATATATTTGCCCATTTCTTCCGTGTCCTGCTCTCTCCTCCCTCCAAGTTGGAAACGGTTCGTGCAAGCATTCTGAGTTGGCAATAGTGAGGATGTTTATTCTGCAGCTCAGCTACCGTGGAAACTTTACTGATATCGCTGTGGAAGTGACACTGAACGGTGACATATACGTCCATGTTTAAAAAGCACATCCTGTAGTTTGGGAGACAGCCCATTCAGTGGAGCACACTTACTGGGTGTAGGGCCTTGGCTTGGGAGCCCTGGAGCACCATGGACAGACGGCACAGGGGAGCTCCACAGATGGGAATGACGGTACTGTGCTTCCCCGGTTCTCCCTCTCTCTTCTACCTTTTGCTCCCATTCTGCTCTCTCTCTCTCTCTCTCTGTCTCCCTCCCTTCCCCTCTCTCTCCCCTTCCTTACTTATTTTTTAATATTTTATTTATTTATTTATTTATTGTTTAAAATTTCTTTATTGAGGAATTAATGTTTTACATTCGACAGTAAATTCAATAGTTTGTACATGCATAACATTTGGCAGTTTTCCATATAACAATACAACCCCCACTAGGTCCTCTGTCATCCTTTTTGGACCTGTATTCCCTCCCCCCCCCAGAGTTTTTTACTTTGGTGGAATATACCAATTCCAGTTCAGGTTCTACTTGTGTTTGCTCTTCTTCTTTTTTTTTTTATTGGGGAATTAATGTTTTACATTCAACAGTAAGTACAATAGTTTGTACATGCATAACATTCCCCAGTTTCCCATATAACAATACAACCTCCACTAGGTCTTCTGAATCCTTCTTGGACCTGTATTCTCCCCACCCACCCACCCCAGAGTCTTTTACTTTGGTGCGATTTCAGGTTCTACTTGTGTTTTTCTTTTCTGATCTTGTTTTTCAACTTTGGCCTGAGAGTGAGATCATCCCATATTCATCCTTCTGTTTCTGGCTTATTTCACTCAACAAGGTCCATCCAAGATTGGCTGAAAACGGTGAAGTCACCATTTTTTACAGCTGAATAGTATTCCATTGTGTATATTGACCACAACTTGCTCAGCCACTCATCTGTTGTTGGACACCTGGGTTGCTTCCAGGTTTTGGCTATTACAAATTGTGCTGCCAAGAACATATGTGTACACAGATCTTTTTGGATGGATGTGTTGGGTTCCTTAGGATATATCCCCAGGAGAGGAATTGCAGGGTCATAGGGTAGGTCCATTTCTAGCCTTCTGAGAGTTCTCCAGACTGTTCTCCACAGAGGTTGAACCAATTGACATTCCCACCAGCAGTGCAGGAGGGTTCCTTTGTCCCCACACCCTCGCCAGCATTTGCTGCTCTTACCTTTTCTGATGTATGACATTCTCACAGGAGTCAAGTGGTATCTCATTGTTGTCTTTATTTGCATTTCTCTGACAATCAGAGACTTGGAGCATTTTTTCATGTGTTTCTCGGCCTTTTGGATCTCTTCTGTGGTGAATATTCTGTCCATGTCCTCCACCCATTTTTGGATGGGGTTATTTGTTGTCTTGTTGTTGAGTCTGGCAAGCTCTTTATATATGTTGGTTATTAAACTCTTGTCTGATGTATGGCATGTAAAGATCTTCTCCCATTCTGTGAGGGGTCTCTTGGTTTGGGTAGTGATTTCTTTTGCTGTGAAGAAGCTTTTTCATTTGATGTAGTCCCATAGGTTTATACTTGCCTTAGTCTTCTTTGTAATTGGATTCGTTTCATTGAAGATGTCTTTAAAATTTATGCAGAAAAGAGTTCTGCCAATATTTTCTTCTAAGTATCTGATAGTTTGTGGTCTAACATCCAAGTCCTTGATCCACTTGGAATTTACTTTTGTATTTGGTGAAATACAGTGGTTCAGTTGAATTCTTCTGCATGTTTCAACCCATTGTTTCCAACACCATTTGTTGAAGAGACTCTGGTTTCCCCATTTAATAGTCTGAGCCCCTTTGTCAAAGATTAGATGTCCATAGATGTGGGGGCTTTTATTTATTTTCTAAATGAGTGACTAGAGCACTGCTCAGCTCTGGCTGATGGTGGTGCTGAGAACTGAACCTGGGACTTCAGAGCCTCAAGCGTCAGAGTCTTTAGCACAATCTTTGTACTGTCTCCCCTGTCTTCTTTCTATTTATAAAGTTTTATTTGATCCCTTTTAAATAAATACTTATTATTTTTTATATTTAATTTCCCTATTGTTACCCTTGTTTTTTACGGTTGTTGTAGTTATTATTGTTGTTGCTGTCATCATTGTTGGATAGGACAGAAAGAAATGGAGAGAGTTGGGGAAGACAGAGAGGGGGAGATAAAGAGAGACACCTGCAGACCTACTTCACCACCTGTGAAGTGACTCCCCTGCAGGTAGGGAGCCAGGGGCTTGAATTGGGATCCTTATGCCAGTCCTTGCGCTTGGCACCACGTGCACTTAACCCACTGAGCTACCACCCGACCTCCAATATTTTCTATTTTAATGAGAGAGCAATAAAGAGAGAAAGATGCAAAGAGGAACCAGAGCACTGCTCAGCTCTGGCTGATGGTGCTGCTGGAGGTTGAACTTGGGACCTCAGAGTCTCAGGCAGGAAAGAATAATGCAGAATCTTTATGCTGTTTCCTCAACCCAACCCAAGATTTGTTTATTCTTCTAAGAAGGAGGGGGACAGAGCTCTGTTTAGCTCTGGTTTATAGTGGTGCCTACGATTGAACCTGGCTTCTAAGGTGTGTTAATTCTTGTGTTACAACCTCTCTGAGCTACCTCCTTGGTCCTCACTATCTGTCTCTCTCCTAAAATATGACAGCTGCGTCCAGGAAGCCGCTCCAGAATTTTTCACATGTACAAGGCTCTGTGTTCACCTTCCCAGCTGCATCAAAAATAGAAAATCCTCCTGCTTATTCAAAACAACAAAAACCTCACTCTGGAGGGGGCTGGGTGGTAATGCAGTGGGTTAAATGCACATGGCACGAATTGCAAGGACTGGCTCAAGGGTCCTGGTTCGAGCTCCCAGCTCTCCACCTGCAGGTGAAGCAGGTCTGCAGGTGTCTGTCTTTCTCTCCCCCTCTCTGTCTTTCCCTCTTCTCTCAGTTTCTCTCCATCCTATCCAACAACAACAACAATAGCAAAGGCAAAAAAAAATGGAAAAAAATGGCTTCCAGGAGCAGTGGACTCATAGTGTAGGTAATGAGGCCCAGTGATAACCACCCTGGAGGCCAAAAAAAAAAAAAAATCACTGTGTTTCATGCTCTCAAAACAATTGAGCAGAACAAGATTTCCAGAAAAGCCCTTAATCTAGAGGAATTTTGCAGAAATTCTGGGAGATGCATTTTTTTAACTGAAAATTCTCTTTATTGTTTTTATTTATTTTACTTTAACCAGAGAGTGGGGGGGGGGGGTGGAGAAGGGCACACAGAAAAAGGCCAGAGCCCTGCTCAACTCTGGCTGATAGTGGAGCTGGGGATTGAATGTGGGATCTCAGAGCCTCAGGCAGGAATGTCCTTTGCAGAACCATCCTGCTGTGTCCCCAGCCCTGGAGATGCATTTTCACAGCTCTGGTGGTTCACAGCTCTCCTCTGCCATCCATCACACCATCACACTCATTAGCCCACTTTCCTGAGCTCTCAGTCCGGGCAGCCCGGGGGCCTGCGGGTATGAGTGCCGTCCATCCGTCTGTCTGTCCGTCTGTCTTCACTCTGTCTCCTGAGCACTCTGAGGACGCCCCTCGTAACCATCTCTTCTCCCTGCAGCATCAACATCTCCCCCTCTCCCCACGGCTACACAGGATGCTGTGCTGTAGCTCAGCACAAAGGAAAACCAAAGATAAAGCGAAAATCTCCCGAGATTCTGTGGCCTTTTCTCTCAGTTTTCCTTTGTTTCTTGTTAGGACGAAACCCTTGCGTGCCTCTCAGGATTTGGGCCTCTGCTTCCTCTCTGTCTTCTCTTCTTAGTTCTCTTCTCTGAGGCTCTGCAGCTCTCTGCCTGCACTGCTTTTCCACCCTCCTCATGCTGAGGCGTCCTCAGTCCAGACAAGACTTCTAGTCCACCTGCAAGTTAGCTATTAGACTCAGGCAGAAATTACTGTAGCCGTGGGTCCCTTGGAACATGCCAAAAATAAACTTCCTAGCTTCTTCTGATGCAAAGACCCCTAGTTTCATTTGCTCTATTCCTGCCTTTTGGTTCCTGTTTATCACACAATTTGTCCTGCTTTATAGCTTACTGCCTTTCAGTCACCAAGCTGCAGACACTACTATAACACCATCCTGACCTCCCTGGGCAGATGCCCTCACCCATGTGCCCTGGAGCCTCCCCTCCCCAGAGCCCTGCCCCACAGGGAAAGACAGAGACAGGCTGGGGTTGTGGGTCCACCTGCTAACCAACACCCATGTCCAGCGGAGAAGCAATGACAGAAGCCGGAACTCCCACCTTCTGCTCCCCATAAAGAATTTTGGTCTAGACTCCCAGAGAGGGATTGATAGGGGATAGATGACCAGGGTCTGAATTCCAACTCTATCAGAACCTGGAGAGAGAAGAGGGGAAAAAAAGGCAGAACCATAAAAAATGGGGGAAAATATATAAATAAATATAGATAGCTATAGAAATAATAGTCAACCCATATCTGTGACCTTGGGGTACGAAACTATATCCCTGAAAACTTGATTTGTAAAACACTGTTAAATAACTAATAAAAATGAAAAAGTAATTAGCATATCTAGACATGTTAATAGCATAAAACTAAATGAGTAATAACTACTGTGCTGAAAAGTAGACACACAGATACATAATTTATGAGATTAGATTTATATTATTTGTGCTCTTGAAAATTATATACTAACTAAACAGTATTCTTTTTCAAAGATCTGTTTATTTTTATGAGAGCATGAGGGGAGAGAATGAGAGAGAGAGGAAGAGGAAAAGAGACTAGAACAGTGTTTAGCTCTGACATATGGTGGTCCAGGGATTGAGCCTGGAATCCCCTGGACTTCATGCTCGCAAATTCTGTGCTCTAAAGGTGAGATAGCTGCTGGTCCTTTGAGCTGTCCTATGTCCTTGTCAACACATTATTTTACAAATCTTAAAGCTTCTAGGTAGAAAACAGGAGTCTGCGTGGCTCAGAAATGTGCTAAAACTTTTGGAGATCATGACACGGCGACCGGAGGGAGGTTGGCAGCTGTGAGGGCTTCACAGGAGGCCTGCAGGAGGGCAGGATGGGGAATGAGGTTGGCATCTGCTTATCAGAGAGAGTGGCATCACCGTGAGTTTTCTGCAGTACAGCTGATGTGTCTTGTCTGTTCCTCACTCCCGGGCTTGACCAAGAGGCTGGTATGAGCCATCATCAGCGGGGGTCAGATGGTGGACCACCAGTTAAGTGCACATAGTACTAAGAACAAGGAAAACAACCAACAAGCAACAGGGTTTGAGTCCCCGCTCCCCACCTAGAGCACAGGCAACATGGACCATCCAAGCAGATGCCTCACATAGGCAGCTCCTGCACTCTGCCAGTCCAGCTACATCCAGATCTAGAATTTAACAGGTTCTTAAGTGATCTATTTACTTACTCACTTAATACATCACTTCCTGGCAACGAGCTTGCCTTTCTTTAAAACCAAAACACAAAAGAAACAAAAAAGCAAATGAAACAAAGTGATCCAGTAGATAGAACTGCAGGAGAGGCCTGTTGAGGATTTGCAAACATGACGACGACCCTTAGGATCACACATGCCAGAATAATGCTCTGGTTACACATCATCTCTCTCTCTCTATCTCTCTCTCTCTGTCTGTCTCTCTCTCTCCTCATCTCCTTCACCCTCTCCCTCCATCAATGTCTCTATCTCTGTCTTCATCTCTGTCTCCATACCCATCTCCATCACTATCCCCATCTCCATCTCCAACCCACGTCCCTCCCCATGATACCCCCTACACATCCTGATCTCATTCCCATCCCCAACTCCAACCCATCTCCAACCCCATCCACATCCCCATCCCCATCCTCATCCCCATCCTCATCCCCATCCCCATCTCCAAACCCATCCCCAACCCATCCCCAACCCATCCCATCCCATCCCCACCCGCACCGCACCCCATGCCCATCCCCATCCCCATCTCCATCCCCATATCCATCCCCATCCCCATCTCCATCCCCAGCCCCAGCCCCTGCCCCAACCCCATCCCCATCCCCATCTCCAACCCCATGCCTATCTCCATCCCCATCCCCATCCCCATCCCCAACCCCATCCCCATCTCCATCCTCATCTCCATCCCCATCCCCATCCCCATCTCCATCTCCATCCCCATCCCCGTCTCCATCCCAATCTCCATAACCAACCCCATCCCCATCTCCATCTCCATCCCCATCCCCATCCCCATCCCCATCCCCATCCTCATCCCCATCCCCACTCCCACCCCATCCTCATCCCCATCCCATCCCCATCCCATCCCCACCCCATCCCCATCCCATCCCCATCCTCACTTGCACCCCATGACCATCCCCATCTCCAACCCTATCCTCATCCCCATCCCCATCTCCATCTCCATCCCCATCCCCATCCCCATCCCCATCGCCATCTCCAACCCACGTCCCTCCCCATGCATCCCCCCTACACATCCCGATCTCATTCCCACCCCCATCTCCATCCCCACCCCCACCTCCAACCCCATCCCCATCCCCATCCCCATCCCCATCCCCAACCCCAACCCCATCCCCATCCCCATGTCATTTTGATAGAGACAATCAGAAATCAAGAAAGAGAGACACCTGCAGCCCTGATTCACCACTTGCAAAGCTCTCCCCCTGCAGGTGGGGACCAGGGGCTCAAACTCTGGTCCTTGTGCACTGTAACATGTGAGCTAAGTCAGGTGCACCACCACCTGGGCTCCAACACCTCCTTTGGAAATAGGCCCTTGTCCAAGACTCCGAGAATAAATGTTGATAAAAGGAGGGACTGTTGGCTTGAATCCAAGCACAGGCTGAAATTTAGCCATCGTACTTTCTTCTTCATTTTATGCCTCAGAACCATAAATCCAATTAAAAAAATAAGGCAGCTATTATTTATTCAAATAATTTATTTTTGGTTTCAGCACTAATTATCTTCATGTAAGAAATTGTTAGGGATGAAATGAGATGATTTAGAAATGTATCTGAGGAATCTAATCCCCATAAAGATAGGCTTAGGAAATAACACCAGAAGCTAACACTGTTGTTCTCTCTGGAGTCACTATTCAACTAACATTTAGTTAGAGGTCTGGGAGTATTTAAAAATGGATTATTCATGGACTTAGTCAATTTTAGACTTTTTTCTTTGAAGTCATTGAGATTCAGAGGAATGCTGAACTCTAACATTTAAAGGTTAGTTTGGGACAGGGGAGACAGTATAATGTTTGTGCAGAAAACTTTCATGGGTAAAGCTCCCAGGTCCCCAGTACTATCACAAGCCAGAGTTGAACAGTGTGCTGGTGAAGAAAAAAGAAATAAAGAAAGAAAGGAAGAAAGAGAGAAAGAAAGAAAAGAGAACTTTATGCATTACTCAGAACGCTTTCTCAGAACAGAAGTTTTCTCCTGAAGGACACTTTGCAATAAGATTTTTTTTTTTCCATCTGTCTTCCTGGATGGGAGTTTCTGGAAATATTGTGTGATTATCCCTCAACAGAGCAGCCCCCAAGTGACGTTGCTAATATTTCCTGGCTCTAACCCTGACTTTCAACACCATTTCTAAGATAATAATCACAATATAATAATGAAGTTCCTTTTTTCTCTGCACACAGTGGCGGCATTTTGCGTCACATAAACTTGTTTGCTCCTGAACGCCCGGATTACATAGCTCACCGCCTGCACCTGCAGAGTGGACGAAGGAGGCGCTCGCCATCCACCATGCTTGAGCACCACCAGCTGCCCCAGCCTTCTAGGGTCATGGGAAGATCAACATCAACACCACCTTTGTTCTTGCTGGGATTTCGAGTCCACAAAAGTCACAGGATAGTAACGGAATCCTGTGTTTGAATTTCTTTGCTACCCAGAAAGTTAACTAACCTGAGACACAAGAGCTGGTGTGGGTGAAACAGATCCAACCAGGTATTGGCAACTTGCTTCCCTTTACGGAGGGAAAGAGATCTAGAAGACAAGATGTGGTATCATCACTGAATCCCTGGGGAATATTCAAGCATCTGCTCAATTGACACCACATTCCAGGGTAGGGTGAGGCATCAGGTTGGTTCTGCAAAATGACTTTGGTAACAGACAACAATGAGAGACCACTTCACTCCTGTGAGAATGTCACACATCAAAAAGAACAAGGACAGCAAATGCTGGAGAGGCTGTGGGGACATAAAGGAGCCTCCTCACTGCTGCTGGGAATGTCAGTGGGTCCAGCCCCTGTGGACAGCAGTGTGGAGACTCTCAGAAGGCTGGAAGTGGGCCTTCCCTATGGCCCTACAATTCCTCTCCTGGGGATAGATCGTAAGGAACCAAAAACACCCATCTAGAAAGGTCTGTGTGCTCACCTGTGTTCACAGAAGCACAATCTGTAACAGCCAAAACCTGGAAGCCACCCAGGTGTCCAACAGCAGCTGAGTGGCTGAGCAAGTTGTGGTCTAGATACACCACGGAATACTACTCAGCTGTGAAGAATGGTGAAGTCACCTTCTTCACCTCCTCTTGGATGGAGCTTGAAGGAATCCTGTGAAGTGAGATCAATCAGAAAGAGCTGGATGAAGATGGGATGGTCTGACTCATAGAAAGAATTTGAAAACTAGGGACAGAAGGAGAGACACAAAGCAGAACTTGGACTGGAGTTGGTGTATTGCACCAAGGTAAGGGGCTCTGGGGTGGAGGGGAGGGTTCAGGTCCTGGAACAGGATGGTGGAGGAGGACCCAGGTGGGGTGGTTAGAGTGTGATGTGGAAAACTGATGTTACATGTACCAGCTACTGTATTTTACTGTCATCTGTAAACCATTAATTCCCTCAAATAAAGACAAGAAAGAGCAAACAAATGAATAAACAAATAAAAAGAAAGGTAGCCACACATGGAAGACAAAAGCCCAGTAGGAAAGACAGTTTCAGTGAGGCAATGTGAAGCCAGCTGCAGCTGGAATTAGTCCTGGGGATGTCGGAGGGGGCATGTGGCAGGGCGCTCTCTTCCTGGCCACCCTGTAGCGGCCACACCAGTCCTCATGGTGCCCGACGTCTATTTCTACATGTCTTCTCACTCCTTTGAAATTAGAGTTTGCACTTTGCACACATTAAAAAAAAAAAGACTTTCATGCCTGGGGCCCCAAAGTCCCAAGTTCAGTCCCCCGCACCACCGTAAGCCCGAGCTGAAGGAGGCTCTGGTGAACGACAGTAGCCAACAAACCGCACACTGGTTCCTCGGTGCTGACAGTGTGAGAGCTGGAAGGGCGCCTGGTGTGTGTGTAGCTTCCAGGGACAACTGTGACCTGGAGGGACCCCAGGATGCAGTTCACTACTCCATCCCTCCAACACACTGCTGCTCTTCACTCTGCCCTGCTGAGCACGGCCTTCCTGGCTTCTGAATTCAGTGCTGTACACGGAGCACACGGACTCGTGTGTGTGAGGCCGGGAAGATGCTCCCCTGACCCAGCTTCCAGCCTGTATTTGGTGGTGAAGGGGAGAAAAAAAGAGAGAGGGGAGAGAGAGAGAGGGAGAGAGAGAGAGAGAGAGAATGAGGGAGGAGGAAGAGGAGCAGGAGGTAGAGAAAGAAGATTAAGGAGGTGTAGGAGGAGAAGAAAGAAAAAAAAAGGAGAAAGAGATGGAGGGGGCCAGGTGGTGGCACACCTGGTTAAGCGCTCACATGACAGTGTGCAAGGACCCAGGTTCAAGCCCTCCATCCCCACCTGCAGGGGGAAAGCTTCAAGAGTGGTGAAGCAGGACTGCAGGTGTCTCTTTCTTTCTCTGTCTCCCCTTTCTCTCTCTCTCTTCCCTCCCCTAGATTTTATTTGTTTATTGGAAAGATAGGAGAGAAAGAGCCAGACACTACTCTGGTACATGTGCTGCCGGGCATTGAACTTGGGACCTCGTATTCGAGAGTCCGATGCTTTATCCACTGCACCACCTCCTGGACCATTCTCTATTCAGTAATAAATAAAATTTTAAAAAAGAAAGAGGAGAAGGGAAGATAAGGAGGAGGAAGAGAGAGGAGAGGAAGACAGGGACTGAGAGGAGAGTGAGAGATATTTCGGCACTGCTCCACTGTCCATGGAGCCAGTTCCCCTGTGGTGTCAAAGTAAGAATCAGGGCCAGTTCAAACCAGTTCATGGGAAGCACACACTTCACCCGATCAGCCATCTCCCATCCTTGAATAAGGATTCTTTTCTCCCTCCAAACTCAAAATAGTGTAACACATCACAGCAGTTAAGCCTTAAAAAGAGATTAAAAAAATTTTTTTTGATCATCTCAGATAAAAGCACAGACATATTCCGACCGGATCCCTGGGTATTTAAAAGCCGCAGCCCAGAGAGAGGTGGGTCCCAGGAGCATCCCAGCCTTGAACTCTGCCGGTTAATTAACAGTCTGCAGAGCAAGCCCCTCTCATAGGCTGGGCGCCGTCCTCACAAAGGTATTCAACATGCAGCTGCAAACGGCCTGCTGCCGGGGCTTAATTAAAATAAATACAGAAATTCAAATGAGCCAGGGCGTTCTTGGCAGAGCTCTGTAGTCAGGGGCCAGGGCGCGGGTGTGACATGTGCAGAAGAAGCAGTCTGCACCCTCTGCTCTTAGCAGCTGGGCCTGGGGCCAGGCGCAGGGCTCCGGCCTGCTGTCACTGTCATGCAGTCTGCACAAAGGGCTCCCTCCGGCCGCTGTCCTAGGGCCCCTGTCACACCATCACCCTCCTGGCCCTGGGGAACAGCCCTAGATCCTAGGGGGAGGTGAGGTTTGCAGTGAAAGCTTGGTCCTTGCATCCATCTTCCTGCCAGTGATGGCAGGTTGTGGGTATTCCTCCTGTTTCCCAAGGACACTGGTCCCACTCTTCCTCCAGGGAGATGGGTGGATGGATAGGAAGGGTGCTCCAGTGGGGAGGCAGGGACCGCATGGCTGCCCTGAATTCTGACCCCCGGGGCAGGGTGAGAACCCCCCCCCCCCCAACCCTTTGGGTTCTCCCTCAGGACAAGGCTGAGGGTTTGATGCTGCAAGTCTAGGGCTGCAGACGGCGGCTTCTGTCTGTGCCTCTGTCAGGGTCATAGGGGAACAGAGGCCTCAGAGCGTCACCGAGGTCACCCGTCTGGGGCTGATGGCTGGCAGCTGGCAGGCGTGTGCGGGGGCCTGGGACAGCACCACACCATGCTGTTTTGAAATTCATAGCTGCATCTCTTCCACAGTAGCTCTGACCCAAGCACTGTAATGTGCACTCAACCAGGTTGTCATTTATTTTATTTTATTCATTTTTTTATTGGATAAGAGAGAGAGAAATTGAGAAAGGAAGGGAAGATAGAGGGAGAGAAACAGAGAGACACAAGCAGACCTGCTTCACCGCTTGTGAAGCTTCCCCCCTGCAGGTGGGGAGCCGGGGCTCAAACCCGGATCCTTGTGCTTGGACTACGCTCATGTGCTTAATGGGGTGCATCACTGCCTGCTAGGCCCATCGCTGCCGTGCTCTAAAGCCGCTAAGTGCTGGCACCACACATGGGTGAGGATCTTAGGAGGCCATGCCCAGCTGGTGAGGCGTCCTGGGGCAGTGATGGGGCTCTGGTGTCTGTTCCCTGCTCTGAGCCCAAGACCTGCTGGAAGGCAGCAGCTGGGAAGACATGCTTCCTACCCACGTGGAGAAGGGTACTCGCCAGTATCAATTACCACCATTAATTAGCATGCGTCAATCCAATCATTAATTTAATTTCTTGAGTCATTGGCAATAAGCGACGGAACAATGTCTATTTGCCAAAGTAGTTTGCAATCTGGGTGGAAAGTGTAATTCCACAACTGAATACACACACACTCCGTCACTTTGTCTGCTCTCAGTGAAGCAGGGCATCAACAAGTAGAGCCACAGGCAGGAACACACCAGAGCAGCAGTGAGCAAGATGTCCAAGAAAAGAGACGACTAAGCCAGGTCCACAGACACGGAGTGGAGTGAAAGTGTGCACGATGTCTCTGATGGCAAAACGGAGATTTGTGGATTTTTTTTTTTGCCTCCAGGGTTATTGCTGGGGCTCAGTGCCTGCACTGTGAATCCACTGCTCCTGGAGGCCATTTTCCCATTTTTGTTGCCCTTGTTGTTATTTCTGTTGTTGTTGGATAGGACAGAGAGAAATGGAGAGAGGAGGGGAAGAGAGAAAGGGGGAGAGAAACATAGACACCTGCAGACCTGCTTCACTGCTTGTGAAGGGACTCCCCTGCAGGTGGGGAGCCGGGGGATCGAACCAGCATCCTTGAGCTTTGCACCATGTGCGCTTAACCCACACTGCTACCGCCCCACTCCCAACTCTTGGATGTTTCATCTTGGGCAGAACTAGGAAAAATAAGGAAAAGTAGTAGTAGCGATTATAATGAGTAGAAGGCAAACAACTTTCTGCTTATGCATCAATTTTTCTCCTCCTCTTCCTCTCCTACTCCTTCTCTTCTTCCTGCCAGAGAGACACCTGCAGCCCTACTTCACTGCTGGTGAAGCTTCTTGCCTGCAGCTGAGGAGCAGGGGCTCAAATCCAGGTTCCTGTGCTTGGTAACACATGTGCACCACTGCCCAACCCCCAGGACTGGGGATTTAGGCAAAGGGAAAATGCATAATTGGGTCATTCTCTTTGGGGCCCGAGAGGGAGTTCTCTCCTCGGGAGCTGACTTGGCACCTTTGTGTGACTTCTGCTCGATGCTGTCACACATCTTCCTGATAAAGAAACCTAAACTTTATACACCGGATCATGGAGTGTCTTGTGATTCTTTCCAAGAAGTTGTGTGACCAAATCCTCTTGGGCGTACACTGGCCTTGGGGACACTCCTCGAACCCTGGCCACATTCCCCCTGCAACAACCCCACTGCAATGGGGCTTGTGGAGCCAGAAGAGGTTGGATTCTCAGGGAGCAATTCGAGGTGGTTAAGATTCCTGCCCATCAGTTGGGACTGCCCCTCTGTCCTGTGGGAGAAGCCAGGAGCATGGTGAGTTGAGGTCTACACTACGTCTTCATCCCACCCCGGGCTTTGAGCACTCAGGACACCAACAAGGGACCGGAGGGGACGTGGTTTGAGGGACAGCAGTCCCCACCCCGTCATAAAACGTCCCTCTTTGCACAGCTGGATAAAGGGCAGGGTGTGACATCAGACACACGGGCCCAGATGTAGAGTGTTATCTGGACAGGGGTGTCACCGATTAAGGAGGTGGGATCCATGACTGGGCCAAGGAAGACAGACGCGTTCAGTACAATGTGTGTCTGGGGCTAGGCGGTGGCCACCTGGTTAGGTGTACATGTCACCACCATGCACAAGGGCCCGGGTTCGAGCCCCCAGTTCCCACCTGCAGGGGGGAAGCTTCATGAGTAGTAAATCAGGACTGCAGGGGTCTCTCCCCCTCTACCACCTCTCCCTTCTCAATTTCTCTGTCGTATCAAATAAAGACGGGAAAATGGCTACCAGGACCAGTGAAATCATTATAGGTGTAGCCCCAGCGACAACACTGGTGGCAATAAAAACAAAACAAAAACAAAGAAAAAACAAAACAAACCCAATGCTACTGGGGCAGGGTGGTGGCACACCCAGTGAAGTGCACAGGGTACTAAGCACAAGGGCCCGTGCAAGGACCCGGATTCAAGCCCCTGGCTCCCCACCTGCAAGGGGGTCACTTCATAAGCAGCGAGCGAGGCAGGTCTGCAAGTGTCTTTTTCTCTCCCTCTCTGTTTCTCCCTCAGAGACAGAAGTGGGAAAAAGAAGAGACATTCGGATATAGTATGTATAGGTGTGACTTGGAAGGAGAGAAGTTGGGAGCTTCCAAATAGTGGGAACTCTGTGGAGTTGTACCCCGTTATCTTATAGTCTTGTTGATCATTGTGAAATCACTCATAAAAATCTAAAAAAACTTCTGGAGAGATTTACATGTCCACAGACAAAGCCACCTGAAAAGACAAAGGGGCAGAGATTTGCATGTCAGTCCTAGTAAGAGCAAATTAAATGACTTACAAACAGATGGAAAAAACCACTTGCCTCCTCCCAGGGGGATGCAAATGAGGATTAACTTAAAAACAAAATAAAGAAAGAAAGAAAAGAAAAAAAAAGAATAATTACCAGAAAACTCAACAAAATACAACCAAGATCTCTCCAGAAACTCACTAAGCCATAGTCACCAAGTTGCAGATGCTGCCATGACACCACCCTGACCTCCCTGGGCAGACGCCCTCACCCATGTGTCCTGGAGCCTTCCCTCCCCAGAGCCCTGCCCCACTAGGGACAGACAGACACAGGCTGGGGGTGTGGGTCCACCTGCCATCACCATGTCCAGCGGAGAAGCAATGACAGAAGCCAGAACTCCCACCTTCTGCTCCCCATAGAGAATTTGGGTCCCTGCTCCCAGAGGGGGAGAAATGTCAGGGGGAGATGACCAGAGGGCTCTGAACCCCAACTCCATCAGGACCCAGAGAGGGAAGACACAGAACTCTGGTGGTGGGAAAGGTGTGAGATCATTACCCTTGTTACGTTCTAATTTTGTAAATCAATATTAAATCACTAATAAAAATTTTTTTTTAAAAAAAAAGGAAGAGGTTAACTGCCTTACACCATCCCTCTCTGCAAACTCTGGGGAGCCTGTGATTTGCATTTTAGATGCAAATTTATGCAAATCAGCAGTAATTTCCAATGAAAAGCTATCATGAGGAACAACCTGGAGTCCTGCTCTCAAGCTGCTGTGCCTGGCTTCTCTTGTAATTTCCACACTAACGCACTTTGTCTACACAGAAGAGGAGGACTGAGGACGGACAGGGCAAGACAAGTGACCACCCTTTTGCCCAAGGATGGGCAAGGCTCATGGGACTGCCTGCCCAGCATGGCAACACATCTGGGCAGAGGGCCTTCTGTGAGCGGCTGTGAAGTGGGCCATCCAGTCCATCCTCCCTCACCGGGGTGGAGGGTGGTGACACCAGTGACACCCTTTGAGGCTTCCGTGCAAAAAGAGAGCTCTAAGCAGTGGACCACCAGCCCCTGTCTGGGCTCAGTGACACAGCAGAGGGCAGGGTAACCCCCACTGCACCCTCACAGGCAGCACTCAGCCAGAACAGATGAACTCCCAGGGGAGGACCTCTCTATCCCCTCCTGCTGACCGGAGGTGCCTGGGGGTCCAGGACAGAAAAAGGCAGCACGTGGCAAAGGCCGTGGGGAGTTTACTGGAATAAAAATGTTAAGAAATTCTCACCAAGGAGCCCGTGGTGGTGTATCTGGATGAGCATGTGTTACAATGTCTCTATCTGTCTGTCACCTATAGTCTCTCTCTATCTATCTGTCACCTATAATCTCTCATCTATCTATCTATCTATCTATCTATCTATCTATCTATCTATCTATCATCTATCTATCATCTATTGTTGGTATGCTTCTAGTTCTGCTTCTGGAATCCCTTCTGTTACATTGCTTGATGTTGTGGTCTATTTACATGGTCATTCTGTTACATTGGTTTGGCCTCACTCCCCCTGCCTCCGGGAGATTTTGGTTTAGTCCTTGCTAGTTGGCGCTCTTCCCTTCTCCACGCCCTCTATCCTGTATATTTCCTTGGTTCATGATGCTGCCACTGGAGGAGAGAGAGGCAGGACAGAATTGTGTGGTGATTAGATTAGATTAGTTTTTTGAACTGTTCGCTCGTGAATAAAGAAATATTGTTTCTCCGCTCAGCCATGTGTCCCTGGTCGTCTGTCTCCTGCCACGAAGCTAGCCTGGCATACTGGCACCCTGAACTCTGACTGACTATCTATCTATCTATCTATCTATCTATCTATCTATCTATCTCCTATAATCTCTCATCTATCTATCATCTATCTATCATCTATCTGTCACCTATAATCTCATATCTATCTGTCACCTATAACCTCTCATCTATCTGTCACCTATAATCTCTCATCTATCTGTCACCAATAATCTCTCATCCATCTATCTATCTACCTATCTGTCACCTATAATCTCTCATCTATCTATCTATCTATCTATCTATCTATCTATCTATCTATCTATCATCTATCTATTACCTAAAATCTCTCATCTATCTATCATCTATCAATCATATATCTATCACCTATAATCTCTCATCTATATATCATCTATCTATCATCTATTATCTATCTGTCATCTATCATTTATCTGTCATTTATTATCTATCAACTATCTGTCATATATCTATCTTATATCAATCATCTATCTGTCATCTATCATTTATCTATCATCTATCATTTATCTATCAATCAACTATCTGTCATCTATCGTTCATCTATCTATCTATCTATCATCTATCTACCTATCTATCATTTTATCATATAACTATCTATATCATCTATCTATCTGTCATCTAATCTATTATCATCTATCTATCTAATCTATCATCTATCTACATCTTTCTCTATTCATCTCTAAACATTCCCTCTCTATCTCTCAGTCTATCTAAAGTCAATAAACAAAAATTCTAAAAAGCTAAAGAAAAGCATCATCTTACCCCCAGGTTCAGGCTCAGGGTTCATGGGGCCCTCTTGTGCAGCTCAAGTACTCGGAGAGCAGTGGGGGCCACCTGGCTGAGCACACACGTTACAGCACACATGGACCCGGGTTTGAGCCCCTCGTCCCCACCTGCAGGGGGAAGGCTTTGTGAGTGGTAAAGCAGTGTTGCTGGTGTTTCTCTGTCTCTCTCCCTCTCTACCTCCCTTTTCCCTCTCAATTTCTGGTGGTTTCTGTCCAGCACTTAAATAAAAATAATAAAAATTGAATAGAAAACGGTCACCAAAAGAAGAGAAAGGCAGACAGTCAAAAGACAGTCAACAGCTGCCTCCCAGGTGAGACAGAAGGAAGCCTGTGAGGAGAGAAAGAGCCCACTGCCTGCGTCTGGGCAGGAGGGCACTGTGCAGAAACCCTCTGTGGGGGTCTGTGAGGGGGAGGGATGGAGTATGAGGCAGTCTCCCCTCCCCAGGTCAAGGGAAGACTTCTGTCCCGTTCAGTTACCTCCTATTCAATTGCTAGCTGTGGAATATTTATATTTATTTTACTGTAAATATATTTTATATTTGTTTAAATGAAAAAGTTATAGCTAGGAGGAGCAGGGCCCTGCTCAGTTCATGATGGTGCAGGGGTCTCAACCTGGGACCTCAGAGCCTCAGTCTTTTTTTTTTTTTTGGCCTCCAGAGTCATTGCTGGGGGGCTCAGTGCCTACACTACAAATCCACTGCTCCAGGAGGCCATTTTTTCCCCTTTTGTTGCCCTTGCTGTTTATTGTTCTTGTTGTTGTTATTATTATTTTTATTGTGTTGTTTCTGTCTTTTTTTTTTTTTTTGGATAGGACAGAGAGAAATGGAGAGAGGAGGAGATGACAGAGAAGGAGAGAGAAAGACAGACACCTGCAGACCTGCTTCACCGCCTGTGAAGCGACTCCCCTGCAGGTGGGGAGCCAGGGGCTGGGTCCAGGATCCTTGCACAGGTCCTTGTGCTTCATACTGTGTGCACTTAACCCAGTGTGCTACTGCCTGGCCCTCTGACCTGTTCCTTTTCATGACTCAGTAATACCCTCACTGTATGGGGAGAGAATACTTAATCTGTCTAGGCAGGCTCACTCTTTGCCTGTTAGGCGTGAACTCTGCGGACATTGTCATGTGACCCTCATTTAGGATTGTTTCCCCTAGCTCATGCCTCCCTGGGAGCTCTGCCCCTTCCAGATCTTTCCCAATAGTGCAATCGAACCATTCATCTTTCTGCTATGAATCTCTGACGTCTTTCATTTCACAGATGCAATCAGAAGCGCTTAGACGATCTGCGAGTATCTCCTCTGTGCGACAGACTGCCTCTTGCGTTGCCTTGGCCCTTTGATTCCCGTTGCTTCAATTCTGATTAAGAAAAGCTCTGGGGAGTCAGGTGGTAGCTCAATGGGTTACGTGCACGTGGTGTGAAGCGCAAGGACTGGCACAAGGATCCCGGTTCCTGGCTCCCCACCTGCAGGGGAATCGCTGAATTCAACAACCTCGGCAAGTCCACCAGAGATCAGTCTCACCTGTGAGGCTCACGGCTGTAATCTGAAATTTTCCTGAAATTAAAAAATAAAAATAGTTGACCTTTTAACTTTGATGGAGACCTTTGGGAAAATTAATGGGCAGTGAAAGCATTGAATCAATACGATCAGTTTCCTTCACGTTCTGTGAAATATAGTTCTCCCAAGACCCTGCTCCCTCCTTTTCATTATCCTGAATGATTCCCTTTTCTTTTTTAAGAGCAAGAATAATGAAAAGTAGATTTCATCCTAGTAGCATCTGAGGCCCAGATGAATTAATTATGCGGGTGAATGGAAGACATCTCTCATCGATAGGTTTCTAGGATGGATACAAGGCCCCGAGAGGCTGGCACACAGCCTTGTGCGCAGAGCCCAGGCTGGGCCAGTCCAGGGCCTCCGTGCGGGCAGCAGGGACCTGCCTTCTGCTTGTGCAGCGATGGTCTGTTCTCCTGGTTGGTACAGGACTCCTGGGTTGCTTCCAGGTTTGGGCTGTTACAAATTGTGCTGCTAAGAACACAGGTACACACAGGTTTCTTTGGATGGGTGTGTTGGGTTCCTTAGGATCTATCCCCAGGAGAGGAATTGCAGGATCATAGGGTAGGTCCATTTCTAGCCTTCTGAGAGTCTCCAGACTGTTCTCCATAGGGGTTGGACCAATTTACATTCCCACCAGCAGTGCAGGAGGGTTCCTTTGACCCCACACCCTCTCCAGCATTTGCTGCTGTTACCTTTTCTGACATCTGACATTCTCACAGGAGTGAAGTGGTATCTCATTGTTGTCTTTATTTGCATTTCTCTGACAATCAGAGACTTGGAGCATTTTATTCATGTTTACTGGCCCTTTGGATCTCTCCTTTGGTGAATATTCTGTTCATATTCTCTCCCCACTTTTTGATGGGGTCATTTGTTGTTGTTTTTTTTTTTGTTGCTGAATTTGGTGAGCTATTGATATGCTTTGATTACCAGCCTATTGTCTGATGTGTGGCATGCAAGCATTAGAGCTGGATTCTTGTAGTAGTGGGACACAGCCTGAAAAAAAGGCCTCATGGCATTATTAGTCAAAAGAATGTAGCCAGGAGACAAACAACATCTATTTTGTAAGTAGATGGCTTTCCTCCATATTCTAGCAATGACAATAATGACAGAATAACAGTTAAAATTGGATGAAAAATGCTTGTTATTATTTTTTACTACTATAAAAATAAATGATCGATTCTACTCTATTGCTAAGGGATTTCAGTGACTATGTTTTGCAAATTTTTCTGTTAATTCAGTTCTCCAGATTCTAGTCACAGCTAGAAAATGAATGAAAACAAACAACATAGTAGCTCTTAAGTGTATAGCTAGACATCCAGAAAGAAGTTAAAATATGAAGTTTATACTAAAAACTCAAAGAATCAACCAACCAACCAACCAACCAACCAACCAACCAAACAGACAAAAACACTTGCTGAAACAAATTTAAAATGACTTAAAAGTTATTGGGGCCAGATGGTAGCTTACCACGCCTGGTGACTCCAGCCTCTCTCTCTCCTTCTCTCTTCTCCTCTCTGTCTCTCACCCTCTATCAAAACAGAAGGAAAAAATTAATAAAATATATTAACTGCCTTCAGAAAACATAATATTGTTAAAATATCACTTTTGTCTAAACTATAAATTTAATGTAATCCCAATCATGATTTTATTATTCTTATAGATTTTCTTTTTTTAAAGTACTTTTTTTATTTGTTGGATTGAGACAGAAAGAAATTGAGATGAAAAGGGGATTAGGGAGAGACACAGAGACCCTTCCCTCTTGGGAAGCTTTCCCTCTGCAGGTGGGGCCTGGGGCTCAAACCTGGGTCCTTGCACACTGTAACGTGTGCTTAACTGAGTGCACCGTTGCCCCACTCCCTCGAGCATCATTTAAGGCAGTATGTAAGCAACAAAAGACACACTTGATTTTCACTAAAGTTGCATATAATTGCCAGGTTATTTGAGGAAGAATTGACAACACATACATGGAATTTTCCAACCCATGAAGAACATGTGCCCCTCTATTTAGTTTCATCTTTTTCTAGTAGTTGCTTTGTCAACTTTTTTTTGTCCTGCGACTACTTTGCAGGATACAGTGTTCAATGTTCCACCCCTAAGGCAGGTCTTTGTTCTTTGTAGCCAAAGCTTCAAGTTCAGGAAAAAGTCTTCTAGTCTCAAAATGCTAATGACTGAGTGTTGGGCAGTAATGCAGCTGGTTTAGTGCACGTGGCGCAAAGTGCAAGGACCAGCACAAGGATCCCAGTTCTATCCCCAGCCTCACCACCTGCAGGAGAGTCGCTTCACAGGCTGTGAAGCAAGTCTGCAGGTGTCTGTATTTCTCTCCCCCTCTCTGTCTTCCCCTCCTCTCTCCATTTCTCTCTCTCCTATTCAACAACGATGACATCAGTAGTAACAACAATAATAATAACAAGGGCAACAAGAGGAAAAAAAATAGCCTCTAGGAGTAGTGGATCCTTAGTGCAGGTACCAAGCTCCAGTGATAACCCTGGAGGCAAAAAACCAAAACCAACCAACCAAACAAACAAAAAACGCTAATGACTTCATCATCTGCATCCATTAAAATTTGGCATCGGTTTATTATTTTGTGGTGTTCACTGACATTTTTTCTTGGACTGGACCACCCCCGAACTGAAACAAAGCAAACTTTCTTGTGGCGCACTAAACTTATACAGCACTGGTCTTTAGTTGTAGACACTGGGGATTTGTGTTCCTGGCCAATAAGTATTGATCTGCCAGTGTTGTGACAGGGTTTAATATCAGAGCTATAGGGGCTTTCTGAAAACAAACAAAAAAATCACCATGACATTTCTGGGAATTTTTGTGTAAGCTTGTTGATGTTTCTTTAGTGGTTGGAAGAGTTCACTGAAAAAGTTGTATAAATCTGGAATTTGCCATTAGTGACTGTGTAGCTACTAAGATTTTTCTGTCTTATGTTGTTTTGGGTAATATTATTTTTCTATTTTACTTAGAGTTTCAAATTGGGAGACATTTCAAGCTTATACATTTGCTAAAATATAGATCATTTTGATGTACAGAATCTTATGCACCTTTTGTTTTTCTTCCTATGCTTGTGGAAATTTTAATTTTATTTTCCTTCTAAGAAGAATGAACTCCTGCCTTTGTGGTCACACTTTATTGATTTATGTCTTGTCTTTATTATTTTTTATGCTTCTATCTGAAATGCATCATTTGTGTTCATCTCCTAACATCTGAAGGTAGAGAATTACATACTGATCTTCAGTTGGTTTTTTTTTTTCCTCTGATTCATTAGGCCATGGATTGTCTCAGAGGATAGCTTTTAAAAAGACCTCTCTAGTTTTGGTATTTTGCTTGATGAACATTTC
This sequence comes from Erinaceus europaeus, assembly GCF_950295315.1. Taxonomy (NCBI): domain Eukaryota; kingdom Metazoa; phylum Chordata; class Mammalia; order Eulipotyphla; family Erinaceidae; genus Erinaceus; species Erinaceus europaeus. Next base: position 12,430,880 of record NC_080166.1, on the reverse strand, counting down.
ATTAAGACTTTATCAAATTTTTTATTTCTTCATCTTATAAGTCAAAGCAAATCATTAAATCACAGACATTTGGCTAATCATAGTTTCACTGTCATTTTCCACTTTCATTTCACAGTTCCAGTAAATGTACAATGAACAATTACTTTTCTAAATTAGTGTTTTCATAATATTTAACAAGATTTTAAGATAACAGGGTTCCCACCGCCAGAGCTCCCTGTCCCATCCCCTCCATTGGAAGCTTCCCTGTTCTTTATCCCTCTGGGAGCAGGGACCCAAATTCTCTATGGGGAGCAGGAGGTGGGAGTTCTGGCTTCTGTCATTGCTTCTCCACTGGACATGGGTGTTGGCAGGTGGACCCACACCCCCAGCCTGTGTCTGTTTGTCCCTAGTGGGGCAGGGCTCTGGGGAGGGGAGGCTCCAGGACACATGGGTGAGATGAAGTACAGCTTTCAGCTTGCCTTCTATATTAAACCAGCAATCTATTTTATTTGTCTTTATCTTATATAGAATGAATCAACCGTAGTTTAGAAGGCTCTAGGGGTGTAGTTTTGTACTACCCACCCCCACAGTACTCTGACTCCTCTATTTCCAGTAGAAGTAACTCAGTTGACAGCAAAACACGATGCAGTGCTTACACTGAAAATGTTTCGGCACAGAACTTTGGTGGTGGGTTCAGTGAGGAACTGATAATACCCTGTCATCTTATAATCTTGCACATCATTAAATAATTAATAAACGCATTTGTAAAAAAAAATGAGAAAAGAATTGCCGATACTACCAAGGCCTCAGTTCACATCAAAGTGTCTGTTGTTCTTCGTTTCCTTTCGCATCACATTCTAGTCTTCCTGGGCAGACAAGTCAGGAGAGTCTCAAAGGGTCTGTTTAATGAGGAAGCTCTTTCTGTGCTTCAGTGGATGGGAAGGCATAAATCCAGAGTCACCCTGTCTGGACATTTTGGTCTGTCTTTATTAAAAAAAAAAAAAGTAAATTTCTCCCCAGAGTCTGGTGTGTTTAATTAATGAAGATGGTTGTGAATCAAACAATGCTGAAATCTTTCCTGAAAAGAGAAGAAGGCTAGCCATATTGATAGAGCCAGGAGAGGTACTTTATTCCATTGAGGGCCAGAAGAGTTGTCTCAAAATTAAAAACAATTAAAGTGCGGGTGAACTGGTAGACAACTTACCAGGCAGATCATACCGTTTACCTTGTGCAAGGTCCTGAGTGTGAACCCTCCAGCACGTGGGAGCCTCACAGGTGGCGCCGAGGGAACTCTGTGGGTGGTAGAGTGCTGTTGTCATGCCTCTGTCCAGTTCTCCATCTCTCCTTTCTCTCTTGCTCTGAAAAAACAAAAAGTATTAGAAATTGATCAGATTAGTTAGAGAGGGAGACACAGTTCATGCACAAGTCCCCAGCACTACATCAAAACCAACCAATAGGGCAAATTCCTTGTATTTTCCTTTTTTGGGAATGGTGACTGGTTTAGCTGTTGACACCTGGGTAGAGTCTCCCATCTCCCTGTGATAGGTGTCTGCAGACACTCTTGCTCTCAATTCACCTTTGCCACCATGGCGAACCAGGAAGGATTCCAACACCCTCTCCATCTCCCCCCTTCCCCTTTGCCCTAGAGTCCTTTGCTTTAGTGCAGTACCCTAACCCCAGTCTTAGTTTATGAGGTTATCCAGTATTTGTCCATCTCTCTTTCTATTTAATATTTCATTTTACTTAATGATAGAGATAGTGCGAAAGACACAGAAAGAAACACCAGAGTCCTGCTCAGCTCTGGTGGATGGTGGTGCTGGGGATGGAACCTGGGAGCTCAGAGCCTCAGGCATGAAAATCTTTGCAGAACCATCATGTTGTGCTCTCTCCCCAACCCTGCCTCTCTCTTTTTAACTTATCTCACTAAACAGGATTCCTTCAAATTCCATCCAAGATGAGCATGACTTAGAGATGAGTACATTAATTTTAACAGATGAGAAGTTTTCCACTGTGTGTAAACACCACTAATTTCTTTTTTGGGGAGTGGGGTGGGTGGGTGTTTTCCTATTTATATACTATTAGTGATTTAATATTGATTTACAAAATTGTAAGATAAGGGGTCCAGGTGGTGGTGCATGAGGTTAAGCACACACATCACCAAGCACAAGGATCCAGGTTGGAGCCCCTGCTCCCCACCTGCAGGGGGAAAGCCTCATGAGTGATGAAGCAGGTCTGCAGGTGTCTCTCTGCCTCTCTCCCTCTTTCTTCCCCCCCTTTCAATTTCTCCCTGTCCTGTCAATTAATAATAAAAGAAAAAGAAAAAAAAAGGAAAAATTGTCTGCCAGATGCTATGGATTTGTAGTTTTGTCACTGAGCCCCAGTGTTATCCCTGGTGGCAAATAAATAAATAAATAAATTGTAAAACAATCGGAATATAATTCCATACTGTTCCCACCACCAGAGTTCTGCATCCCACCCCCTCCACTGGGCACTGAAGCAGTTCTCTCAAGGTCACCCGGCTGATTCTATGTCTATCTATGCCTGTGTATAAATCTATATCCCCTTTTTATTTTTTATTTATAAAAAGGAAACACCAGGGAGTCTGGAGGTAGCACAGCGGGTTAAGCACATGCGAAGCACAAGGACCAGCACAAGGATCCATGTTCGAGCCCCCAGCTCCCCACCTGCAGGGGAGTCGCTTCACAGGCGGTGAAGCAGGTCTGCAGGTGTCTGTCTTTCTCTCCCCCTCTCTGTCTTCCCCTCCTCTCTTCATTTCTCTCTGTCCTGTCCAACAACAAAAACAACAGCAGCAACAACAACAATAATAACAATCACAACAATGATAAAACAACAAGGGCACAAAAGGGGGATAATGGCCTCCAGGAGCAGTAGATTTGTGGTGCAAATAACCAGCAATAACCAATAATTTGCCCCAGCAATAACCCTGGAGGCAAAAAACAAAACAAACAAAAAAAAAACAAGGAAACATGATAAAAAACAGAGGATAAGAAGGGCACAACTCCACACAATTCCCACCGCCAGACCTCCATATCCCACCCCTCCCCTGACAGCTTTCCCATTCTCTATCCCTCTGGGAGCATGGACCCAGGGTCACTGTGGGATGCAGAAGCTGGAAGGTCTGGCTTCTGTAATTGCTTCCCCGCTGAACATGGGTGTTGGCAGGTGGATCCACACTCCCAGCCTGCCTCGGTTCTGCCTTCACTTCCTTCCTAGTCCACCCCTACACCTACTACTACTTCCAAGCGTCTTTCCCATTTTTTCCTCTTCTCTCTCAGATAAGAGAAGCCATGCCTGGCTTCCTCTGTTGGGCATCTGGGTTGCTTTCCAGGTTTGGGCTACTACAAACTGCTTTGCTCTGAGCGAGGGTGCGCACAGATGTCCGGAGGGGGTCTGCTTTCTTGGTGTAGATCCCGGGAGAGGAATAGGACTGGGCACACGTGACAGCAGAGGAGTCGCTGAAGCCTCACCACTAAGATGGCCCTGTGATGCCGGAGTTACAGTGAGCCCTGCCGCACAAAGCTCACCTGCTTGCTTCTCTTGTCCTTTTCAGCAAATAGACTTTTAATTTCCAGATCACATGAGAGATTGCCTCACAGGAGGAAACAGAGGGAAATGCAGGGTACTGCCCCTCTAAATGGAGCCCTGAGGCTCGAACCCGTGTCCCCAGGCCCAAAAGTCCTGTACTCTACCAGCTGAGCTAATTCCTCCAGCCAACTGTTATCTTTCTCCTCCCTTCCTTCCTTCCTCTCTTTCTTTCTTTCTTTTTTTCTTTCTTTCTTTCTCTCTTTTTCTTTTTTTTCTCTTCTTTTCTTTTTCCTTTTTTGCCTTCAGGGTTATCACAGAAGCTCAGTGCCTGCACTATGAATCCACTGCTCCTGGTGGCCATTTTTTCCATTTTATTGGACAGGACGGAGAGAAACTGAGAGAGAAGGGGGAGATAGAGAGGGAAAGAGACAGAGAGACACCTGCAGACCTGCTTTAGCACCTGCTTCCCCACCTCCCTTGCGGGTGGGGACCGAGGGCTCGAACCTGGATCCTTGTGCAAGTCCTTGAGCTTAGTACTATGTGCACTTAACAGGGTTCTCCACTGCCCAGCTCCCCCCCCCCATGCTGTTTTTCTTAAATATGGGTTAAGCTAGGATTTCAGGAAGGCCTTACCAAGGTAAGATCACTAAGAGGTCAAGTTCTGCAGGTTGGAGAAATCCGTCTTCCACGCTTGCAAAGGAGAGCTGGTTTTAAGAGGACCGTCAGGGGCGACCTGTGAGGTCTAAGCGCTGGTCCAGCTGCCTTCCATCTTCGAGACACTCAGCCCCTGTTTGTAGAGCCGCGAGCCTGACCCCAGCACAGGTGTTTGCTCACCGAAATAAGGAAGCAGCTTCGCAGGGCTTGCAGCAAAACCTGGTCTGCTCTGAATTTCAAGAGTAGGAACAAGCCTCCATAAATTAATTTTATCGCCTTATTGCAGGGAATGCTCAGGGCACCAAGGCGCAAAGAAAGCCATTTTACATACTAATGAGTCTGTGAAGAGGAGAGATTGCTGAAGCCTCCCCTTGTTGGTGCTAATGTACTCCATTCTCCTGCAAAGCGTGCAGTCATTCAGTGAGAAGAAAGCGGTTTATTCTTGCATGTTAGACTTGGGGAATTGAAAAGGGAGAAACTCCACTTAATGTGTTTAACCCGTTTCAGGTCCAGAGGGGCATGACCTCATTGTCATGGTCGCTGCCTTTCTTCCTGGCAGAGATGCACAAAGCCGGCTTCTGCTTCCTCTGAGTGACTAGGAGTCCATCCCACTGGTGGCACCCAGCCCCCCCTCTCTCTGTACCCCCCGGGCCCTCTGAAAGTGGGTTGCCCTGGGACCTAGGAGGTGGGTTGTTGTAGAGAGAAGGGGCTTAAGTGGAGTGCTGTGGGTTCCAGGAAGTGGTTAGATGTGGGTTCTAGGAAGTGGCTTGTTGTGAGCTTGGGAGGTGGCTTGCTGTGGATTCTGGGAATTGAATTGCTTTGGGTTCTGGAGAGCAGATGACTGTGTCTTTGGGGAGTTTTTAGACTGATATTGCTCGCTCCAGGAAGTGGATTGTTGTGGGGTGTGGACTGTGGAAATGCATGTGGACTTGCGCTGAAACAGAAAGGACAAAGGGATATATAGACACCGTTACTGGGGCAAGGAGAATTAAAATTACAAATTGTGCTGCCAAGAACATATGTGTACACAGATCTTTTTGGATGGGTGTGTTGGGTTCTTTAGGATCTATCCCCAGGAGAGGAATTGCAGGGTCATAGGGTAGGTCCATTTCTAGCCTTCTGAGAGTTCTCCAGACTGTTCTCCACAGAGGTTGGACCAATTGACATTCCCACCAGCAGTGCAGGAGGGTTCCTTTGACCCCACACCCTCTCCAGCATTTGTTGCTGCTACCTTTTCTGATGTATGATATTCTCACAGGAGTGAAGTGGTATCTCACTGTTGTCTTTATTTGCATTTCTCTAACAATCAAAGACTTGGAGCATTTTTTCATGTGTTTCTCGGCCTTTTGGATCTCTTTTGTGGTGAATGTTCTTTCTATGTCCTCTCCCCATTTTTGAATGGGGTTATTTTCTTGTGGTTGAGTTTGGTAAGGTGTTTATACATTCTGGTTATTAGCCACTTGTCTGATGTATGGCATGTAAAGATCTTCTCCCATTCTGTGAGGGGTCTCTTGGTTTGGGTAGTGGTTTCTGATCTCCCATTCTGTGAGGGATCTCTTGGTTTGGGTAGTGGTTTCTTTTGCTGTGCAGAAGCTTTTTAATTTGATGTAGTCCCATAGGTTTATACTTGCCTTAGTTTTCTTTGTAATTAGATTCATTTCATTGAAGATGTCTTTAAAATTTATGCAGAAAAGAGTTCTGCCAATATTTTCTTCTAAGTATCTGATAGTTTGTGGTCTAACATCCAAGTCCTTGATCCACTTGGAATTTACTTTTGTATTTGGTGAAATACAGTGGTTCAGTTTCATTCTTCTGCATGTTTCAACCCATTGTTTCCAACACCATTTGTTGAAGAGACTCTGATTTCCCCATTTAATAGTCTAAGCCCCTTTGTCAAAGATTAGATGTCCATAGGTGTGGGGGCTCACTTCTGGGTTCTCAATTCTATCCCATTGGTCAGTGTGTCTATCCATGTTCCAGTATAAGCAATTTTGATGACAATGGCCCTATAATACAATTTGAGATCTGGGAGTGTGATGCCTCCAGTTCTTTTCTTTCTTCTCAAGATTGTTTTGGCAATTCTAGGTCTTTTCTGGTTCCAGATAAACATTTGCAGCATTTTTTCTATTCTCCTAAAAATGTGGTTGGGATCTTGATGGGGAGTGGAGTCTCTCTCATTTTCTCTCTCTCTCACCAGAGCACTGCTCAGCACTGGCTTGTGGTGGTCCAGAGCATTGAACCTGGGACTCTGGAACCTCAGGCATAAGAGTCTGTTTGCCAAGATCAGAAGAGAAAACACAAGTAGAACCTGAACTGGAATTGGCTTATAGCACCAAAGTAAAAGACGCTGGGGTGGGTGGGGGGGGAGAATACAGATCCAAAAAGGATGACAGAGGGCCTAGTGGGGGTTGTATTGTTATATGGAAAACTGGAAAATGTTATGCATGTACAAGCTATTGTATTTACTGTTGAATGTAAAACATTAATTCCCAATAAATAAATTAAAAAAAAAGATTCAAAATAAATGTTCTGGGGAGAAAGCACACTGGTTCTGAAAAAGGCCTTCATACCTGACACTCTGAGGTCCCAGGTCCAATCCCAAGCACCACCATAAGTTAAAACTGATCCATGCTCTGCTATCTATCTATCTTTCACTCTATATCTCTTTCATTAAAAAAAAAAAAGAGTCTGTTTGCAAAGCCATTATGCTGTCTACCCCACCCCCCACCCTTGCCAGGTCTCTGCCTCTGGATCTGGAAAAGAGAGAGCTGAAACCCTTGAGGATGACTAAAAAATGCTCTAGGCACTAACACTAGTTTTTGTTGCCAATTTTACATGGGTTTACAGTACTGTAGGATTTCAAGAGTATAGTTTCATGCGTGTGTGTGTGCGTGTGCGTGTGCGTGTGCGTGTGTGTGTGTGTGTAGGACTTGTCACAACTGTTATCAAGCTCAGTGACACCATACCAGAGACACCCTTTCCTTCCCTCTCCTCCTCCACTTCCCTTCCTTATTCCTTCTGATGACCACCAGATTTTCACAGCACTTCAGAGTTCATTTTACTGTTTTGTTATTACTAGTAGTTGTCTTTTGCAATATTGTTTGCTTTTGTTATCCATACTCTTTCTTTCTTTCTTTCTTTCTTTGTCACCAGGGTTATCTTGAGGGCTGGTGCTGGTACTGTGAACCCACTGCTCCCTGCTTTCACCCTTTCCTTTTTCTTTCTATTTTTTTTATTAGACAGGATAGAGAGAAATTGAGAGGGGATGGGGAGCTAGAGAGAGGTGTTGGGCATTACACCGGCTCCCCCCTGCTCCCTGCTCCATGCTTGATGCTGTGGTCTATTTACATAGTCATTGTTTTGCCTGAAACCCGCCCTGCCTGCAGGGTGCTGGTTAATCCCACTGGTTAGAACCTTCCCAACAGCTGCTATGGACGCTTTCTACCTTTGAGCTCTTTTCTCCACCCCCTCTCCTAGCCATTTCCTTTTCCGATTTGCCACTTCTGGTTTCTAAGATAGAAAGGCATTGTCTCTGATCAGTAAAGGCATTGCATTGTGTCCTGCTCCGCCATGAGTTCCAGGTTCCTCTCCCGCATCACTGAGTAAGCAGCAGCCCAGGTTGGCTCTGGTCAAGTTCTCTCCAACCCAGAGAGCATGTGCCCGGAAAGAAACACCCTCACGCTAGCCCGGCAGAGAGGGAGAGAAAGATAGACCCTTGCAGAGCCGTTTCACAGCTCATGAAGTGAATCCCCTGCCGGTAAGGAGCCGGGGAGGGAGGAGGAGAGGGAGGGGGGCTCAAAGCTGGGTCCTTGTGCTTGGTGATATTTGCACTTAACCCGGTGTGCCACCAGCTGGCCTCCTATCCACATGTAAATAGAACCACCTAGGAGTTGTCCTGATTTATTTCATTCCACATAATCCTCTCCAGTTCCTCTCAGGCTGCCCCAAAGGACACAAAGTCCTACTTTAATGACTGAATACTATCCCCTTAACAATACAACCTGCAGCTTCTTATCAGGCCAAGTGTTAATGGGCTTTCAGGTTGCTTTCAAGTCTTGTGTACTGTGCTGTACCACTGTGAACATGGGCTGAAATATATAACCTTTAAATCACACTCTTTGTGTCCTTCAGATAAAAGCCTGGGAATGAGTAGCAAACTTTCTTTGAGTCAAAGTGGAAGGAAGTTCTGCTGACTTTTCCTTTGGATACCGGATGTATTTCTTCTGAATGCTCAGCCTTGAACAATTGCAATAAATCAGTTCTCACCCATGTTGTCCCTGCCTAATCTGGACTGAGTGGATCCTTGGTAAGATATACAAAAGAAAAGACACTAATGGAAGGTGCTTATGACCATGTCTGTAGTCTGTGAAACTATGAATTCATCTGATTGTGGTGAGCAGCTCAGGGGGCTAAGACATTAACTGATGGAGACAGTGAACCACTGGAGGCCACACAGCCGAGTCTGTTCTAAAGCTACAGAAGGAAAGGGAAGCGGGAATGTGGCCCACAGGGCCTGGGTGAGTTCCTATTGACGGATGTGCCAGTGAGTGAAATGAGCTGGCTGGTCAATCCCCATGGGGTATTTTCTTTGCTTTTAAAATTGATTGATAGACAGAGAGACACCCTAGGCCTGAGATGGGAAGGGGAGCTATAGAAAGAGCTAGAGAGACCCCTGCAGCCCTGCTTCACCCCTCGTGAAGCTTCCCCACCACTGCAGGTGGGGACCCGGGGCTTGAACCCTGATCCTTGTGCACTGTGATGAGTCCCTCACCAGGTGTCCACTACCTGGCCCTCCCTATAGGATATTCAGAGCTCCTTGCTGTTGGATTTTCTGTCTTGATTTGATCTGCCTGGAGCAGAAGGCACCCAGGGACAAGCTTGCTTGGGACTGGGGGGTCTCTGTGAGGCTGGAAGCCCTTCTCAGAGGGGATGGAGCTCCCTGGGGTCTCTGCCGATTCCTTAGGAGCCTGGGTGCCCACGCCAGTGTGACAGTAACACCTGGCCTGTCGGGATGGGGTGTTTGCATTCAGTCTTTCATTCACCAGCCCTTTTGTGAAGGTTCTTTGTTCCCTCTGGGACACCATGCTGGCTGGGACCCAAATGTGCTGTTGTTTTGTCCTTGAGAAAGAGCAGGAGGTGGGGGGGGGTGCTGCAGCTGGTGCCAGGGATGCTGGGGTGAGAGATGGGGGAGAGAGACATCGGCTCTGGTGGTCCTGCCAGGAGTTGGCCCCACAGAGGAGGGGGGCGGTGTCTTCAGAAAGGGAGTCCCAGCTCAGTCTGGGAGTTGATTGTGTTAGTCTGTTCTCTCCAGGGCTCAAGCTGCATGGGGTGGCTACTGTTGGGGGTGGGGGGGGCTGGGGGGCAATGGTCTACAGTAAATACAGCTTTGCTACATGTGCAAAATCTCTCAGCTTTCTGCAAAACAAACACCACCCCCACCTGCCGCCTGGGTTCTCCTTCACCATCAGGCAGTAGGACCTGGAAGCCTCCTCCCCCCAACCCACCCCAGAGTCCTTTACTTTAGTGCAATATACCAAACCCAGACCACTTCTGCTTTGTGTTTCCTCTCTGTCCGTTTGACTGAGACCAGCCCATCTTCATCCTTCTCTTTCTGGCCAATCTCACTTCACAGGATGCCTTCCAGCTCCAGCCAAAATGAGAGGAAGAAAGTGACTTCGTCATTCTTCACAGCTGAGTAATATTCCATTGTGTATCTAGACCACAGCTTTCTCAGCCACTCAGCTGCTGTTGGAGACCTGGGTTGCTTCCGGGGTTTGGCTGTTACACATTGTGCTGCTGTGAACACAGGTGCACACAGATCTTTTTGGATGGGTGTGTTGTGTTCCTTAGGATCTATCCCAGGAGAGGAATTGCAGGGTCATAGGGTAGGTCCATTTCTAGCCTCTGAGAGTCTCCAGACTGCTCTCCACAGGGGCTGGACCCACTGACATTCCCACCAGCAGTGAGGAGGGTACTTTGTGGGGCTTTGCTCCTGGCTGATAGCAGGTACCCAGAGACTTCATGGGCAGATTCCCCTGTTACCCACTGTTACCCACTTTGACTGCAGGGTTGCTGGCTCACTGATAACCATAGGGAGAGCAAAGCTTGGACCCTCTGTGACTTGGTGCAGGAGACCCATGGGAAGCTGGACATCAGGTAGAGGGAAGGCATTAGATTCCAGGAGGTGGACGGAGATAGACCCTGATGGACATGAGGGGCCAGCACACTGGGCCTGCTGGGTGCCCTCTGGGGAGCTCAGGTGGGGTCCACAGGGGTCTGGGGCCAGGGCCATTGGCTGAGCCCCAGTCAGACCCAGCTGTCCAACAAGCAGTAGACAGGAACTGAGGCCCTCCTGCCCCTGAAAAGCTCCATGGGGAGGTTTGACATTTGCTGTGTGCTTCTGCCATGGTGGTGGGAAGAGGCCACCCTCGACATCTCCTCTTGCTCACTAGCCTTCAGTGAAATGTGGTTTCCAGACGGGAGGCTCCATGAGGGGGCACAGAGCTCATAGGTGTGGGGTCCTGGCTTTGGTCCTGGGGACTCTATCTAGAGAGTGATACTCTGTGTCTGTCTCTCTCTTTGCTTCTCTCATTAAACAAGTGAACAGTTGCATGAATCTCACAAAATTAAAAGCTAATCATTTGGAGCCAGGAAGATGGTTCAGCAGTGAGAACATGTGGATTGAAAGCCCTGGGCTTCCCAGACAATAGTTCCAGTCCACCTGCACACTAACTATCCAGCTCAAGCAAAACCCACTAAGGCCCTGGGCCCCGAGGATCATTCCTAAAATACACCTCCTAGCTTCTTCCCACCCTAAGGTCGCTGTTCTCATCTTCATGATCCCTACTTTTTGGTTCTTGTTTATTAAAAACAATTTGTCCTGCTTTATATCTTACTGCCTTTCAGCCACCAAGTTGAAGATGCTACCATGATGCCAACCTGACGTCCCCGGGCAGACGGCCTCACCCAGGTGTCCTGGAACCTTCCCTCCCCAGAGCCTTGCCCCACTAGGGAAAGACAGAGACAGGCTGGAGGTGTGGATCCACCTGCCAACACCCATGTCCAGTGGAGAAGCAACTACAGAAGCCAGACCTCTCACCTTCTGCTCCCCATAAAGAAACTTTGGTCCAGACTCCCAGAGGGGGAGAAATGTCAGGGAAAGATGACCAGAGGGCTCTGAACCCAACTCCATCAGGACCCAGAGAGAGAAGAGGAAAAAAGGAAGGACATTCAGAAGTAGTCACAGGTATAGGTGTGACTTAGAAACAAAGAGAAGACAGCACCATAGGAAAAAAAGGCAAATATATAAAAATGTAGACAGAGAAATAATCGTCAACCCAAATCTGTGACCTTGGGAGAACCACTGCAGTTTCCAATGGAGGGGATGGGGACACAGAGCTCTGGTGGTGGGAACAGTGTGAATTATACCCCTGTTATGTTACAGCTTTGAAAATAAATATTAAATTACTAAAAATAGAAAAATACCCAGGCTTGATCCCTTGCACTAAATATGGCGGCTGAGCTCTTTCCTAATTTCTCAATCAGTTATCAAATAATAAACCCTTTTTTCCTTGTTGCTTTCCAATTTACCTTTTTTTTTATCTTCTTTTTTTCTTTAATTTATTTCATGAGAGATAGAAATAGGTGGTATCTGTCCTCTTCTAAACAGGGTTTGGAGAATATCAGAAATTCCAGCTCTGGAGGGGAAGGTTCAGGTAATAAGCAGAACAAACAATGGAGTGAAAGATCAAAAGGCTTAAACACGATCATGTGTGGTAACTGAATCTAAAGACAGTGGCGTTAGACTCAGCATGGGAATGACTGTCACAGATCAGTAAGACAGGAGGCCTTCTAGCTCAAAACACAGACTTAACTGTCTAGAGGCTGTTGATTTTAACCCACGGATGTGTGTTAGCTACTTGGAATCTCTAGGTCTCTCCCATATGCCTGGGAAGCACACAGACTTTCAATTAACTTCTCCTTCCTCTTATTAATCCACTCCGTACTTATTTGACTGTCCAGTCTTGATGAATATATAAGGGTATACGATACTTTCTTTTGTCCTCCATAACCTGGAACACTAGCTTGGCTCAAATGAACCACAGTGCAACCCAGATTCCTGCAGGAAGGTACAAATATCAGGAGGGTGTCAGACCTGGGGATATATTTGGAGATTAGGTGCCACTTCCTGGTGAAAGATGAGGCCTTCGGGGAAAACCAGGCTGTTTTATGAACACTAAAACAGTGACAGGTTCATCTGTGTTGGTGATGCGTACCCTCTAACATGAGTGGTGAAATGAGGTTTGCAGGTTCTTTGAACTAAGTGCCCCATTTTTGTAAGCCAAGTGGGTAACAAATAAAGAGAACTAGAGATATCTTAGAATTTCCATCGCCACCCTGAAGAGTTGTGTCTTTCTGTTTACTTTAAAGAAGATTTATTTATTTGAGAGACGACACAGGGAGAGAACCAGAACACTGCTCGGCTCTGGCATGGGTAATGCTGGGGACTCAACATGCAGCGTCCTGGACGTCAGGCATAGAAACTGGTGCTGAGAGAGAGAGAGAGAGAGAGAGAGAGAGAACCAGATCATCCATCTGGAATATTCAACACTGGGGGTAGAGTCCTGGACCTCCTGCTTGGAATTCCAGAATTTTCCCACTGCACCACCTCCAGGAACAAAAGCCCCTCCTGTTTTCCTAGGCTCCTCTGTCTCAGACTTACTCTTTCTCTCTGCCCAGCTGCTGAAGGTTTTGCCACATATGGAAAGCAGTCTGTGGTCACTGAGCTGCTATTAAGTCTTCTTCCTCTTTCTGTCTTGTATCTTATTACCACATGCTAGTCTTTTTCTTTTTAATTTTTATTTTATAAAAAGGAAACATTGACAAAACCATAGGATAAGAGGGGTACAACTCCACACAATTCCCACCACCAGATCTCTGTATCCCATCCCCTCCCCTCCCCTGATAGCTTTCTTATTCTTTATCCCTCTGGGAGTATGTACCCAAGGTAATTGTGGGATGCAGAAGGTAGAAGGTCTGTCTTCTGTAATTGCTTCCCTGCTGAACATGGGTGTTGGCAGGTGGATCCATACTCCCAGCCTGTCTCTCTCTTTCCCTAGTGGGGCAGGGCTCTGGGGAATCAGAGCTCCAGGACACATTGGTGGGGTTGTCTATCCAGGGAAGTCTGGTTGGCATCTGGAACCTGGTGGCTGAAAAAAGGAGTTAACATGAAAAGCCAAACAAATTGTTGACTAATCGTGAACCCAAAGGCTGGAATATTGCTGATGAAGATTTAGGGTCTCCGTTTTGTAAATAGCTAGTAGGCATATTTTAGTTACATTCTAAAAGGCCCATGTGTATACTAGTTTTTTCCCCTGATATGCAGGTGGACCCAAGTTATTGTCTGGGGAGATGATGTCATGGCTGGAAAAAGGGCTAGAAAGCTGGATCAGGGAAGAGAGTAGCTCCCAAATATGGGAAAGGTGTTTAAATATTTTTGACTATAGACACCATTGACACTAGTCTGTATACATCTTTCTGTGAATGGAAGAGAAGATGGAAGTAGACAGACACCTAATTCAGCTTTGTTTGTGTAAGTCATAGTCTTCCTGGAGTCAATATGGCAATCAGTGCAGAGATTTGACCTGTGCAGACAGTGACTGAGTATAGAAATATTGAGGACACTTCTAAGATCTCAACTTCACTCTTCTCCTCCCTCTTGGAACATACCCCATTCACACATTTACGTACCACTCATGTACTCAGCATATATTTGCTGGTGTTTTATGCTCTGGGAGTGGGACAGCTCATTTTTCATATTCATTTGTGCTAGAGAGAGAAGAACATTCAGAGAGAGAGAAAGAGGGAGGGAGAGAGAGAGAGAAAGGGAGAGAGAGGGAGGGAGAGAAAGAGAGAGAGGGAGTGAGAGAGAGAGGGACAAAGAGAGAGAGAGAGAGAGAAAGAGAGAGGGAGGGAGGGAGGGAGGGAGAGAGAGATAGAGAAAGGAAAAGAGGGGAAAGGATGTCACGGTATCACTTTATCATACATGGTGTCTCCCTGGTCCCATCATAACCCCATGTGGTGCCAAGGCTCACACCCAGGGCCCAGTACACGCTGACGAGCAGACTTTATCAGACCTCCGGATGCCTAGACTTGCTTTTAAGGATGAGCTTTCCATGTCTAAGGATAAACTCTGGTGAATGTCTATTGAAATGCCAGAGCACGGAGATCATTAATAAAGGTAGCTATTACCTTTTCCAAGGTTCCACTTGGAAGAAGAGCTGGATTAATTGTCCCAGTACATTTCATTCATTCATTAATTTTTGCAGTTGGTGGACACTTACTATGACCTGGTGGAGGTCAGGCTGGGCACTGAGCAGACAAGCAGACAAGGTGACCCCAGAGGCAGTAGTTACGCTGGAGTTTGGGCAGGGGAAGGGGGAGAAGCCTGCAGTCCTCAGGCAAAGGGAGAGACGTTCTCACGGGTCCTTGGGGCCCATCTGGTGGTGCACCACTGGACCATGCTCCAGAGTGGAAGTGAGCAAGGTTTTGCTGTGAAGGCCCAAGACACTCAACTTGGGCTTGGATGACAGAATGTTCCATAACTGCTGATCAGCCGCCTCCTCTCTGCACACTTGCCGTGTGGCTGAGGTGTCCTTTGAGCTGTCCCAAGACATGTTGGCTAGGGACCATCAGACCCTATCTCTCTGGACCCCAGATATGTGCAAAATAGCCACAGCTCCTAGAATGGAGCCAAAGGTGCCTTGCTGATGGTCATAAGAAGTGAAAACACTCACACCCTGCTCTTGGGGGCCAGTGTCACCTTAAGGCTCTGAAGAGTCACTTTCACACCACAGCCTCTCCAGGAATTAGTCACAACCACTGTCCTCATTTCATTACTACTTTATACAAATTTATTTCTGCATTTTTAAAAGATTATGTGAGGGAAAGAGACAGACAGACAGGCAGACACACATGCAGAGAGAGAGAGAACAGGGGTATAATTCCACATCATTCCCACAACTGGAGTTCTGTGCCCCCATCCCCACCACTGGAAACTGTCTCTTTCCCTCTCTATTTCTCTCTGTCTCTATCCAATAATAAATAAATAAATAATAAAACAGATTATTAAAAAACAGTTTGGAAGACAGATATGGTTAGCAGATGATTCTCACCGGTGCTTCCTTGCCTGGAGACAGGAAGACAGACACAAAAGAAGTGTCATTACCAACAGAACAGTGACTGCCAGGAGGAGAGCTGTCCCTTTGAAAGCTGTGTCTGTGGCAGGAAGCAGACTCTCTGTAAGGCGCGCTAACCTCCTGGCTTCCCAAATTAGCCTTCTGCCTCTGTGCCAGGTGCCGTGGGACAGGCTGTCATATAATAATGAAGCAACACTAAGCAGTGTCCTCGGCTGCTGAACTAAACACCACAGCATGGGCTTGGGGGTGGGGGAAGCAAGGTGTCCTTTTTACCCTATTCACAGGCTCTTGATTTTTCACAAGGGCCTGTTGATAAATGTCTGGGGGTGGGGTGGGGGTGGATCAAACCGTTTTCCACTCAGAAATTTGCTAATTGCCCCTTGTCTGTCTGTGTTTGACAGCTATGGAAGGACGTCTCACACCCATCTGTTCCAAGATTCCTCCTCCAAGGGATAGCCTCTCCACGAAATTCCCGACAATTTTCCCTTAATTGCCTCTTTAGAAACCTGACTGTCCATTTGAAAGACCTTTCTGTCTCAGCTGTCCTTAGGGGACATTTGTCTTTGGCATTATACAGACAGCCAGATTCCTGCCAAGGATCTTCATCATCGAAAGCCCATGGAATTAAGGACTGGAAAGCAGACTCTCCTTTCCTTCTTCCCTTCACTCCTCCCTTCCTTCCTTCCTTCCTTTCTTTAAAAAATTTTTTTAAATTTATTATTGCATGAAGACATCAAGACATTGAGTGAGGAGGGGGAGATAGAGAAGGAGAGAGACTGAGAAACACCTGCAGCCCTGACTCATCACTCGTGAAGCTTCTCCTCTGCAGGTGGGGACTGGGGGCTCAAACTCGGGTCCTTGTGCCTTGAAACATGTGCTCAACCAGGTGCACCACCCACCACCCGGCCCTCTTTCCTTCCTTTCTGTCTCCTTCTCTTGCTTTCTTCTCTCTTTGACTCGTCCTTTCCTCTTTATTATTTACTTCCTTTCTCCCATCCTCCTTTTCTTTCTATCTTTTCTCGTTTCTTCTTTCTTTCTGGATTCCTTTCTTCTCTCCTTTCTTCCCCTCCTCTGTTTTCCTTCCTCCCTTTCTTTCTTCTTGCCAATATTGATTCAGGATTAATAGTAACTCAGAACATCCTCTAAGCATGGGAGACACAACAGCAACAGACACAAAACCAGCTTCTCTGTGATGTTTGCGTTTCAAATGGGAGACAAAGCAATGAGCAAAATGCAGGTGTCCCCTCCCTGAGGCAGCTGCTCCCTGAGGAATGGGAAGGAGCCTTTGGTTCAGAGCTGGGGGAGGGAAGGTACGGCTTGTTGCACCTTAACAAACCTAAGAACCACTAGTTGTTTGGGGTTGAAAACAGAAAAGAGATTTGAACACTTGCCTCTGTTTATGGTGCCCAGTGAGTGAATTAGGGGAGGTGTGAAAGCTTATAGACGGTGTTTGAACGTTGGTCTTAGATTATTTCTTTAAATACTTTAATTGGGAGACCTAATGTCAGTACAGTTGGCGGTCCATGTGTACAGTGTCTCAGTTTTCTGCAAAATACTTCCAGCCCAGCCCAGGTCCTCCTCCACCATCAGCACCAGGACCTGAAAGCACCACCCCAGAGTCCTTGACTTTGGAGCAACACACCAAACCCAGTCCACGTTCTGCTTGCTGTTTCCCCTTCTGTTCTGATGTCTCCATTTCTGTTTGTGAGTGAGATCAGCCCATCCTCATCCTTCTCTTTCTGGCTGATCTCACTTCACAGGATGCCTTCAAACTCCATCCAAGAGGAGAAGGAGACTCCATCCTTCTTCACAGCTGAGTAGTATTCCATTGTGTGTCTAGACCCCAACTTTCTCAGCCATGCATCTGCTGTTGGACACATGGGTTGCTTCCAGATTTTGGCTGTTACAAATTGTGCTGCTATGAACATAGGTCTACACAGATCTTTTTGGACGGGTGTGTTTGGTTCCTTAGGATCTATCCCCAAGAGGACTAGATCAGGGTCACAGGGCAAGTCCACTTCTAGCCTTCTGAGAGTCTCCAGACTGCTCTCCACAGGGGCTGGCCCACTGACATTCCCAGCAGCAGTGAGGAGCATTGCAGGTGTCTCTCTTTCTCACTCCCTCCTTATCTCCCCACACACTCAATTTCTCTCTGTTCTATCCAGTAGAAATAGAAAAATTCAAACTGGCCAATAAGAGCATTCGATTTGTAGTGCCAACACCCAGCTCCAGCAATAACTCTGGTGGCAATACAAAAATTAAATAAAAATTAAAAAATAAATAAATACACAACACACCAGAGTATTTCTTACTAAGATAATACCTACTTCTTTTTGCTTTGTGGAAGGAAATAAGGAAGAAAAGAGAGAAATTCAGAGGAAAGGGGGAGATAGAGAAGGAGTGATAAACACCTGCTGACCTGCTTCATCACTTGTGAAGAAAGGAAGAAAAGAGAGAAGATAGGACAGGAAATCAATGGAAGAGTGCCCATGAAGGCAAACTTTGTTGATTGCTGCCAGGAAGGCCAATCAACCAAGAGTCAAGTGCTGGTGCCAGGAGAAGGGATTTAATTCAGGCGCCAGTAACATGAAAAGATGGCGTACTCATGTCTCAAAACAAACAAGCAAAAGATTCCACATGATTTCTGGGCGTGGGACTGGGTTTTCTCAGGGAAAGGGAAGGAGCAGCAGGTCAGTGAGAGGAAGGAAAGGTCCAGTCCTGAGCTCCAGTGGCGCAACAGGTTAGCGTGTGGTGCTTACACAGGAAAGGCCCAGCCCCATAGCCATGCAGCTGGCTGCAGTGACTGGATGACTCCTCAGAGCCAAATCACAGTCGGAGTGGTTCACTCCCTGCAGAAACTGCAGGGCACCGTGGCTTTGCTATGTTTACATTAATTTACGTTGTTTGGACACAGATCAAAGAACACCCAACTCCTGCTTATGAAAAAGTGTGTGGTTTACGTATTTTTGTTTCCAATCTAGGTTATCATTGATGATTGGTGCTTAGTACCTGCGTGACTCCACTGCTCTTGGTTAAATTTTTTTTTCCTTTTCCTTTGGACAGAGGGTGAGATATAGATAGCTTGATTGATAGATAGGTAGGTAGATAAATGATAGATTGATAGATGTTTGATAGATAGATAGATGTTTGATAGATATTTGATAGGCAGATAGATCGGTGTTTGATAGAGATAGACAAATAGATGATAAGATGGATATTAGACTGATAGGTAGATAGATAGATGATAGATTGACAAATGTTTGATAGGTAGATGGATGTTTGATAGCTAGACAATAAGTAGATGATAGATAGATAGATGATAGATAGTAGATAGATAGATGATAGATAGATAGTAGATAGATAGGTGATTGATAGATAGATAGTAGATAGATAGATGATAGATAGTAGATAGATAGATAGTAGATAGATAGATAGATAAAGTAGGTAGGAGATGCACGTACAGCACTGTTTGACCACTTGTGAACCCTCCCCCCTTGCAGGAGGAGACCAGGGGCTTGAACCCAGGTCCTCACACTGGGTAATGTATGTCCTCCACTGGTAAACCACTACCTGCCCTCCACTGTCTCCCCAGTGATAGATTTACTAAATTAGTGTGTCTGCCCCCTAATGAGCTGGGTTCATTTGCCCAGTTAGCCAGAGTCTTTGGCTTATCTCACCCACTACTACAATAGCCTTGGGTCACCAGCATTGCAGAGAGGAGGGAACCGCTCACCCTTCATGACTTCACCCCTTTCTCCTGGGGAGCACAGTCCTGTCCTCTTCCATCATAGAGAGTCCTTGGGCACAGCCCCATCGCCCTGAACTGGCCTCCCCCTGCCCACTTTCAGTGTTGCCTTCCCTTCAGGGCCCGCACTTGGAAGAGTTTGAGTGGCCATCACAAAGTAAAGCAAGTCGGGTATCAATAACCATTTCTATCTATGGCATATTGGTACACATTATCAAGTCTAGAAAATAGTAGAAATATCACCGCTTACAAGATACTAGTTTACCCTTTGACCTTGAGGAAGAATACTCTAAGTCTTCCAAACCAGTCACCCTTTTGAGTCAGACACTTGAGAATGGCGTCTATACCCTGACTTGCATAAAACATTCACAAGTCAAGGTTCCCCTGTCAGACGCTTTCTACTGAAGACTCTAGACCCTTAAACACTCCATACCATTATTTTAAGGATAAGGAATCTAAAATTCTGTTTGGAGCCAATCTGAAAACGGAATTGACCCTATATATCTGATCTCCTAAAGGCTTTCTAGTGATATGATTTATAAAGCCACAGACATTCTTGTAAACTCAGCATCTGGAGTAAGAGTACTTTGCAATGCAAATTTCTGAACATTTTTCTTTATGACTTTGAATTAGTTAAACACACAGCTCCCTGTGCTGTTTGCACATGCAAATGGGGAGAGAGAGAGAGAGTGAGAGAGAGAGAGAGAGAGACCCTGTCTTGGGTTTGGAGTCCTGGCTTCCATTTTGCATTGTGTCTCTGCGAAGCAACCTGATTTGATTATGAGCCTTGAGACTCACCAGGGGCAGTTTAGAAACAGAAACCCTCCTTCTGTTTCGGAATCCTCAGTGACTCTGCAGTACCTCCTTGGAGTCTGCCCCATTCTGTCTGCCCGACAGCAGGAGCTCCGCGAAAGAGCGTCTTTGAGGAACTGCACACTCAGGGTATAAACTCCAAGACTTTACTTTAGAGCCATGCCTCGTCATGCTGATTCCTAGAAAGATCGAAATCTGGGGGTGAGTCGCCCGGTTTAGCATGCATAGTACTAAGTGCAAGGACCTGCACAAGACCAAGGTCGAGCCTCCGCTCCCCACCTGCAGGGTCTGCAGGCCTCTCTCTTTCTCCCTCCCCTCCCCCTCTGTCCTATCCAATGAAAAATGGGAAAAATGGCCACCAGGAGCAGTGAATTTGTGTTGTTGGTACCCAGTCCCAGCGATAACCCGGAGGAAACAAAAAAGAGAAGAAAATAGAGATTTGCCGGCACCCAGTTCTGGAGGCTAGAGGGACAAGGTCCAGCACTGACAGGATTTCTTCCTGCAGAGGTTGGAACAGAACAGGATTCCGCCTGGCTTCTGGTTTGCTGGCCATTTCGTTTTGTTGTGGTTTATGAAAGCGTGACCTTAATCTCTGTCTTCATTTCATGCTGTGTTCTTCTAGTTGATGTGTTTGCGTCCAGATACCCCTTTTCATACAGAGAATCTCACCAGCCACTGAATTCATGTCCACCCTGCTCTATTCCAGCCTCATCTGAAACTAGCTCATCTGTGGCACCTTTACTCCCAGCTACGGTGACATTCTGGGGTCCAAGGGCTTGGGGTTTCATCATCTGTACTTTGGGAGGGGACATGATTCCTCTCTCTCTCTCTCTCTCTCTCTCTCTCTCTCTCTTTTAAAACATTTATTTATTTATTCACTTTTGTTGCCCTTGTCTTACTGTTGTAGTTATTATTGTTGTTGTTATTGATGTTGTCATTGTTGGATAGGACAGAGAGAAATGGAGAGAGGAGGGGAAGACAGAGAGGGGGAGAGAAAGGCAGACACCTGCAGACCTGCTTCACCAACTGTGAAGCGACTCCCCTGCAGGTGGGGAGCTGGGGGCTTGAACCGGGATCCTTACGCCAGTCCCTGCACTTTGTGCCACCTGCGCTTAACCTGCTGTGCTACCCGACTCCCCTCCACTCACTCTCTTACTGGCTGGGCTACTTTGGGAATGTTATTAACCCAGCGTGACAACAAGCAGCATGCAAAGGGTTTATTATAAAGAGGGTTATTAGGAAATAGCACACCTCCCTAAGGGAAAACTGTTTTTTTTTTATTTTCATTTTTTATTAGCAATTTAACAGTGTTTTTACAAAACTCTACAATTTTAGGAGTATGGATTCACATCCTCACGCTTGGTGTTTGTGAGTCACCAGACTATCCACCAACATTCTCTGACTCCTTCTATCCATAGATAACCACCATGGCCCTCACAAAGCTGCGTTTGGTTACCAGCATTTTTTGCCAGTTGAATTGTTGTAGTCATCTATACCCTATATGTAAACTAAACCATTTGGTATTTGTCCTTCACTTCTTTCCTTACTTCATTTTGCATAATCACCTCCAATTCCATCCATTTTTCTGAGAGGGACGAGGATTTATAAAGAAAAGAATTGTGTGGATATGGGAGACCTTCTTCCTTATAAACATAAAAAAATATTTATGTATTCCCTTTTGTTTCTCTTCTTTTATTGCTGTTATTATTGTTGTTACTGATGTCATTGTTGTTGAATAGGACAGAGAGAAGTGGAGAGAGAAGGGGAAGGCAGAGACGGGGAGAGAAAGATAGACACCTGCAGATCTGCCTCACTGCTTGACTTCCCTGCAGGTGGGGAGCCAGGAGCTCAAACTGGGATTCTTAGGCTACTGCTTGCACTTTGCACCATGTGCGTGTAACCCACTGCATTACCGCCCACCCCCATAAACTTTTTTTTAAGCCTCCCCTACCTGTACCTCTCTGATCACACACACACATACACACACACACACACACACACACACACACACACATACATATACACACACACACAAACACACACACACACACCCCACATATATTTATTACCTCCAGGGTTATTGCTAGAGCTTGGTGTGCCTGCACCATAAAACCACTGCTCCTATGGCCATTTTATGTATTTATTTATTTAGTTAGTTAGTTTTTGGATAGGACAGGGAGAAATTGAGCAGAGAGGGGAAGATAGAGAGGGAGAGAGACAGATAGATACCTGCAAACGTGCTTGACTGGTCTATATTTTTCTAGTCTGGTTTGGTCCCTGAGATTTGCACAGGGAAAGGTGAGTGGTCACCTCATCTGGTCACAAATCATGGGTGGTGGCTTTACACCAGCCAAATGTCTGCCATCTTGTTTTCTGTCACATGATGTCTGCCATCTTGTTTTCTGTCACATGATATCTGCCATCTTGTTTAGTCACATGGTCTCCACCATTATGGCTCCTGTCTCCATGGCTACCTATTCTACTGTCCTAAGATTTACACTTGCAGGACAACCACTTTTCCATAACAAAGTTACCTCTTCTACAAAGGCCTGTTTTTGTTTGCTTTTTTAACAAACATATAAAACATATTATTACCTTGATTCTCAGTGTTGTCTTTATCAGAAGGTTTATCAAAATGTTCTACTTACTTGATGTGCTCTCTGATGTCCTAATACTTGCCAAGCATCTCAAATCAATTTTAAAATCATCTTGCAAAGCAGGACCAGATGACAGCAATTCCTAAAATTGCTGGTTACCTAGCACTACGAGTTTAGAGTAATACTGCTAATCAGAGCTCACCCCAGCCTCAACCTCAAGGAATATGCCAGCTCTCAGAAACCCCAGAGATCTGAGCTCCCTAGGGCATTCCCTCTAGAGCCTGGGTTTTTTTTCTAGTCACGTCTCATCTGTAATGCCATGCTGACTATGTTGTGTGTGCTGGTGTCTTGGCTCAGAACAGCCTGGAAGCAGAGAAGCTGTGGAAGCTGGGGAGCTCTTCAGGGGAAGTCTGCTGACAGGCAGGGAAGTGATAACTGACAGCCCCAGACGAAGAGAAGAGGCCCAACAGCAGGTCTGGATGAACATTTTCATTATAATGACTTTCAGCTTCAAGGAAGAGTAAGGGCTATTCAACTGCTCCTACCCAGGAAAAACGCAAACATCCCTTAAGGGAGAGAAATACTAAAAGAGAAGCGGGGAGAACCATCAGTGCAGGAAAGGGTGCTCTTCTGTCAAATCAATGCACACAAAACTTTCCATCTGCTAATATACCAGTTGGATGTGGGATATTTATGGAATACATTTGTTATTTATCTTGTAAAATAGATGGTACTTGATTTATATAGCGAACATAAAATACCATTACGCCTAGCCTGAGGCTGACGACATTGCCTCAGAAAGTCTTCATTCTGGGTCGATAACCGTCTACTTGCCACTTGACAGAATTTCAAAGCAATCTTCCAGTGGACAGACTCTGGGACTGACCGAGAACACAGCAGCCAGAGTCACTGTTCTCATAGCCCTGCTGCCTTTCATTCTTCTGCACAGCTCTTTCTGGAATTCTGTCTTGGCAGAAACTGGTGGGATCTGTGGCCGTATGATCGCAGAGTTAGGTTCGTGGAGATTTGCTCCTTTAGAAAGATCTCTCATGTAGTGACCCCTGAAATCAGGGGCACACCTGCCCGCTCCTGCAGCCAAGGCAGATTCCTCCTGGATAGTTAAGATGCAAGGGAGAGGCGGACAGCGCAAGAGGTCACTCTGGCTGTGACGACACTCTAGAAGCTTATCGTCCATGGGATCGTCCACTGGTGCTGTTCCTGTCTGATCTTCTCTTGTGACCCACACCACGCTATTCCCCTGGCACCCACCTCTGTTGATGTTCAGTACTGGGGAACTCAATTTAAGGACTCGAGGCTCCTGCCACGTGTCCCGCTAGCCTTGTTTGTTCTGACTATTTTCCCATCAAGGTTTTTATGTCCCTAATCCAACCATGCTTGGATAAAGCCCAAGCAAAAGCCCAGCAGAAGGCCTGATTTTTTTTTTTTTACCCTAGTGCATGCCACACCTCTCTGTGCCCATGTCTCACATCATCTGGACTTGTGTTATGAAGCTCATCTCTTACAGTAAGTGCACTTCTGATAGATAACAGGCATGTTTAACACAGGCATGTCTTAACTACACATACATCTTACATGTAACATAGTGTCATGTGTTTATTTGTACATATAAGACACATCTTGCATATAAAGTAGACACATTGCATGTGATGTAAAAAACCTTATGCTGTATGCAAGTGTCTGCAAGTACCATTCAAAACAGACCAGAATGATATATATTACTTAGCATTACTGTGTTCTTTCAAATTCTTCAGGGAAATACACCAATATGAAAAATGTGATTAAGTGAACTCCAAGGACCAGAGAGAGAGGGCCAGGCAGCTGAGGGTTTGGCCACGAGAGACTCACCATTCTTGACAGTGATTGCTAGCACAATGCAGAATTCTAAGATCGTTTAATGAAAACTTTTTTTTCTTTCCCTTATACATCTGGGGGAAACCAAGCCTGCACAAACACAGTAAAGGCAGGCAGGAAAGGAGGAACTCAATTCTTTCTTCTTCTTTTCAGGTATCTAGTCAAAGGAGTAGGTTGGATGGCACAGCAGTAAACACTCCAGAACAGATAGCTGACGCATTCCAACAGGCATCAACCAACTGACACCACGCAGCCACAGTTTGGAAAGAAATGTTTTGACCAGGGCAAAGAAAGAAGGAAAAGAGGGAGAGGAAATAAACTGACCATAAGATCATCTAGAATGTGGAGGGGGCTGTGTGTCTTTAAAATGAACACTATCCTGAGGCCCGGGCACCTAGGTCTATGACCCAAACTGAAGGGTCTCTCTAGTGACGTTTCATGCTAGGCAACATTTGCCAAAGGGAATGAATCAGCTGGCTGTTTATGAGAATCTGATGCTGTCAGTTCATGCAGTACCATAAAAATAAATAAATAAACAAATAAATAAATAAGATGCACAACTTTCTAATAGATTAAAAAATGGGGTGGGGGTAGAAAGCATAATGGTTATGCAAAGAGACTCGTGCCTGAGGCTCTGAAGTCCCAGGTTCAATGCCCCATATTACCATAAACCAGAGCTGAACAAGGCTCTGGTTAAAAAAAAAAAAAAAGTGACATAACAGTCTTTGTTTTCTGTTGTTGTCACCAGGGTTTCACTACTCAGAGACAACTGCTTCCAATGGAAGGAGAGAGATAGAGACAGAGACAGGCATTAAACCCCAAAGCTTCCTTTAGATCATTGGGGGCTGGGCTTGAACCTGGGTCGTATCATCGGAAAGCAGGCACTGCCCCCAGATGAGCTATGGTCCTGGCAGCAACCTTAAAAACTGTTGTTAGTCATCTGATGATGGTTTGCAAGACTGTAAGATACAGGCTATACTTCTGCCTCCAGAGTTCTGTGACCCCCCCCCCCGCCCCCAACTACTCTGTGAGTTCTCAGAAAGTCTCACAGACAATCTGGTCACTTTTTTTTGTTGCTGTTGCAAGTTTTGCATGTTAGTTTCCTATATTTCACATCTGGACAAAAACATCCAGAAGTAAAAAAAAAATCCAGCAGTGAGTGGCCTTTCGTTTCTTTATTTCACTAAGCACAATTACTTCCAGTTCCATTCATTTTGTCCCAAAGGACACAATATCATCTTTTCTGGCTGCAGAGTAGGATTCCGTCAAGTGTATATCCCATAACTTGTTCAGCCAGTCACCTGCGGGCAGACATTGAGGCTGCCCCACTACTTGGCACACAGGGTGCCAGTGTCCCTTCCAACTAGTGTTTGGGTGTCCACTGGATAAATGCCTAGGAGAGCTGTTGCTGGCTCACAAGGTATTTCTACTATTATGTGTCAATTGACTCTCCATAGAGTCTTCTTGGCTCTATTGGGTACCCATGGGTCTGACAGAACAATTTTATCACAGGTCAGTAGGAGGTAAGATTCAGAGTTGGCTGGGACAGTAGCAGTGACGTCACTATCCACTAGCCACACTGCCACCAGCTCATGTGCAGATCGCAAAGCCAATGGTCCACATGGAAGTGGTAGGGGGCAGTGGGGCGTAATGTGGGGGTGTGTGGGGAGCAATGCAGACACCGTGTGCTCCCTGTCTGTCAGTATCACACATCCAGGGCTTTCACTTGGGGAGGAATGTGAATTTCAGCTGTCACTCCCACAGCAAAGAGGGCAAGAGCAGCAGCCACGTGGCATGGGCCACAGTCTTCAAGTGTTCACTAACATGCAGCTTCCTCACGCACGGCCCCGGGAGCAACCAGAAACAACAGGAACAGAGATCACCCTCATGGGCAGAAGCAGAGAAATCAGAATAGAAGGAGAGACACCAAGCAGAAGTTGGACTGGGTTTGGTGTATTGCCCCAAAGTAAAGGACTCTGGTCGTGGGGGGAAGCAGAGGCTCTCAAGTCCTGGTGTTGATGGTGGAGGAGGACCTGGGCTGGGGGGAGAGTGTTTTGCAGAAAACTGAGAAATTTTACACATGGACCAGCAATTATACTTACTGTAAACCATTAATTCTCCCAGTTAAAAAAAGGGGTGTTCAACAATTTGTTTGGCTTTGTATGTTAACTTTTTTTTTTTCAGCCACCAGGTTGCAGATTCTAGCAGGATGCGACCAGAATTCCCTGGACAGACAACCCCACCAATGTGTCTTGGAGCTCTGCTTCCCCGGAGCCCTGCCCCATTAGGGAAAGAGAGAGACAGCCTGGAGTATGGATCCACCAGTCAACACCCATGTTAAGCAGGGAAGCAATTACAGAAGCCAGACCTTCCACCTTCTGCACCCACAATGACCCTGGGTCCACACTCCCAGAGGGATAAAGAATAGGAAAGCCATCAGGTGAGGGGATGGGATACGGAGTTCTGGTGGTGGGAGTTGTGCAAAGTTGTATCCCTCTTATCTTATGGTTTTTGTCAGTGTTTCTTTTTTTATAAATAATAAAATAAAATAAAATTAAATTAAATTAAGAGGGGGGCAGTTTGCTAGCCAGTGGACTGTGGCTGGGTGGGTGGGTGTGGTGACACTCACCTTGAAAGGCACAAACACATCAGCAGTTCTCTGGACAACATTGAGTGACACATCCTGTCGCCATGTGTTTTGTGGGAGAAACAGACAAACTAGAACTCTACTCGGATCTACAAGATGCAGAGCTGGGGACTGAACTCTTGACTTCATGCAGGCAAGTCCTAGTTCTATGCTGTTCTGCTGGGTTGTCTCTCCGGTTCTCCAGCATCCATAGGAAAAGTAAAGAAGTGATAATGACTGCAAACAGGAACAGAATCTCAAGCAGAGTTGACTCTAAGGAACTTAAGGAAGGGTGCACGATGAGGTAGAGCTATGGCTTGAGATGGACCTCTCCTGTGTCTCTAGGCAGATTGATTGAAATGTGCCCCGCCAGAACCATACAGAAACAGGGCAGATCTGCTTCCTGCAGACTTTCTCTGAGCCCCGGGACACTGGGTATCAGATGTGTCTCTGCTTGTTTCTTTGTCTCCCAGCTGGTGTGTGTGCTTACACGGCAAGTTTAATGGGGGAGATGCAGAGGGTCAGGAACTGAAGACACCCACCCTCCCCCTGTGCTACCACCCAAGTGTCCCTTCCTCCTGAGAGGGAGTGGGAGTTGGAGATTCTGAATGCAGGTGCCTGTCTGCATCAAATGGGGGGGGGGTGCACGTGGAGGCAGCGTGGAAATTCATCTCAGAGCTCCTACATGCCACACAGCGTTGCACAGACTCCCCCAACACAGGCTCACTCTCCAGGAAGAAGAAGAATTTGGGTTCTAGGACAGACAGACAAGATTCAGCTGTGGAAGGTGACCTCGCCCACTCTTTCTTCCTGGGCTTTGCAGACATCAGTCCACCTGCGGTTCTTGATTCTGAATTACCTGGTAGACTAGAGGCACCATGGTCTAGAGCATGAGGTGGGTTGGTGGGAGGGGACAAGAGTCAGAGGAGACCATGTGTGCACGTGCGTTTGTGAATCTGCATGCGTGCACTGTGTGCTCATACACATGCATTTTGTATAAACGTGTGTCTGTGCATACAGACATGTGTGGACTGTGTCATGTATGTGCACGTGGACGGATTTGCACATGTTTGAATATGTGTGTTCATGCATGCATTAGTGGATTCTGTGTCTGCATCTTTGTATTGGTGCTCCTGACCATGTGACTCTGCATGTGTGTACACGCACGTGTGTTCATGCAGGTTTGCATGTGAACACACATGTACTCACACGTACACTACAGTGTATGTGTGTTTGTACATAGGTGCACAGACATGCAATATCAGTCATACACGTGTGGTCGTGTGTGCATATTTGCATTGTGCAGGCATGCGAGTTGGTGTGTGCGTATGTGTAAACGTGTGAGCAGCGAGAGTGTAATTCCACACAGTTTTCACCATCTTAGTCCCGCATCCCTCCATTGCTTCCATCGGAAACTGCAGTGGTTCTCCCAAGGTTACAGATACGGGCTGGCTATTATTTCCAGGACCAGATTTATGTATAGTCCTGGAAATAATAGCCCTCTGGTCCTGCCTTCTCTTGCACTCTCAGTCACACCTACACCTATTGCTACTACCTCTCAGTGCCCTTCCTTTTAATTTTTTCAATCTACTCTCTCTGTGTGCTTTCCTTCATGTTCTAAGGACCACACCCTCCTGAGCCACCTGCCCTGGAGCCCTCCCATCCTGACCCTTGACCCTGACCGTGAGAAATTTCAGTCACTCTCTCAGCTCCACCAGCACAGCATCTGCAAAACGTGCCTCCATTCCATAGCTGGGGCAGGACGGAGTGTCTGGTCCAGCTGGGGGTCCCAGGAACCGTGACTGAGCCTGGCCTCTGGACCTTGCAGAAGGCCCATCTCAGTTCAACATCCAGAACTTTCTCTGGGATCATGTCCTAATTCTCCCCCAGATAAAGCAGCTCGATCTGAACATATCTACCCCCCCCCCCAGTGGTCCAAGTTTCACCCCATCCATTTTCCAATGACAGAGGACTCATTAGACAGCATGGCTGCCAATGACAGAGGACTCATTAGACAGCATGGCTGATGAATTTCTAATGAAGCCTGGGAGGGAGGGAGGGTCCTCCCCAAAAACAGATGCTGCAAAAATAGCCTAAGCCATTCAGACAGCCGCATAATATGAGGGTGGGATGCACTTGGGGCCAGTGTCAATTTCCATAATGTATGGAAATGGTTTTTCCCTTCCTTTAATGACCAGGGTGCTCCATTAGGAGCCTCCCCCCCCCCTGCCCCTTCCTTTCTTTGTCCCTTCAAATTAGAAACCATGGCATCATTCTAAGGGTTTTGTTTTAATCCCATTGAGTGCTTTGAATGACAGTCTCTGTGTTGTTTTGATGTGGCTTGGAGAGAAATCCTGGGTAGGCAGCTTGGGCTGGAGTAAGGAGCCCACACTGAGAAGGGCTTCCCCTTTGCTCCCTGGTAGAGACAGGCAGACTTCTTGCTCCCAGAGGCCTTTCTGTTGTCCTTTCAGTGTCCCTAATCTGATCTGGGAGTTCAGGGACCAGAAGCCAGGACCCTGAACTCCATTGTGTCTCAGGGTTGAGAGAAATTTCTTTCTTCTTTTTTTTTTTTTCAATTTTATTTATAAAAAGGAAACACTGACAAAACCATAGGTTTAGAGGGGTACAACTTAACACAATTCTGACCACCAGAACTCTGTATCCCACCCCCTTCCATGATAGCTTTCCTATTCTTTATCCCTCTGGGAGTATGGACCCAAGGTCATTGTGGGATGCAGAAGGTGGAAGGTCTGGTTTCTGTAATTGCTTCCCTGCTAAACATGGATGTTGGCAGGTCAATCTATACACCCAGTCTGCCTCTTGAGAGAGATTTCTTTCAAACATACTCACCATGTTTGCTGAGGTCTGGAGATGGTACACACATGGGACATCCCACAGTGAGACAGTGTCATCTCTGTGACTCCCAACCAGAATTCCAACAGAGCATTTATTATCAAAAGTCTGCAGTAAAACGACCTCCCCAATGCCTCCCCTCCCCAGAGCCTTACTTCACTAGGAAAGACAGAGACGGGATGGGGTTGTGGATCCACCTGCCAATGTCCATGTCCAGCAGAGAATCAGTTACAGAAGCCAGAACTCCCACCTTCTGAACTTCATAAAGAATTTTGATCCAGGGCAGGGGTAGAGAGCATAATGGTTATGCAAAGAGACTCTCATGTCTGAGGCTCCAAGTCACAGGTTCAATCCCCTGTACTGCCATAATCCAGA
Source organism: Erinaceus europaeus (assembly GCF_950295315.1). Classification (NCBI taxonomy): domain Eukaryota; kingdom Metazoa; phylum Chordata; class Mammalia; order Eulipotyphla; family Erinaceidae; genus Erinaceus; species Erinaceus europaeus. The sequence goes on along the minus strand of NC_080166.1, from coordinate 12,400,622 downwards.
ACTGAGGGGGAAAAAAAAAGGAATTTTTGTCCATACTCCCAGAGGGAGACATGATAAGGGAAACTGATCAGAAGGCTCAGAACCACAACTCTATCATGACCGGGAGAAAGAAGAGCAAAAAAAGAAAGTCACTCCACAGAAGTAATAATAAATGTAGGTGTGACTTAGAAGGGAAGAGAAGGCAGGGCCAGAGAGAAAAATGAGCAAGTATATATGACTACAGATAGTTATAGAAATAATAGTCAAGTCATATCTGTGACCTTGGGAGAACCACTGCAGTTTCCAGAGGAAACTCTGGTGGTGGGAATGGTGTGGAATTATACCCCTGTTATTGCATAATTTTTAAAGTCAGTATTAAATCACTAATTTTTTTTTTAAAAAGCCTGCATTACATCAGAGCACGGAACAAGAAACATCAGAAATGTGTTTTCGGGCACAGAGATGATGATATCTAATACACGTGTCAGGGCGCTGCTGTGTGACCCTGGTTCTGAATTAGGCATTCACTGTGTTCGAGTCGTGCACTCCATGACCTGTGAGGACGGTGGTGTTTGTCCCGGGTGCAGCTTTGGGCCTTTTTCTTTGGGGCCTGTTGGCCCAAACTGCTCCTTCACTTAAGACAAATAAAGAAGATAAATAAGAGTGGGATTGTGTTGTGACACTGCCCCTGACTGGGACTTTGGGCTTGATTAGCACACAGCTGGCGGATTAGTAATTACTGTGGGGCTGATGTCAGGCTGACTGACCTCAGGACTGAACTTAAGCACCTGCCAGGTGGAAGTCACGCTCTGATCCTGTACTCTCCCAGCTCCGGGCTTCCCGGGTTCCCCACACGGCTGCTTCTCCTGGGAGCTGAACACGTGTAACTGGGCTAGCTGGTAAACTTAGCTCAAGACTTTCCTCTGTGGCCATAATGAGTAACCAGCTTCTCTGTTGGTAACTGCTATCTTGCTCTACCTAAAATATGCCTTTCTGCACTGCTGTAGCGCCATGAAAGAAACCTGACTGTTTTACTCCTGCCAAGCCCTGCTCCCGTGAAGTCTTTTTAGCTTTTTTAATGACGATAGTACTGCACAGCAGCTATTTTTGCACCTTGATGGAACTTGGACTGGGTTTGGTGTCTTGCATGGAAGTAAAGGACTGGGGGTGGGGCATGGGGCGGGGACTGGTGACAGATGAGGGAGGGGACCTGAGTTGGGGGAAGAGCTTTCTTTCTTTTATTTTAATAAATATTTATTTATTCCTTTCTGTTGCCCTTGTTTTATTGTTGTAGTTATTACTGTTGTTATTGATGTCATTGTTGTTGGATAAAACAGAGAGAAATGGAGAGAGGAGGGGAAGACAGAGAAGGGGAAAGATAGACACCTCTTGTGAAACAACTCCTGGGGGGGAGAGTGTTTGGCAGAAAACTAAGAAATACTGCACATGGACCAACAACTGTATTTACTCTAAATCATTATTCCCCAGGGGCTGGGTGGTGGCATACCTGGTTGAGCGCACATGTTACATTGTGCAAGGACCCAGGTTCAAGCCCCTGGTCCCCACCTGCAGGGAGGAAGCTTCACAAGTGGTGAAGCAGGGCTGCAGGTGTTTCTCTGTCTCTTTCCTATCTCCCTATCTCCCACTTCCTCTTGATTTCTGGCTGTCTCTATCAAATAAATAAAGATAATTTAAAAAAAAATTTTTTTTAAATCATTATTCCCCCAATTAAAAAAAACACAATAAATAAATATTACAAAACAAACAGGAAAAATGGTTAAAATATAAAATGTTCCAGAGTCATATACAAGTAGATGCATAAGAAACAAGGTCCAGAACATGTATGTTGTTATTGTTTTGGTTGTTTTCATTGTTTCCCAATGTGCCATTTCGGAGCCTCTGTTTCCTTTGAGATTGTTCTGTTTTGTTTACATTACTTTATGTAAATATAAATTCAGAAGGCTTAGCCAAAAAGCACATAACCCACTCTTGGAAGATAGCTGCCCTCACCACAACAGCCCATAACCTACTTTTAGAAGCAGAGATCTTTTCTGTTTTACATTCTCTGAAATAAGTGATACAATTAACAAAAAACTTGAACTCTTCAGGCATTGAGAGTCACCCCTTAGGTAATGCATGGATCAGAGAGAACATGAAAACTGGAATTAGACGCTTTTAGGAGACGGTGAAATGAACACTTTATACCAAGCCTACAGCACAGTGCAGAAGCTCTGGCTACCCTTAACTATTAAAAAAAAGATGGCCTTTGAAGAGTGCCTGGGCTCATTTCAGTGGAGGGGTGGTGGGGGGGGAAGGCCAGCATGCAAAGTCTAAACAAGGAGAAATATATCAATGATGTTAGGAAGGCAACATGAAAGTAATAAATAATAATAAATAGTAAACCCAAATATGTCTTTTAAGAAATCACCAAGAAATATAGACAGGTAGTTCTAGAAATGATAGTCAGTTCATCTCTGTGCCCTTGGGAGAACCACTGCGGTTTCCAGTGGACAGAAGGGGGGGGAACGGGGTGGAGTTAGACCCCTGTTCTCGTGTAAATTTATAAATCAATATTGAATCACTAATAAGGCAGATAAAACCATTCTAACTTCACTTTGAAATTAAAAAGAAGAGGAAGGAGGAAAAGGAGGGGGAGGAGAAGGAGGAGGAGGGGGGGAGAAGGACGAGGAGGAGGAGGATGAGAAAGAGGAGAATGAAGAGGAGGGGAAATAAACAAGGTGGGGAGAGCTCTGACAAGCTTCATCAGGCCTGTTAGTGGGGTGAGGAGGGAGCCACCCACTGTTAGCAAGCAAAATCAAACCACCATCCACTGCAAGGAAGCAAAAGATGTTTATTCACGAATTTGAATCTGGGCCGAGAGGTGACTGACAGCAGTCCACCAGCTCGACCACGAACAGAGCTCAAACCACACAATTTATAGGATTTCAGAGCACACTCTAAGGGGGGGGGGGTTATGCAAAACAAGGATTTTGCAACTTATTCAATGGTACTTTATAGAAAATGCAGGATCTAATCATTTCAAACATTGCAACACGCTAAGCAACCTATAGAATTTGTCTAATTTCAAGCCTCTATGTAAAATAGGGTTACCACACTTTTAGTTATCGACTAAGACCATCTGGCCTCAGGCGGTTGAGTTTCATCAGCCTTGAGCTGACTTGGGTTTGTGGCTAGGCTAGCTATTTCCTCTAAGATAAAACTGGCGACTTGCCCCTGCATAGGGGTAGTGACTTTCACCCTGTGTAGGGGGTACAGGAACTTTCCATCTCACACTATAAGCAGAAAAGCAACTATACTCAAAACTTTAAAACTACTGCATCTAACATTCCCCACTAATCTTAGCCGAGAATTAAATCTTTGATTCATCTTCTTCCTCTTCCTCTGTAAAAACCTCAGTATATCTTGTTTCAAGGAGCATTACCTTCTCTGATTGTCTCCATATCAGGGAGATCAGTGACCTAAGTAAAAGGGTCCTAGAATAAATATTAAGAGCAGGATGACTAGGGGTCCCGCTAGAGCGCTAACCAGAGTAGTTAGCCAGAGGGACCAGGAGAACAAATTTTCATACCAGTTGCTCTCACTCTTAAAAAGATCTTCCCTATCTTTTATCATTATTATTATTATTACTATTATTATTATTATTTTCAGTAAACTGGATCTGTATCTGGTTGCATCTACCCACTGGATGTACCTTGTAGAGCGGGCGGCAAGTGACAGTGCCCCATTGTGCATAAATTCAGATCCTAGTGATCTGAAGTCCCCCACACATTTAACTGCAATATAGTCATTTTTAACTGGAGGTGTCCATGACTTCTGGTCCTTTACAGTCTTTACCAGATTGTAGAGGTCAAAGATTAAGTCTGGATACCAGGTTCCAACTGGGTGGAGTCCCATCTTGAGATGCAATCACGTCTCTGGTGTCCGGATAGCCATGTCAGGTTGAGGGTTGATGTGTCTGCTTCCCGACAGATTGAGGTTGCCAACTCCCAATGCCTACCACTGGTGGCTTCTGTTGAGCTAGTGACTGGTCTTTTCCAAAGGCTTGTAGCACAGCATTCTAATTGTCCTGCAATATAGGCTGGAGATCTGTAAGAACTTGGTAACAGTTGTGGGATAGATCAGAGACAAGAGCATCACAGATCATGACAGCAGCAGTCTACCAAAAGCCATTTCAAAGGGAGACAGTTTGTTTACAAATGGGAAGCAGTACACTCTCAGAAGGGCCTGAGCCAGGAGCCATACCCATTCCCTGCCAGTTTCAAGGGTTAGTTTAGTTAAAGTCTCCTTTAGGGTCTAATTTACCTCTCTACCTGCCCAGAGATATGGGGTTCATTAGCACAATGAAATTTCCAATTTGTTCCCATTTCTCGGGCCACTAACTGAGACACAAAAACAGTGAATGTCTATGTCTGCTTACCAGAACCAATGGTGAGAGGGAACTCTCCACCTGGGCACTATTTTATCTAAAATTTTCCTGCTCACCATCTATGCCCCCTCAGACTTATTGGGTAAATCTCTACCCAACCTGAAAATGTGTCTATAAATATCAGCAAGTACTTATACCCAAAAGTCTCTGATTTTACTTCTGTAAAATCTATTTAGTCTCCATTCCTAATCTCTTGCCCATCTTATCTTACTCCTTACTGTATCCAGGGTCCTTTGGAAGCAGAGAGTCTAGTAGAATCAATGCCAGGGCTGGCCCTGCTTGCTGTGTAGCTGCAAAAGCGGCTTCATCTGCCCTCCAGTTTCTTTTCTGATGTCCAGAACAATGGGTCACAGCTGCTTCTTGCAGGCTCCATGTGGCCTCCAGTAGGTTCCTTGTGCTGGATCATCTTCCTGGTGGGAGTCAGGAATCTTCCCTCCCCACGTGCTCCATGCACATGCCATGTAGCAAAGGCATACCTCTTTGCAGCCTTTTTTTTTTTGGGGGGGGGCTCAGGATCCATCTCCAACACCAAGGTGGCAGGGTTCAGGCTGGTGGCAGCACTGAATTTCACTCATGGTCGGTCTAGGAACAGAGCTTGGTAGAAGGTTAGATGGGCATTGGACTTGCCCCAGTGATGGCTTGTCTGCTTTCCTTACCAGCTGTGCCACAGGTGCTATTGTCCTCAGGCATTTTTGTCCATCCATCAGCCACTGGGCCCCATATTTGACAAATAGGCAACGGGCCTGTGTCATGGCCCAAGTTTCTTTTGGGTCAGCACTCCCCAGCTTATGCCTTTAAGTTCATCCACCAGCAGTCTAAATGGCTTGTTGGTAAAACAGCCTTTCTTCCAGTGTCCTTTCTCTTTGCAGTAACATCACTGATCTTTCTCTACCCTTAGCCCCATCTTTCTGACTTTCCTTTTCCCTCTGGGCACTGCCCCAACTTTCTCTTTCTTTCTTTTCAAAGTCTAATGTCAAAACATTTGCCAACTTCTTAAAAACCCTCTGAGCAATCTCTCAGCTTTCTTTTAAATCTTTCTGTCTTCTGTAACTTTCTTCTAATACCTGGGGCGGATTTGAGCAACAAAAGGCCAAATTTGGTGCCATTCTATTTACCTTAGAGAGATTTGTGGGCCATTTTACTGCTCCTTGGAGACCCCCTAAGAGAACCTGGCAGTATGATTGAAGGGGTATCACTGCTGTACTCGTACATTTGTAACCAGTAAGACATACACAAAACCAAATTAAGAGCTTACAAAAATTGACAATCTAATGACCAGAATTGGTCTATACATCTCTATATAATTTTAGAAGGCCTTTTTAACAAACAGATATACCAGTATAGTATATAAAGTCAATACCCAATTTGTTGACATGATAAAATGATTGCCATCTTTTAGCATTATTTTAAACTGCTTAGACAGTTTAAGCACACTATTATAACTTAGTTTACTAAGATCTTTACTCATCACAAGGCTATCATGAGTAGGCATAGATATAAAACTCTTAATAGATTTTACCCCTTAGAACACTAATATGGCAACTTAAAAGGTTAAAATAGACCTCATAACTTAAATATTCAAAATAACAATTTTGTTAAATCAGGATTTGCCAAAACAAATCTTCTATCAGACCAAAAACACCATTTACCAAGAATAAATCTCTGACAGTCTTAAAACAAACCAGATAATTTTTAAAAGCAGAAAGGTATAAAGAGGAAAACCAGAGCAAAAGCCTCAGGCTAGAAAATCATTAATATAACCACTGTGTTATTTTTCACTCACCTAAGCCAGTTCTACTTCTTTAGTTGAGAAGGTATGTTAAAACTTTTACATGTCAATAACCTTTCTGCCATTTCCACACAGGAGATAGAGACACATCTTCAGTGTGTGATACCTAACTTGAGAGGCTCTGTTTGAATTTTAAAGAGCATACATTTAAACGTTATCTTTTTAACCTCCTGTAGCAATTCCCATAACCAGGATCTCTAAACCAAATTCAGTTTAACTAATTTTTTTTTAAACTTTAAACAAACTCTAAATACTTAGAGAATTAACACATACTAGTGACAATGCTTCTCAAAACATCTCCAGTGTCAGACAAATGCCAAATTTGCTGTGGACCAATATCCACAAAACAGTTCACAGGACATTTTGGGGGCCCTCTAGAATGTACTGGAACTTTTTCAGTTAAATACACAGATAATTTGCATATCAATTTGGAGAAGAATTGTCACATTAAATACTTAAGACTTTAAATATTTAGCTGCCTTAGCAAATTAATTTTTACCTTTATGTTACCACATAAGAACTGTGTTGAAAACTCTTTTTTCTTAAAAGGACTTTGATAAGAATGCAGCTTTAAAGTTACTTACACTTTTAACCTTAAGATTAACGTTTCTCAGGCCATAAAAACAAACCTAAAACATGCATATAAACATGTAGTCTATAACACACAAGAGGAGAAAACTTTTATTATCGAGATATATCATAGTCACCTTTTATATCATTTAGATATCTGGGGCTGATTGCTTAAGGGAAAAGAGCAGCTTTTAACCAGTACAGACACATCTTAGCAACATATCTGGTCGAACACAAATTCAGATCTGCACTCACACAGTTTTCAAGATGAAACATCTCACATTTATACACTAAGATTTTTTTAACCAACAGCTCTTAGGACAACCTTAACTAGCCCTAGAAAAAAACAAGGAGGAAGAAACAAATTTTTTCTGCTTCTCTCCATGAGAAGCCCAAGAGGACCAAGGACTGTTTCCAGACATCTCTAGTCAGCTCATCTTCACAAAAACTCTTGTTGTGCCCATCTTAAGAGTTATCCTGACCAAGTTTCCTCCAAAATGGGTCACACACCAAAGAATTCAGTCATTCGAAACACTCACCCACAAAACATAGTTTGTCAGTCAGTGCTGAAGATCAGGCTAGGTCCAGACCAAAACAGCAAAAGGCCAGGAATTAGGTACTTCAAAGAGAAAAGCTAAAATTACCAAGGAGCCTGTTCTCCCAGCTGGGGAGTGTCAGAAACCAAACCCTAATGGAAGAGGAGAACAACGAGAATATCTAGTACAACAATGATTAGGATAACAGATAACAGGGAAACTCAGCTGCTATGAGTGGTCAGAAAGCTTTAAATGTTGGGGAGCTCATGAGCTGGCCTGGCGTGCCCCTGCAGCTGGGACCCGAACAGCGGCTGGGGAGGGAACCGGACAGACTAACAGATGGCCGGAAGGCTGCTGGGGCCCGGTTCGACTGGGCGGCCATCCCCCTTCTACACACCTTCACTGGAGTGGATAAAGCCACACGCACACTAGCACTAGCACCCATCTGCACCCACGGGCCCGTCCCAGGTGACAGCTGCGCCGAGACAGGGCGGGGTGTCGCCTCTGCACTAGAGCTGCTGCCTGGGCCCGGCTCCTGGCCCCGTCTGCGACCAGCCCACCGGACTCCTGTGCGGGCGGGGTGGCGCCCTCAGGGTCCAACCTGGGCCGGCCTGAGGACACGCTTCTGCTACTCAGGCTTAATAGAGAGACATAGACAAGGCAAAATTCAGCTGGTAACTTCAGGCCGGAACCAAATCTGGTCCCATCGCTCTGAGATAATTTTCTAATGTTGACCAAAAAGACACAAGGACACAAAAAACACAGAAACACAGACGGGCTAATAAACAGACAAGCGCGCTTAGACAAATTCTCCTGGCTGGCTCGCCAAAAATGTCTAGACATTACCTCTCCCAGGATTCCATGTCCGGGGTTGCCCTGATTTCATGGGGCTTCATTCACACTTTTTCTCACCCTCCGGCCGGCGCTACTAAGATATTACAAGCCAAGCCTTCAGGAATCACCGGAGAGTAGCTCCTGCCAGACTCTGTCAGTTGCACTGGCAAGGTCAATCTCTTCACGAATCACCAAAGTTTAGAGAAGAGGAGAGGCCACAAAAAAAAAGTAGAGGGAGAGAGAGACAACCACAGAGAAGAGGAGCCAGTCCTGCCACGACAGCTCCCCCCTGGAGCCGCTGCCAGCAGTGGGGCCAAACAGTAGGAGCCAATCCTGCCACAAAAAGCTCCTGAGCCCCCTGGGCAGTGCGGTTCCCGTTGCAGCCTTTGTTGGTGGCTGCAGTACCATTGAACCAGTGCCAAACCCCAGTCCTCTGACTGTGCAGGCCTCTGCCCCCACGTCTGGCCTGGCTATACTGGCACCTGACCTCTGACTTCTGTCCTCGTCCCTACAGTCCATCAGACTTCAGTCTCAGGAATTACCCAGCCTTAGTGTGGCATGGCACACCCCACACTAGTTCGGGAGCGAGACCCTGGCCAGCCGGTCTCTTCCTGCTCCCCTTCCTGCAACCGAGAGGCCGTCACCTCTGGTGCTGAGGCTGGGATTACTGTGGCGTCCCACAATCCACAAGCCTCTACCCAATCCGCGGAGACAAAACACAAGATGGTACCGTGCACTAAAATCAGGCTTGACTTACTGGCGCCGGGCAGAGCCTCCAAGGCCTCCTAGGGTCAGGACCCGGGATGGGGTGTCTTCAGGAATCCCCGTCTGAGGAGATTTCACTGGAGCCTCCAAATGTTAGCGAGCAAAATCAAACCACCCCCCCTGGCTCCCCACCTGCAGGGGAGTCGCTTCACGGGCGGTGAAGCAGGTCTGCAGGTATCTATCTTTCTCTCCCCTCTCTCTCTGTCTTCCCCTCCTCTCTCCATTTCTCTCTGTCCTATCCAACAACAAAGCAACGTCAACAATGGCAATAATAACTGCAACGAGGCTGCAACAACTAGGGCAACAAAAAGGGCGAAAAATGGCCTCCAGGAGCGGTGGATTCATGGTGCAGGTACCGAGCCCAGCAATAACCCTGGAGGAAAAAAAAAAATCAAACCACCATCCACTGCAAGGAAGCAAAAGATGTTTATTCATGAATTCGAATCCAGGCCGAGAGGTGACTGACAGCAGTCCACCAGCTCGACCACGAACAGAGCTCAAACCACACAATTTATAGGATTTCAGAGCACACTCTAAGGGGGGGGGGTTATGCAAAACAAGGATTTTGCAACTTATTCAATGGTACTTTATAGAAAATGCGGGATCTAATCATTTCAAACATTGCAACACGCTAAGCAACCTATAGAATTTGTCTAATTTCAAGCCTCTATGTAAAATAGGGTTACCACACTTTTAGTTATTGACTAAGACCATCTGGCCTCAGGCGGTTGAGTTTCATCAGCCTTGAGCTGACTTGGGTTTGTGGCTAGGCTAGCTATTTCCTCTAAGATAAAACTGGTGACTTGCCCCTGCATAGGGGTAGTGACTTTCACCCTGTGTAGGGGGTACAGGAATTTTCCATCTCACACTATAAGCAGAAAAGCAACTATACTCAAAACTTTAAAACTACTGCATCTAACACCCACCACTCTGAGTGCAGACACAGGGAGATGGGACCAGTTCAGGGAACCCTGCAGATTCTCAAGGAAACTGGTCTTGTTGGAGAATATTCCTCTTCTGAAACATTTAAACTTAACTATGCTTTTTTCCTCTTCTTTTTTATATTTTTATATTTATTTGTTTATTCCCTTTTGTTGCCCTTGTTGTTTTATTGTTGTAGTTTTTATTGATGTTGTTGTTGGATAGGACAGAGAGAAATGGAGAGAGGAGGAGAGAAAGATAGACACCTGCAGACCTGCTTTGGATTGACCTTCTCGTGGTGCATCCCGTGAGTACCCATTCATTGGGAAAACTGACGATCCTTCCTAGCCGACTGAATCCACATGGATCCCAGTCACTTTCAAAGCCAGCAACAAGCAGCTCCTGACAGCTTTGCTGTTGACTGGCTACAGAAGAAGGGCAAACGCTAGAAGAAGAAGAACTGCTTGTGACTCCCCTGCAGGTGGGGAGCCAGGGGCTCAAAGCAGGATCCTTACACCAGTCCTTACGCTGTTCACCACCTATGTTAACCTGCTGCGCTACCACCCTACTTCCCGATTTTTTCCTCTTAAAAAACTTTATTATAATTATATTTTGTTAACATTTTCATTAGTGAGTTAATGTTTTGTAAGGTTATAAAATTACAGGGTTGTATTTTGCCCTTTTTAAAAATATTTTAGTGGTTTGCAATTTTTAGTGATTTACAAAATTCTAGGCTAATGTGGCCATGCCTTCCCTTCTTTTCCTTCACACCTACACAGAGTCCTTTCTAAGTGAGAGAGCAAGGTTCCATAGAAGTGGCAGGAAACTTGAGCAGCTGGTGCTATCAAGTGCCACTTGACCCTTTCATTCAACTACTAGGTGTGGAGGCAGAAGTTAGCTGAGTGTCTTAGTGCCTGGGGCTGGGGGAGGAGCCGTCCCTGTGGCATTCTGAATCTAGGCTGCTGGCATTGGAGATCTGGCCCTTTCAATGGTTAATTTCAATTGCTAATGCCTTAGACCACAGCCTAGGGGCTGAGGTTTTTCTCTGGAGCAGCTTTTAAATTGTTTTATTTCATCAGCTTGGAAAAATATTTAAAATGTATACCACAGCAAAAATCACGTCACACAGAGGCACAGTGAAATTTTCTAACTTCTAGTTAGGAACAGAAAAGCAAGAAAATATCTAAATATCTGAATAGCATATTCAAAGTGATAGAGAATTCAGTCTCAACCAAAAGTGTGTGTGTGTGTGTGTGTGTGTGTGTGTGTGTGTGTGTTAAGGTAGAAATAAGATGTTATCAAAAAAATAATGAATGAAGGCTGGAGATAGCATAATGGTTATGCAAATGACTTTGGTGCCTGAGTTTTGAGGTCCCAGGTTCAATCATCATCACCATCATCAGGCAGAGCTGAGCACTGATCTGGTTAAAATAAACAAATAATGGCTGAAAATATAACTGTTAACACAACTACCTTAAAAGAAAGGCTAAGACAGGGGACACAGCTCAGCCTGTTAGATCACCAAATTGCACGGTCAAGGCCACAGAGGTTGTGAGTTCTGTCCCAGGCAACAGCTTGGGCCAGAAATGGGCAGGTTCTGTTTTTTTTTGTTTGTTTGTTTGTTTGTTTTTGTTTTTCCCTCTCTCAAAATAATAAAATAAAATAAAATAAATAAAATGGAAGGTATCTGTTGAGGTCAGAAATGACAGGAAGTACCTGGGGGAACACATATACTGCTGCACACAGCAGAACATATGTTCCTCAGGCATACCTGTGTGCCTGCCGGAAGGAAATTGCTGCACAGGAAATGGAAGTGGTAAATAGTGTGGGTGTGGCTTTAGAAAGGAGGCTTGGATGTTTATAAACTACATCTGAATAAACCTTCCTATGCAGAAAGAAAATATTTGAATGCACTTGCTACTCATGCATGGACCAAATCACACCTTAATATCCTTCTGGAGTGACTGGAAGTCCATCATTAGAGGAGAAAAGCCCACAGGTATCTATTGGGCTGCCCTTCTAGTTTGTGGAGAGGTCTTTCTGCAGGGGCCTTTGGGGACAAAGCAAAGCTGCCACTGGCAGCAGATCAAAGTCTCCAGGGTCCCTGTCTTTGACTTATTATCTTGTCTCCTTTAACTTGAATCTCACAAAAAAACTCTCCAGCTGGCTGAGTGACACTGTAGTATGTCTTTAGGGGGTTAGAAAATGTGAGAGGTATTTTTCAAGGCTTCTCAGAAGACAAAGGGAGCTTCTTTTCCACAACAAGGTCTGTGGTCCTTTCCTCCATGTCTGTTCTAGGAAAGACCCAAGTCCTGCTTGTCTTGATTCTGGACCAGATTAACGGTAAATTTAAGACACACCTGTGTCTCTTGCCCACACATGTCACTTACTTCCTTTTGTTGCTTACTGCCTTTTGTTCTAGAGACATCTTTATATAGTTCTTCTCTGTCTGCTGGGGATACTTTTTGAGTATTCCCAGTAACCCTAATGAGTTAAACTTTAGCTCCTTCTCTTTTCCCCAGAGTCTCTCTAGTGTGAACATTTTCAAATATCATTAGAAGTCGGACACAATTACTGGACATTCATCATCAGTGGTGGTCATGCCAGGGGTGTGGGGATTAAATTTCACCCATGTGTGACTCTACTAAACTTGTTTTTGTCCTCTTCCAGAGTTCCTTCCACTGTTTGACATGGATGCATATAGTGGTAGTTATCTCTACTGGCTCTCTCTTTTTCCTGTTGTTCTTGACACTACTTTCTAGTAGTTCAGGTTAGAGTGGAACTGATGTTTGATGTGGCAGTATTATGTTTTATGTTGAGTTTACTGTCAACCAAAACACCAAGGTTTGGTTTCCTGTGACTCTCATAAAACATACATAATCATTAACTTCACAAATTTCACAGAATTTTTAAATGTCACTGATCTTCTCTATCTAGATGTTAGTCAAACATAAATTTTATAATAGTGTCTTTTTTAAAAAAAAGTATATGTAATATGAAAATTTAACAATTGTGATGTTTAACATTTGGTCAAGTTATTCCAAGGGTCAAGGCTAGGGTTAAGTTCCTTGGTAGAAATCTAGATCTGTTTTTGGGGAAAAAATGGAATGAGTGACAAGAATATATCCTAAGAATAAAAAACTTCCTTCTCTTATTTTGTATCTGTGCCATAGATTCTATGCTTCTCATATTTTCTTTCATGCATATTATTTTTATTTTCTATTTATCGTATGGCACTGTGGTCTCTACATGCATGATTCCACCTTCTCTAGGTTGGTTTTCTCATTCTTTTTATTCTAGAAAACAGGAGAGGTAGCGAAAGATGACATAAAGAGACATGGAGAGGAGTGACACAAGAACCTCAACCCACCATCCATGGAGTCCCCTGCTTTCATTAGGGTTTTTCCTCAGGGCCCTATACTTGGTGAACTAAGTACTCTACTGGGTAAACTGTTCCTGACCCTTTCTTTAACAGTTTTTTAAAAATTTTATTTATTTATTTTCCTTTTGTTGCTATTGGTGTCTTTTTATTGTTGCTGCTGTTGTCATTGATGTCATTGTTGGATAGGACAGAGAGAAATGGAGAAAGGAGGGGAAGACAGAGAGGGAGAGAGAAAGACAGACACCTGTAGACCTGCTTCACCGCCTGTGAAGTGACTCCCCTGAAGGTGTGGAACCGGGGGCTCGAACTGGGATCCTTCCGCCGGTCCTTGCGCTTTGTGCCGTGTGCACTTAACCTGCTGCGCTACCGCCCGACTCCCTCCTGACCCTTTCTTAACCTTACAGGCAGCTCTTAGGAGGTTTGCAAATTTGCTCACTGATATAGGAGCTGCAGAACGAAGGATGTGTTATCACTGTAGTTGGACACCAAGATGAGCAGATTAATTAAAGTCACATGATGCTAATTTTGATTTCTAAAAAGCTCCAACCTGTAAGTCAAAACAGTAATTGCCTGACATTCCAGAAGATTAGTCAATTCAGAGACACAGGAGGTACGTGCTCATTTTTTATAAACAAGCAGCCGAGCTCCAAGCTTATGTTGCCTTTATTTGCAGATAAACTTAAGCTGCAATGTAATATGCAAATTAAGAATAGAGGAAGCCCTGAGAGAGTCTACCTTGACATTTCTATCACATAAAACATCACACCTAAATCCTTCCTAATGAATTTACTCCTTGTAGCTGTGTTCAGTTTACATGTATTGACATGGAAGTGTCATTTCAGAATCTAATTCTGCTATGATAGAAGGCAGGAGAAGTGAAACGAGAGGGTGCTCCCTTCACCCAAATATGTCACTTGATAATGATTCTCAGGACTACCAGAAACTTGAGGAAGAAGAACAAGGGACCAAAAGGTTTCTTGGCGTCATGGGCAGCTCCCCCTGCTATTCCCAACCAGCACTGTATACACCCTGTGGCTGGGGATGTGGAAACATCCCATCTGGGGCTGGTGGTGTGGCTGGATCATAAGGTGATTCCATTTTTATTTGTTTTAGGATTCTCCACACAGTCTTCCAAAGGGGCTGTGCTGGTTTGCATTCCCACCGGCAGTGGAGCAGAGTCCCCTTCTCTCCACAATCTCTCCAGCACCTGCCATTTCTTGGTTTGTTGATGGAAGCCATTCTCTCAGGTGTGAGATGGCATCTCAGTGTAGTTTGAATTTGCACCTTTCTAATGTAAGTGGAGCATTTCTTCCTGTGTCTGCAGGTCATACGTATCTCTATAAAACTGTCTGTTCAGTTCTTTGGCCCACTTTTTTATTGGTTGTTTTTGCTTCTTTTACAGATCTGTACCAATTCTATACAATTTTTTGATATTCGCTGTTTGTATGATGCGAGATGAGCAAATGTCTTCTCCCACTCACTCAGTTGCATGGCTATCCTTATGGAGTTTGCTTTTGATGTGTAGAGGCTTTTTAGTTTCATGTAATCCTGTTCATTTACTCTTGTTTTCATTTCCCATCCCCAGGGGGTTGAGTCTTCAAATACATCCTTGATGTGTAGGTGCTGAAAGGTTTCATGGGCATTTTCTGTTAGAATTTCTAGTTTCTGGTCTAATATCTAGATCTTGAACTGAAAAATACACAGACAGCAGTGACAGAAACCTCAAATTCCCAGCCTGCTTAATTTTTTTCCTTGGTACTAGTTTTGGATGTGTTTTACAATAATGTGTCTTGATGTGTGTCATTTTGGATTCAAAGATTTAAGTGTGTGTTCACATTGGATTTCTATATTTTGAACATTGCTAAGGTGTAGAAAATTTCTGCTAAAATTTCTTTAAATATGTTCTCTACTCCTCTATCCTGCTCCTCTTCCTCAGGGATTCCAGTAACTCTGATTTGTCTTTCTGATAAGGTCTGCTATTTTGTTGAGAAGAGCTCCATTTTTTTTTCCTCTAAACCTTCCCTCTCCATGAGTTTGGTCATTGGGTCTTCTAGTGTTGATTTTCTCTACTCCACCTGATTAAGTCTACTTCTAACTCCTCTTGCCTCAACCTGAACTGCATTAAGTGTCTTTTAGGATATCCAGTTCTTTTTAGAGTTTTTTTTTCCCCTGTATTTTATAAAAAATTTTTTATATTTATTTATTTTTCCTTTTTGTTGCCCTTGTTTTTCATTGTTGTTGTAGTTATTATTGTTGTTGTTGTTGATGTTGTCGTTGTTAGGACAGAGAAATGAAGAGAGGAGAGGGGAGACAGAGAGGGGGGAGAAAGATAGACACCTGCAGATCTGCTTCACAGCTTATGAAGCAACTCCCCTGCAGGTGGGGAGCTGGGGGCTCAAACTGGGATCCTTAACACTGGTCCTTGCACTTTGCACCACGTGCGCTTAACTACCACTGCACTACAGCCCGCGACTCCCTCCCCTGTATTTTGTAATGCTTTTATAAAATTATCACAGAGTTCTTGAATCTTAACTTTAGTTTCTTAAAGGAATTTCATACTGAGTTTTTCTGAACTCTGTCTGGATAATTTTTTTCTGTGTTTATAAGGTCATTTGGGGTTTCTGTCATTGCTGTCTGTGTATTTCTGTTTCCTCATTTATCATGCTTTTATTGTGTCAGCAGGGGACACTGTAGCTAAGGGGTTCTATTTCCCTGTTTATATATCTTGGGGAGGGAGGAGAGATTTTTATCCTGAGTGACCAGGCTGAGTCACTGTCCCTGATGTCGATATGTCCCTGTTGCTATTACAGCCTCTGTGAAATGACAGCATTGGAAATTCAAGAAGTCACAGTTGTAAATTGTTGAGTTTTTAGGTAAATAACTTTTTGAACAGTTCCTTGTTGCTTCAAATCAGAAGTGGTGAGACTCAGATGCCAATCTCCTAATCTGGTGCCAGCCATCCCTGAGCACCAGTTTTTAGTCCTGGGAATAACTCCCTCACCCCCTTTCCATCCCCAAAGCACAGGTGCCTGCATTCACCTGTGGCTTACGTGATTTCTTTTCTTTTCTTTTCTTTTCTTTTTTTTAATATTTATTTTATTTTATTTATTTATTCCCTTTTGTTGCCCTTGTTGTTTTATTGTTGTAGTTATTATTGTTGTTGTCATTGTTGGATAGGACAGAGAGAAATGGAGAGGGGAAGACAGAGAGGAGGAGAGAAAGACACCTGCAGACCTGCTTCACCGCCTGTGAAGCGACTCCCCTGCAGGTGGGGAGCCGGGGTTCGAACCGGGATCCTTATGCCGGTCCTTGTGCTTTGCGTCACCTGCGCTTAACCCGCTGTGCTACCGCCCGACTCCCCTTTTCTTTTTTTTTTTTTTTAACAGTTGTTTCTTTGACTCAGACCCAGAAGTGGAGTGCCTCAGCTGTCACTCTCCTTTTTTGGTGCCAGCAGTCCCCAAGTACATCATTTTAGTGCCAGGAAATTCCCCCTCACCCTTTTGTTCTGTCCATGAGCCACACATGTCTGTACTCTCCTGTGACTTGGTAAGGTTCTGAAGAAATTCTGAGCACAGCTTATTGCATTTTCAGGTGATTTTCATGGCTTTTTCTAGTTGACAGAGTGAAGCACAACTGCTGCAGCTCCCCTAGCCAGGCCCCTGGAAGTCTCATTTTATTTTTCTAGCTTCCCCGTTAGCATGTTCTCCTGGGAGCTGGGAGTCTGATGTCATGGGCCTTGACAGTTGATGAAAAATATGTCTCAGGACACTGATCTGCTCCAGAATTCAGGGATTTTAGGATGCAGCCTCTTCAGAGACCTGCTGAGTTCTGACTTTCATCTCACAGATAGGCCCAGGAAAAGTGGTGTTTGGAGATAGATTTCCGTGGTAATTCATGGTTTCTCTAGCAGAGTAATACCTTCTCTCACTTCTGCAGTGGTATTTAAGACACTATATGCACCAGTCAGACACAAACTATTTTTTAAAAGTGATTTAATACTGATTTACAAAATTAGAAGGGGGACTGGGCAGTAGCACAGCAGGTTAAGTACGGGTGGCATGAAGCGCAAGCACCGGTGTAAGGATCCCAGTTCGAGCCCCCAGCTCCCCACCTGCAGGGGAATCGTTTCACAGGCGGTGAAGCAGGTCTGCAGGTGTCTGTCTTTCTCTCCTCCTCTCTGTCTTCCCCTCCTCTCTCCATTTCTCTCTGTCCTATCCAACAACAACATCAATAACAACAACAATAACTACAACAATAAAACAACAAGGGTGACAAAAGGGAAAATAAATAAAATAAAATGACAAGAGAATAGGGGTATAATTCCATATGCTTTTTATCACCAGAGCTCTGTGTCTCCATCCCTCCACTGGGAACTGCAGTGGTTCTCCCATGGTCACAGAGAGGGGCTGACTTTCTGACTTTCTATATCTATCTATTTATCACCTAACTATCCTTCCATCTATCTATCTTTTTTCTATCTGTTATGTCTAATATATTATAATATATAATATATATTATATAATATGTATACACACACAATTTTTTTGCCCATTTTCTTTCTATGATCCTGCCTTCTCTTCCTTTCTAAATCACAACTACACCTGTTACTACTTCTGAGTGTCCCTCCTTTTTTCCTCTTTTCTCTCAGATAAGAGAGTTTCTGACTTCCTCTGGTGTTTTCCAGACTCTGTGACTATTTCTAATCATGATAAGTGAGGAGGCCCATGTGTTCCAGTTCTGGTAACCATTCATTCATGTTCAAGTGGTAGAACAGGCATCTCAGAGTGGACTTGGGGAGGAGACACTTCGTGTCCTCATGATGATGTTCTGAGTCCAGGTGGGGCTTTCTCCTGATGACCAGAAAGCAGTCAGTCTTCACCGACTTCAGAGCTGAGTCACACAGATCAGGAATTTTTCAACTGAAGGGAAAAAATATCTCCTAAGCCCAAACTTCAATGAATCTAACTAAATAAATGGGAGATACATAAATAGAGCCAATATAATAAACTTCAGTCTCCAAGAAGACACTCTCTCTCTCTCTCTCTCTCTCTTTCTCCATTTCAGTGCATTCACAAGAAAAAAAAAGCAGGTATACTTAGTGAAAATTCCTTTGGGAAAAGGCCTCCCTTGTCATAATGGAATGACCTCCAAAGTGCGGGGAACTTACTGAAGGTCAGATATGGTGAAGAAGCCGCACAGGAAGAACAGCACATTGTGGTCATACATCTGAAGGGAACGATCCCTGAATTACTGGGTGATACATACAGGCAGATTTTTGGTGAAGCGACACAGGTTTTCATAAGGACAATAATAGTCAGACTGGCGTCTTCTCTCCCCTGTGTAGTGATGGGTTCAACTAATCTGGGGGGATGCTCCCCAGACCAGGGTTTATAACAAAGGACACAGCTTGAAGAAACAGGCCACATGGTATTTTTAGATAAATAAATATATATATATATATATATATATATATATATATATAGAGAGAGAGAGAGAGAGAGAGAGAGAGAGAGAGGAGAGACCTGGCAAGGAGACATGTTTTTGCAAGCAACGAGGCCTAGATAAGAATCAGTAGGATTTCCAGTAGCAAGTAGCAGAAAGTCCTGGGTCAGGAAACTCCTCAACATGAAGTATGGCACCAAGACCATATACTTGCACCAAATGGACCAGGCGACAGTGTTGAAAGCAACGTGGCAGGCTTTTTTTTTTTTTTTTTTTTTTTGTAGTGACCTTTCTGTGCTTCATGAATTCTATACCTAAAAAGATAGCATCCGTTCAAACAAATTCTATTTCATGAGCTCTTTCTGAGTGTGACATTCTCAGAGGTCTAATGTTGCTTCCCATTGTATCTGCTGATTCTCTTGAGGGAAATTTAACTTCTTATGTAGTAAGTTTTATCTTCATGATAGTTTTAGTTTTGTACACATTTTCCCTTTCAATTTCTCTCTAAACCATCGAAACTAAATAAAGTTTCAAAACTATAATGGCATGTGTATAGGCTTAAACATACACTACTCCCTTAGCCATTCCCTAGTGACAGAACTCACGTGGACTGGACCACAAATACTGAACAAAGCAATGCCAGGTTAACCTGGTGTTGTGAGGCCCAGGTGAAAATCACGTAGACTAGATAACTGTCCCAGTTTCCAAAGATCACTCAGCATTTTCATTCTTCCCGGGGACCATCGTAGACGCTGATTACCATTTACTGAAGAGGAAAAACTGGGTGAGAGACAGACAGTCAGAAGATGATCCAGAGTGGGAGGGAGCTAGTGAACCCAGGCGCTGGTAGAGGGTGTGGGCAGCTGATTCTTTCTCATCGTCTTCTGTTTGTGTTAGGGTGGAATTTCTAGGATGCGGTTGAGAGATCCAGTACATATCCTGATGCACACAGGAGCTTGACCTACTCTGAGAGAAAGAAAAATCATCCACAGGACAAGTGTCCTGCTCCCTCACAACTAGACTAACACCTTGGCCATCATAAACTCATCTAGAAAGTTTGCTTATTAGGGGCTGGATGCTAGCACACAATCCAGTGCACCAGGAGCCGGGTTCGAGCCCCTGGTCCCTACCTGCAGGGGGAAAGCTTCATGAGTGGTGAAGCAGGGCTGCAGGTGTCTCTCTCTGTCTCTCTTCCTCTCTTTCTCCCTTTTCCTTCTTTATTTCTCTCTGTCTCTATCCAATAATAAATAAATATTATTAAGAAAAGAAAGTTTGATTATTCATTAAGGGTATCTGAAGAAGAAAAACAAACAACAACAGCAAAACAAACTACTAGCAGTAGAAATTCGCTGTGCATATGAATACAGACTTCCCAAGATTCAGACTTTGCAAATACTTGTCAACAATGGCTCTCTGCTAGCTAGAACACCAAACCAGAGCTCTTTGTCAACACATCAACCCAATGTGATGTACATTTCTATTTATTTATTTTACCAGAGCACTGCTCGGCTCTGGCTTATGGTAGTGCAGGGGACTGAACCTGGGACTTTGAAGCCTCAGGCATGAGAGTTTCTTTGCATAACCACTACTCTGTCTCCCCCGCCCTTGATGTACATTTCTTTAAGAACATTCAGTAATTAAAATTTTCTACTATTCTCTCTATTAAGATCTCCCCCCCACCAGGCCCAGAAGCCCAGTGTGTCTGCATGTCCTGCCCCGGCTCCCTCCCTCCCTGACTGCAAAGGCCACAGCATGCAGATGGAGGCAGAGGGGACCCTGGAGACAGAGGCTGAAGCTCATCCCTGAGGGTCCTGCCTTCCCCAGAAGGGACCAGAGAGCTGGGGGACCAGGGGCTGGGGTCTCTCTCTCTCTCTCTCTCTCTCCACATCCCCTGAGGGCCCTGCCTTCCCCAGAAGGGACCAGAGAGCTGGGGGACCAGGGGCTGGGGTCTCTCTCTCTCCACATCCCCTGAGGGCCCTGCCTTCCCCAGAAGGGACCAGAGAGCTGGGGGACCAGGGGCTGGGGTCTCTCTCTCTCTCTCTCTCTCTCTCTCTTTCTTTCTCTCTCTCTCTCTCCCCATCCCCTGAGGGCCCTGCCTTCCCCAGAAGGGACCAGAGAGCTGGGGGACCAGGGGCTGGGGTCTCTCTCTCTCTCTCTCTCTCTCTCTTTCTTTCTCTCTCTATCTCTCCCCATCCCCTGAGGGCCCTGCCTTCCCCAGAAGGGACCAGAGAGCTGGGAGACCAGGGACTGGGGACAGACTCTCTCTCCCTCTCTCTCTCTCTGTCTCTATCCCCTGAGGGTCCTGCCTTCCCCAGAAGGGACCGGAGAGCTGGGGGAACAGGGGCTGGAGTCTCTCTCTCTCTCTCTCTCTCTCTCCATCCCCTGAGGGTCCTGTCTTCCCCAGAAGGGACTAGAAAGCTGGGGGGCCAGGGGGCTGGAGTCTCTCTCTCTCTCTCTCTCTCCCTAGGGTCTTGTCCTTTTGTCTCCTTTTCTGTCCTTACTTTCTCCCAATCAATGCTCCCCTTCTCCCTGAAACATGACTGTCTCTCTGTGGTTCCTCCCTAAGGAGGAATCAAGACCCTAAGTGAGGGAGCTGAGGAGCAGTCCTGGTAGCTGCCCCCCCCCCAGCAGCAGGGTCCTGGCCCCCTTGCCCAGCTGAGCCCACCTGCAGGCACAGACTGGCTCTCCTCTGTCCTCTCCTCCTAGCTCCCAGCCCAACTCGCAGTGGTGCTGTGCCAGTGATGTTTGGTGTCTAACATTCACTCCCACCCGGAGGGCTTGGCTGGGACCCCAGGCTCAGGGTTATGTCTCTCATGGAGGCTCAGAGCTGTCAGGAAAGAAGAGCCTGCAGAGAAAGAAGCTCCCCGCGGGGATTCTAGAGAAAGCTTTTAAAAAATCAATGTGCTTCTTCCTCCTTCCTCTTCCTGTCCATTCTCACGGGAAGAATGTCCAACAAAGTGTTTGAGCAGAAACAAGCATGTTGGACGTAGCCAGTGCAGGCTTCCTGCAGGTTTGGTCCCTGTGCCTTTGTTGAAAGAGCGCCACCCCCCCCCCCATGCTGG
This sequence comes from Erinaceus europaeus, assembly GCF_950295315.1. Lineage (NCBI taxonomy): Eukaryota > Metazoa > Chordata > Mammalia > Eulipotyphla > Erinaceidae > Erinaceus > Erinaceus europaeus. The sequence continues at coordinate 12,378,895 of NC_080166.1, read as the reverse complement.
CATCCCTGTTAACTCCTGACCCACAGATGTCTGTCATCAAAGGCATCCTCTCCCTCTCCCTCTCCCTCTCCCTCTCCCTCTCCCTCTCCCTCTCCCTCTCCCTCTCCCTCTCCCTCTCCCTCTCCCTCTCCCTCTCCCTCTCCCTCTCGCTCTCTCTGCATTCATGATTTTTAATTCATTGTAAAATCACAAGTGTCAAGTAAAATACCACCACTGCATGGGGGAGAAAGGAAAACTTGATTCTAAATGTGCAAATGAGTGGTTTCCAGTGTGGAGTAAGGGTGTTTGAGAAAAGTCAACATTGAAATTTCTGGGCTGCTGAGGGCACACTGGGCTGAACACAGGATTCCAGGCACAAGGACCTGGGTGGAGCCTCGGCCCCCCACCTGCAGAGGGCAAACTTCACAACTGTGAAGCAAGGTTGCAGGTGTCTCTTTCTCTCTGTCTGCCCCTCCTCTCTCAATTTCTCTCTGTCCTAGCTAGTGAAAAAATAAATAAGGAAAAGGAAAAGTAGCCACTGGCAGTGGTGGCTTTGTCATGAAGAAGGCACTAAAGCCCTGTGATAACCCTGGTGGTGAAAGAAAGAAGAAAAGAAAGAAGGAATGAAGGAAGGAGAAGGAAGACAGGAAGAGAGAGAAGAGAGGGAGAGAGAGAAGGAAAGGAAGGGAGGGAGGGAGGGAGGGAGGGGTATTGGGGGCTTTCCTCATGCCCATGGCACCTGAGGAAGGAAGGGTCACTGTAAACCCTGAGCTCGGCCTTCCTGCCGCGCCCATACACTCTGGCTTTGCCTGAAGGCCCCGCTCAGGCATCCACCTGCCTCCCGAGGAACTGGGAAGGGCCAGGGGAGAGCGGGAGGGGGAGGGGCAGGGCAGGTGGTGGCACACCTGGATGCTCGCATGTTACAGTGCACAAGGACCCAGGTTGGAGCCTTCTGTCCCCACCTGGGGACTCTGACTCTCTCTCTCTCCATCCCCTGTTGGGTTTGCTAATGGAAGGAGGATGGAGCAGACCAGAAAATATCAGGCTTTCTGGGTCCAGCCTCTAATTTAGGCTGATCTGCACAGGGAGGGCTGTGTCCTGCAGCCCTGATGAGTGACACTCCTGGGGGCTGTTGATAGCACTGCCCTGTGTCCTCAGAACACAGCGTGATGAATCCAAGTTTCTGCCCAGCTTTGCAGCTGCAGGGCTGACTGGGTTATTTATTTCATTTCATGATTATCTCCTGAATCATTGTGTATCTTCCCTCAGGGGAAGGTACTTCTAGAAGGACTGGGGGTTGTTTTGCAAATTGTGCATTAATAGGGATGCGGAGTGGAGGCTGGCTGTCCCTGTCCAGGGACGGTTTCAACGAACATGGGATGTTTCTGTAGTTAATCTTGGAGGGTGTGAAAGACATTAGCTTGCAGACAGATGGAGAACAGGGCTTCAGGCAGAGAGAAAACAGCAAGTGAATGCCATCATCATCATCGTCATCATCGTCAGTATTAATTATTGTTGCCAGAGCACTGATCAGCTCTGGTTTATGTTGTTGCTGGACATTGAACCCAGGACCTTGGAGCCTCAGGCATGATAGTCTTTTTGCATAACCATTATGCTATCTACCCCCGCTGAATGTTATTATATCATATCACATCATATCAATCATATCATATCATACTATACTACTTTATATTATTTGCCTCCAGGATATTTGCAATGAATCCACCACTCCCGGTGGCCATTTTTCCTTTTTTTTTTTTATATATTTCATTTGATAGGACAGAGAGAAATTGAGAGGAGAGGAAGAAATGGAAAGGGAGAGAGACAAAAAGAGACACCTTGCTGTCTCACGAAGCTTCTCTGCTGCGGTGGAGAGCGGGTGCTGGGACCGAAGCCCCCTGAGCTTAGGGCACACATGCTGACCTGGGTCTGCCACCACCCAGCCTCTCAAGTAAATGCCATTTTATTTGAAGTTTTTATTTATAAAAATGAAACACTGACAAAAACCGTAAGGTAAGAAGGGTACAACTCCACACAGTTCCCACCACCAGAACTCCTTATCACCATTTTTTTCACAGAGCCACTGACTTGAGAAAAACCTGCTCAAAGCGTGAGCATTAGCTCTGCGAATGGTGAACATAGAGGCGTCCTTTCACCCTAAAGCTAAGGCCACAGGTTGCAAATGAAGCCAGGCTGGCAGCCTCCTAGACTGCGGCTAAAGCCCGTGCCCTTGGGGTCAACCTCCGCACCCCTGGCTGGCCCGGGGAAGGTCTGTCATCTGCTGCCTCCTCCTCTCACGGTGGGCTTGAGGGTCTGCGGAGCTCCTGTGACATGGGGGGGACCCCCACTCTCTGGAGAGTGTCTGTTCCTGTCCCTGAGGTGCCATGGTCCACTTGGCAGGAGGTGGTCTCTGCAACAATTAGGATAAATGGAAAGGTTCTCAGGAAGTAGGTGTGGGCGTTCCGTAAACATCTGAGTACCTGTCCTCCAGGTGTGAGATGCAAGACCACTTTACCTCTAGCTGAGTGCCTCAGTTTTTTTTTTTCATTCCTCTTTTTTTCCAAGGTAACTTTTAAATCTAATTTATTTATTTATTTTTATTTTTTTATTTATTTAATTTATTTATTCCCTTTTGTTGCCCTTGTTGTTTTATTGTTGAAGTTATTATTGTTGTTGTTGTTGTTGGATAGGACAGAGAGAAATGGAGAGAGGAGGGGAAGACAGAGAGGAGGAGAGAAAGATAGACACCTGCAGACCTGCTTCACCGCCTGTGAAGCGACTCCCCTGCAGGTGAGGAGCCGGGGGTTCGAACCGGGATTCTTATGCCGGTCCTTGTGCTTTGCGCCACCTGCGCTTAACCCGCTGCGCTACAGCCCGACTCCCTAAATCTAATTTCTGTCAATGTCCACTTTATCAACACTTCTCTTTATGTACTTCTGAGGTCATACTAACAAAATCTTTGGGGCCAGGCAGTGGCACAAATACAGTGAGCAAATTACCATGTGTGGTGACCCAGGTTCAAGCCCCCGGCCCCTGCCTGCAGGGGGGAAGCTTCACGAGGAATGGAGCAGTGCTGCAGGTGTCTTTCCTTCTTACCCCTCACCTATTTCTCTCTGTCCTTACCAGAAAATTAATAATAATAATAATAAGAAGAAGAAGACTGCCAAGAACACTGGAGACAACACTGTGAACCAGCAATCGCACGACTAACATAAGGAAACAAAAACAGGAGGGCCGGGTGGTGGGGCAGCTCGTTAAGCTCTCATATTACAGTGCACAAGGATCCAGGTTCAAGCCCCCGGTCCCCACTTGCAGGGGGTCACTTCACAAGTAGTCAAGCAGGGCTGTAGGTGTCTCTCTGTCTCTTTCCCTTAATATCTGCTCCTCCCCTCTCAGTTTCTCTCTGTCTCTAAGTAATTAAAGTAAAAAGAAAACAAAAATAAATACTTGCCTAATTCAAGGTCTCAGATTTTTTTTTTCTTTCCTCACAATTTCTACAGCTTTCTGAATTTTAGCTTTTGAACTTTGCCCAAGTTCCATTTTGAATTCAATTTCTAAATGCGACGAAAGGAATATTTTGACTTATTTTTCGTTTGCCTGTATGGGCACATGACAGTTTCGCCACTAATTTTCAAATATGCTGTTCACTACTTATGGGATTCTCTCTTCACTGCTGTTAAAGCACTCATACACATATGTGTCTGCACAACCGTTTCTCCCGTCCTTTCCTACTGATGTAGTGCTTACATGTGTGCCAGTAACATGCTGTCATGTGTGCCAGTAACATGCTCTGTCATGGCACCATTACTGTGCGATGTCTGGACAGCGTTATGAAGTCAGAGAGTAGAAAAACCATTTACTTTGTCTGCTTTTAGTCATTTGCATTTAATCTATGAATCTGAGAATCGATTTTTCAACTTTGAATAAAAAAAAAAAGCCAGCTGAGATTCTGACTAGGATTACTTTAAGTCAACTACAGGCAAATTGACACTTAACAATATTGAGTTTCCTGGCCTGGTTTTTGCCTGAACTCTGTTTACTCAGTTCCTTAGCAATTTCTCCTACTAATACTTCTGCATTTTCAGTGGACAGTGCTTTTGATATTGGACATGCTACGCCTGAAGTATTTCACTGTTGGTACTATTACTGGTGGCATTGCTGCTTTCTTTGCATTGTCTGATTATTTATGACAGAAACAGAGACATGGAGCTTATGCCCAAATATTGATTTATCCTCTGCAGACTTGTTAAACCACTCCATTGTTCCATTTTTTTGTAGCTTCTTTTAGATCTTCAAATAGACGCCCATGTCATTTGTGAGCAAAGACGGTTTTGCTTCTTTTTTGCTATTATGAAATCTTTGTTCTTCTCTGATTGTATGAGATAGACTATCCAGGACAGAACTGAGTAGAATGGGTGCAGCCAGATATCATCATCTTGGTCTTCAGTGGGAGGATCTGGTCTTTCCCCCTTCTGTTTTTCAGATGTTGAGTTCTCTCAGTTTTTGAGAGTTTCATTGTCACCTAGTAAATGGAGACTTTTTTTTAATCACAGAAATGGCTGGATTTAATCAAATATTTTTCTGTGTCTGTCGAAAATGCACACAACTCTTGGATTATAAAACGGTGATGGACATGGATGAATTTTGCAAGCTTTCATTACTTAATTTTGTGTTGGGGCTTTAATAAATTGCACGGCACAGTTGTTGACACATGCATCCAATCACTCATTCCTTGTGGTAGGTATGACTTGCAGACAGTAGAAACCCTCTGGTTTATTCATAGTCATTAGTATTTAATTCCTGTATTTGAGAATCCTATGTCAATTTTGACTAAAACATTTTTACTATTTTTAATTTATTTTATTGAGCAAATGCTTTCTTATTTTTAAAATGTTTTTGTTATTTTTAATTGCCAACAGCATAATTCTTTATTACCTTTATTTATTTATTGCATAGAGACAGCCAGAAATCGAGGGGGGAAGTGGGGAGATAGAGGGGAAGAGAGGCAGAGAGACACCTGTAGCCCTGCTTCACCACTCACAAAGCTTCCCCCCGCAGGTGGGGACCAGGGGCTCGAACCTGGGTCCTTGCTCACTGTAACATGTGCGCTCAACCAGGTGCGCCACCACCGGCCTCTCCAGCACCATTTTTATAGTGTGCAGCGTATACCAGGAATCCACCATTCCCAGAAGCCTTTTCTTTTGTTAGGTAGGACAGAGAGAGATTGAGAGGGGAGGTGGAGAAAGAGAGAGAGAGAGAGACACCTGCAGACCTGCTTCACTGCTTGTGAAGCTCCCCATCTGCAGGTGTGGAGCCAGGGTTTGAACTGGGTCCTTTTGAATCAATGTTTTACAAGATTATTGTTATCTCAGGGGCATGACTTCACATTTCTCAAAATATGTGGCAGGTAGGGTAGAGCATATGGCTCTCCAAAGAGACTTTGGTGTATGAGGCTCTATAGTCCCAGGCCCAATCTTCAGCAAAACCATAATCCGGAGTTGAGCAGTGTTCTGGTAATAAAAGAAAAAAAGTGCCAACCCACCTCTACTCATTGCAGGCTCCTTCTCCTTAGATCACAAGGCACTGGTTTCCTGCCTCCTATTCCCTTAGTGCTCAGTTCCTCAGGCTTGCCTAGGCCACAGGTTTATCTACCCCATTTGACTCCCAAGCCCTATGTGTGAGTGAGATCATTAGACAGGATCTGTTGTTGTTGTCGTCGTCCTCACTAGGGCTTCCTTTTTTCCAGAGACAGAGATAAAGAGACAGACGTAAAGACACCATAGTACCAAAGCTCCCTTCAGCACAGTGGGGGCCTGGCTTGAGTCTGGGCCATCCAACAGCTCCACAAGACATAGCTTGTTGGCCCCAAATAGGATGTTTAAGCATCAATTCAAATTTCTGTTCTTGAGATAAGCCCAACTTACATGGTGCATACTGTGGCTTGGATATTATTTGATAGCATTCTGGTTATAAACTCTGCATCTCTTTTCATGAGGAATATGAACATTAACATATGTATGCCTCATTTGGGTTTAAGGCAATACAGGTCTAATAAAATGAGTTAGTAGTTAGTCTTTCATTTTCAATTTCTGGAAACATTTATGTGGAATTGATATTATATTCTCCTTATATGTTTTGTGGAATTCACTGATGAATGTACCAAGACCTAGAATTTTCTTTATGAGAGAGTTTTTGACTCAAAGCTCTTCGTGAGCACTTAACTATTCAGATGTCCCACTTATTCAGGGTGAACCTTGAATGAATTTTAAAAGGAGATTTCCCATTTCGCCTAATTTTTGAAATAGATTGTCACAAAGTCGTTGACTGGGTCATCATCTTTTTTGGATATCTACTGTACTCCTTTCAAGTCTGGTTACAGGTTCCCCAGTTTCCATGATAGCTTAAGGAAAATAACAATTGATTTTCTTTCTTTCTTTCTTTCTTTCTTTCTTTCTTTCTTTCTTTCTCTCTCTCTCTTTCTTTCTTTCTTTCTTTCTTTCTTTCTCCTTCTCCTTCTCCTTCTCCTTCTCCTTCTCCTTCTCCTTCTCCTTCTCCTTCTCCTTCTCCTTCTTCTTCTTCTTCTTCTTCTTCTTCTTCTTCTTCTTCTTCTTCTTCTCTTGGCATTCTATTTCCTTGAGATTTATGCTGCTATTTATTATTTCTTTCCTTTGAGCCACTTTAAATTTCATTTGCTCTTCTCGTTCTGATTTATTAATGTCAGAACATAAATCATTTATCTGAGAATTTCACTCCTGTCCAAAATTGACTTAGAGGTAAGTATACTTCCTTTCCAAGTCTTGTTTTATTGGCATCCACAAAGTGTTAATACAGAGTGTTTTCATATTCATTCAGCTTAAGTATTTGCTGATTTTCCTTGGATTTTTTTTTCTGTTTAAAAATATTTTATTTACTCAATTATTGGATAGAAACAGAAATAGACTGAGGTGGAAAGGGCAGAGTATGATATAATTTCAGGGGTATTTTTCACACCCATGATACATATGGAAGTCACAGTGCTTCCCAAGGACAGTCACTGAGGGAAAGCAAAAACATATTTCCTGGTGGCTTTTGAGAGATTGCTCACTGACCTTCCGTACTGTCAGTGGAGCTAGCCTGGTTCAGAATGAGTTTCATGCTGTTTGTTGTTGGTGGGGAGCAGGGGGCTTGGACCAGGATCCTTCCACCAGTCCTTGCACTTTGTGCCATGTGCGCTTAACCCACCGGACTACCTCCTGGCCCCTTTTTAAAATTAATTAACCAATTAATTAATTAATTAATTTTTTAGCTCACAGGTTTTCTAAGTTGCATTTGCTCTACCACTGTGACTATGGAAATGTACTTTGAAAGCACCATCTACAATGTGTCTTTCTGTTGGCTTGTACTTGAAGCCCATGTCTTCAGTTCTTTGCTGACAGGCTTGGAGCCTCTGAAACAGCAGTAGAAGGAAATTAGTCAGATTGTGAAGGTTGATGTATCTTCAGCGTGCTTTCACGATTGACCTCGAAAATGGAAAGTCAGGTTCAGGAGATAGCATAATGGTTGTGCAAAAGACTTTCATGCCTAAGGCTGTGAGGTCCTGGGCTCAATTCCCTAACATCATCATAATCCAGAGAGAAGCAATCTCTCAAACCCCACCTTGGGATGAAAGGACACCCTGGGGCTGGCAGGAAGCTCCCTGTTGGGATGAAGTGCTGGACCTTGGGAGAGGCTCTGGGTTTAAGCAGCAGTCACAGGGCAGCACCATGGACAGCACTTAGGGAAGTCTAGGCGTGGCTGGTGGAACACTGCTGTGATGTCTCTCTTCTCAGTGAAAAATAAGATAAGTGGCATACTGTTAACCCTTCCTGTTCAACTTCCAATCAAAACTGAGAGATCCTGAGTGTCTGAATCACACTTAGCCCCTGATGCCATGAAAGCAAATTTTCATGACCATTTTTGCAGATAAAAATCGCAAATATAACAAGCTTCAGACTGGAGGCAGGGTGACAGCCTATTCAGTTTCCCTGATAAAATTCAATTTTAGAAATACCATCTGAAATAAAGGCATGGATAAACAGAGGAATAAATGTTGGTATTCTTTGTGTTGGTTTGGTCCCCTTCCCCCTACCTCTGAGAGAAATGGTTTGGCCCTTGCTAGTTTCGCGCCCCTCTTTCTCCCCGCCCCTTATGCTAAGGAGGTCCAGAGTCCCAGCAGCAGCAGTGGAGGAAGAATGATGGAGAAGCACATGGTGTGGTGATTTGCCCATTCGTGAATAAAGATTAAACTGCAGCTTCTCAGCCCAGCCGTGTGTCCCTGAGTCTGTCTCTATCTACCACTGTGACGCTAGCCCAGCCAGCTGGAGCCCCCGAATTTAACAACAAATAAATATAGGCATTGCTTGAGGATTACTGCTCTTCCCTCTGACAGCCACTGTGACTGCACACACTTCAAATCCCTTCTTGTGTGCAGGCTCGACTTTGACGGAGCTCTTTGGGATAAGTCTCAGTCTACTTGCAGCGATAGTGAAGGTGTGAGAGAATTGTTTTCAGTGCACCAGATAACAGCAGAGCTTCACACAGATGCTCCGTGGGTACGTGGCACTTTTCAATTTATTCCTGCTCAGTCCTCCGCCCCCACACGCCTTTATTTCAACAGTAAAATAAAAGTCTCACACTGAATCAAATACTTTGTCTCAACAGCCCCCTCAGGATATTTCATTCCAGTAAGCCTGTCAAAAAAGACAAAACAACAACAACAAAATGTGATTCTGTTCCTGTGAGTTTTAATGACTACAAAAACTAAGTTTTAATGACTTCTCCCTACTGCTATGGTGTTTACTTGCTCCCACTCAATTTATTGAATCTTTTCAAACTTCCCTAGAACCACAGCAATTAAAACTTGTTATGCTAGAAGTTAAATTTTCTAGATCGATACACTTATTCTCAGTCAGATTTCCAAGGTGACTTACTGTTATCCACATCATATTGTACCTATGAAGCCAGGCTGCTTCTTTTCTTCTCTTCCTCTGATACTTGTATGCTATCTTAGGATACTCTTGTTTATTTTCAAGGTCTCCTTACGATGCTCTTACTATTTGTGTTATTTAAAATATAATGTGCGATTTCACTGTATGTTTCACTCCTTTTAAGAGCCAAGTCCCCTCTATTTGTTCCAATTTTTAACCACTTTCCAGGGCCTTCACATTTTGCTCATTATATTTTATACAAAGAGAATATTTATCAACTTAAGAATTACTCTGATAGAAGAGATTTCTCTAATAAGGAATTATAAGAGCAAATTAAGAATCCATGTGCTCTGAAAGTAGTTCTTATTACATAATATCTTTGCAATAAAACATAACAATTGTATAGATATAATAAATACAGTCAATTTTTAAAAATATTTATTTATTTTCCCTTTTGTTGCCCTTGTTGTTTTTTCATTATTATTGTAGTTACTGTCGTTACTGATGTCATCGTTGTTAGACTTGACAGAGAGAAATGGAGAGAGGAGGGAAAGACAGAGGGGGGAGAGAAAGATAGACACCTGCAGACTTGCTTCACCACCTGTGAAGCGACTCCCCTACAGGTGGGGATCCAGGGGCTCGAACTGGGATCCTTATGCCAGTCCTTGTGCTTTGCTCCACCTGCGCTTAACCGCTGCACTACCGCCCGACTCCCATCAATTGTTTTTTTACCCCACTTCCAATATAAGTTTGTTGAGGAAATGTTGATTCACCTGTTCCAGTCACATTACTTTTTGTGTCTTTTAAATTGTTTTAATCTTTATTTATTTATTGGATAGTTGCCAGTCCCTGTTCAGGGTGCCATATGCCGGGCTGGGCTAGCTTCACGGGCGGGAGAGAGAGATGACCAGGGACTCATGGCTGCGTGGTACACAGTTCAGTCTTTATTCATGTGGAACGCAGCACAATCTAAGCTATCTCTAATCACAATCCTGTCCTTGTATATCCTGAGGCGGAAGAGTCAGGTCCGAAGAGGATGTAGTAGAATAGGGGGTGGGGAGAAGGAAAAAGCGTGCAAAACAGTGAGGATTAAACCAATGCCCTGCAGGCAGGGTGGTGCTTAGTTAACAGTGGTTATGTAAATAGAATACAGTGTTAAGCAGGGGGGATTAAACCAATGAAACAGAAGGGGTCTTAGAAGCAGAATTTAGAAACATACCAACATTCATTCCTTGTTGAACACTTGGATTGTAAACTGTTGAGTGTTACAAATAACGCTACTACAAGCACAGGTGTGCATAGACCTTTTAAAATGTATGATTTTAGGGGCCCTGTGGTGATGCACCAGATTACACACACATATATCATTAAATGTATGATTTTAGATTTTAAATGTCTTTAGGCATTTTGTATAGATGCCTCAAAGAGGAAACATTAGGTCATATGACAGCCTTGGTTAATGCTTTCAAGACTTTCTTTTTTTTTTTTTTTTTGCACTAATTTGCATTCCCACCAATAGGGTGTGTGATGGCTTCCTTTTCTCCATATCCTTACCTGTACTGGTTTCTGTCCTTTATATAGACCATTCTCACAAGGGTTACGTAGTATCTTATTGTAGTCTTGATTTGCATTTCTCTAATAATCAGTGATTTTAACTTTTTTTTTTTTTTGTCTGTTGGCTTTCTGAATGTCTTATGAGGAGAAGTGACTATTCACTTCTTTTCCTTTCTTTTAATGGATTTTTTTTTTCAGGGCTTCTGTTTTGATTTCTTGGTGATGGCGGTGGAAGTGTTTTCTTCTGTCTCCCCACTGTGATTTGTCGTTTCCCAGTACCCTGTATCAGGGCCCTTACCTGTTTGGGCCTTAGCAGGGCCAGAAAACCTTCCTTTCCAGCTAAGAAAACTGACTCCAGGCCCTCTGAAATGTCTGCGGGGGCAGCTGTGTGGGGGAATCCTTTCTCTCCAGCTAAGATGACTGACTCCAGGCCCTCTGAAACTTCTGTGGGGGCAGCTGTGGTGGGCTGGGCCCAGTTGTACTCTCAGAACTGGGCAAGCTGGGAAGAAGAACTACCAAATGGGCTAATGACTTAACTCTTTCAATGGTCATTTTTCATGGCGGTGTGACCTGTAAAGTAGCCATAAATACTGGATCAGTGAAGACGGAGCCATTGCTCATAGGGGAGTCACAGGAATCAGGTTCCCACGGGCCAGAGCTTCACCTGCCAGTCCCCACATAAACTGCTCGTGCTTCTGGTAAAAACACAACAGCCAGTATGTATAGTTAGTTCAGGAGGAACAGTGAATTGTAAGACTGAATCATCGAACTGAAGATGGAACAATAATGAGTCAACAGTAAATGGTGCTGCATTAATCTTGAACTCAGGCAGGAACACAGTAACTTACGACTGGAAAGGTTGCCTAATTGTGTATTTTTAAGCAACACCACAACTTGCTAAGCTTAGAAGCAAAGACAACACTTTGGGACTATGCTCAGGGCTCATTTTTAAAAAAAGTAAAGTCATTATCTAAAAACACCTAACTGGAAAAAGAAACCCATGGCATGAAACAGGGCACGAGGAGCCCTTGCTCGTGCATGGTGGAGAGCTACAGCACAGAAGGCAGACAAGCATCTCTGTGGAAGGACTGACTGCACTATTGACCGGGAGCTGTCAATACATTTTAATGAGTTCAGGCCCTTCCAGGCTTCATTTTTCCTTTATGCCTCATTTTGTGTAGCTGCTATGTTCAAATCTATTGATTTTTTTAAAAACATCATGTAGTGTTTTGTTAATAATATTCAGCAACATCTTAATACTCAAAAAGAGTTTTTGAGTAATAAGGCTTTTCATGAGAAAACATGTTTTCATCTCTAAGATTTACACGAGACCATTCCTTATAACCTCAATTTCCCTCCTCACTGTGTGTTAATTTGAGAAACTCTTGTTTCTGTTCTTTGTTTTTCTTCTGGTAATAGGTAGGATGCAGTTTTTGACTTCTTTTTCTCTAATCACTTTTGGTTTGATCCCACTCATTCTGCATCTTGTAAACCTTAGTTCTGAATATTGTCCTATTGTTTGAGACCATTGTTGGGACTAAAGCAGATATTTAAACAGACGTTTATGAACCAGTCTGAACCATTTGCAGTTTGGTCTTGCGCATGACTGGACACGGTTAGGGAAGATCTCCTCTAGAACGGTTCATCTCCACATATTCGGGGGGGAGGGGTGGTGGTTTCTATACCTGTATTGGATTTCTGGGTTGTCAACAAAATGCACCACATAAATATCAAAATATTTCCATACTGGACTCTGCTCACTAAAATGATTTTCTTTCCCCATCCATGCTGGATTTATTATTTTTTTCCAGCTTACAACAACTTGGTCATTGTCCTAATTATGATCATACTTATTTCCCTAGCACATGAAGTTTTAGCTCTTTCATAGAGAGATGAAAATTTAGTCAAATAATCAAGGGCGTATGTTCTCTTTCCTCTCTCTACTTCACTCTGAAAAACCTCACCACCTTAGCCTCTATCAAGTATAGTCCTTGATTCTTCAACTCAGTAAGACTTCAGTATTCTAGCTGGATTGCTCCTCCTGAGCTGAAGTCAAAAGGTTATGCAGGAAGAAATTGATAATAGGGTGTTTGTTGTTGTTGTTGTTATCTTCTGTTAGGAATCAGAACTCTGCATCAATAAATATTGAATATATTTTACCTGTTGCTATTTCTAGTTAGTTATAATGGCTTCTTCTTCTTCTAGCGTTTGCCCTTCTTCCGTAGCCAGTCAACAGCATCAGGTTGAGCCTGATGTAAAGTTTTGAGACCTCCTTTGAGTCTGGAGAAGTGGCAGTCGTTGACTATGTGGGTCATAGTCTGTCTGTAGCCGCAGGGGCAGTTCGGGTCGTCTCTGGCTCCCCAGCGATGGAACATAGGGCGCACCGGCCATGGCCTATTCGATAGCGATTGAGGAGGGCCCAATCATAAGGTGCTAGGTCAAAGCCGGGTTGACGCTTGCAGGGGTCTGTGATGAGGTGTTTGTTCTTTACCTCAGCTGACTGCCAACTCTGTTTCCAAGAGTCTGGAACAGAGAAGTTCAGTGTAGGCGTAGAGGACCAGATTGGGTGACGAGACGTCAAGCGTTGGACAGGGTGGGCGAAGATATCCGCGTATATTGGCAGGTCCGGTCGAGCGTAGACGTGGGAAATGAACTTAGATGATGCCGCATCCCGACGAATATCTGGCGGGGCGATGTTGCTAAGAACTGGCAGCCATGGAACTGGGGTGGAACGGATGGTTCCAGAAATTATCCTCATGGAGGAATATAATTTGGAATCGACCAAGGGGACATGGGGGCTACGGAACCATACTGGGGCACAGTATTCTGCAGTGGAATAGCATAATGCCAGAGATGATGATCGTAGTGTGGAAGCGCTCGCGCCCCATGAGGAGCTGGCCAGTCTTGCAATGATGTGATTCCTCGCACCCACCTTTGCTGCAGTTTTTATGAGATGTTCGTGAAATGACAGGGTGCGATCGAGAGTAACGCCAAGATAGACTGGCTGGGCTTCATGCCAGATTCTCGTATCACCAAGCTGCACATTAAGCTCACGCGAGGCTGAGGCATGGTGTAGATGGAAAACAGATGATACCATTTTTGCAGTGCTAGGGATTAGTCGCCATTTTTTACAGTAATCAGATATCAGAGACATGTCTTTCGTGAGTGTTTCCTCGAGGATGTTGAACTTTGATGCCTGAGTTGCACAGCAGATGTCATCGGCGTAGATGAACTTCCTTGAAGAAGTTTCTGGGAGGTCATTGATGTAAATATTAAATAGCGTAGGAGCCAGAACAGAGCCCTGGGGAGGCCACTTGAGACAAGTCTCCATCTGCTAGACTTGTCACCCAGATGCACCCAGAATCTTCTGTTTTGGAGAAGAAACGATATAGTGTTGGCCACCCATGGAGGCAGGCTAAGCACAGCCCATACAAGTAACCTTTCCATGATCACAAATGTAAACTCTTAGTTTATATTTACTTTTTAATTTTTTAGCTTTAGAGTTTTACCCCAGTGAGCATTGTTTTGTACAAGGTGTAATATCACGTTTAAAATTTTGTGTGTGTATATATATATATTTTGTAAACTAGTTTTCCCTCTACTCCTACTAAATATGTCAGAATTTCACCACTGACTTGCAAAACTATTTCACATACACATTTTCTTGATGAACACATGAGCATCTGTTTCTGACTTGTCTGTTGCGTTCTAATCCTCTGTACCCTAGAGCTACCATCATTGTCTTGGCCACTCATTTTGCAACAAATCTTGACATGACCTGTTCCTTCTCTTCATTTCCTTTGTACTTGATTTATTCCAGTTAATAATGTTTTATATTTTTTTTACCCATAAAGTTATTCCACACCCAATAATATATTTTCTGTTTTGTAAATTATACCTTTGCAATTAGATTTTGTCTGCTGACAGTTATTGATTTGAAATTCACTTTCACACACGGATTTTATATCTAGCAACTTTTTTTGAATTTTCTTACTAATTCAAGTCATTTAGGTTGAAGATCTCTAGAGTTTTCTAAGCATACAAACATATTGATTGTCTTAGTCCTTAACATTTACTTCTTTATTCTTGCTTATCTATGTTGTCTTGGGCACCCCCCAAAAAATTGAAAACAAATAGTGAGGGTAAGCATTTTCTTCTTGTTCCCAACATCAAAGAAAATTCTGTTATTTTTCTGCAAGTTAATATGAAATTTATTATAGATTTTAGAAAGTACCTTTCATTGTAATATGAAAAATGTCTTCTGTTTGTTGTATTTTTTAAATAATTTATTTTGAACATGTGTACAATGGTGTTAAATATATTTGCCATATGTCTTAAATTGATGATTTTGAATCTATATTTTCAATCCCAATAGTGGATTTAGGATGCATCTCACTGTCTCATCCCTGTCACCAGTCTACTGTGCTCACAGCACACTTGTGCTGGACATTTCATGGACTCTTATCTGCTAATAATTTTAGTATTCTGCTCCGAGGAACAATGACAAAATAGTTCCAATATTTAACGTCTTTCAGTTTTTTCTTTTACTATTGATTTAATAATGACGTATAAGACAGCAAGCTAACAGTGGTCTAAGGCCGCATGGTTCCCACCGCCAGAAGTCTGTGCCCCATCCTTTCCGTTGGATGCTTTGTTGAAGTTGCTGCTTTGTTCGACCTTGTTACTCACCTTGAGAATATAGTGTCTGCGTTCCTGGTCCTCAGATCCTTTCCGTGATGTTTGACCAGCTACTCTTTGAGTTGCTGATAGAACTGTGGTGAAAATGGGCTCAGTCTGGAGGGAATTTGTTTTATTTTGGCGAACATCTAGGTACTGGCTGTGTATTGAAAGCTACGTGCTTGCTCTAGGATCACTTTGGGTATTAGACAGCGTTCCTCCCATGACATGGCCCAGTTAATGTCTTTCCTGTATTGATTTTGCATCCAGACTTTTGTTATTGATTCCAATAATTTAGCTAGAGAGTCTCTAGAGATCCCCATGCATGCAAACGTATTGATAGTTCTAGTCCATAGTATTTACATCTTTATTTCTGTTCAGTTGTGTTGTCTTGGACACCCAGGAAAAAAAAATAATAAGCCATGTTTAACTACCTCTGTCTAGAAGCAGAGCATAATCCAGTGTGCATGTGCCAGGACTAAGCTCAGAAGCTCAAGCTTATATCAGAGTTCCCTGCTCTAACACCAGAGTCACCTCGGTAGGGAGTCATGGGGATTTATGTCTTTTCTTTATTGATTCTGGCAATTTTTTTTTTTTTGGTCTTACTAAGTTTCTTTCCCCCCCCCCCTAAATAGCTATCTTAAAGTTTTGTGTCTTACAAAGATATTTATTGCTTATTTTGCCATCTCTGCTGTAATCTTACAACATTCCTTCCAGGTTTACCAGTGACTACACATGTTTTTTTCTGTAATATCTTGAGTTTATTAATGCCATGATATTTTCTTTAAAATTTTTTTTGGTTTAGTCATAAAAATTATTGATAAGACCATAGGATACAAGGGGTACAATTCCACACAATTCTCACCACCAGAACTCCATGTCCCATCCCCTCCCTTGATAGGTTCCCTGTTCTTCTTCTTCTTTTTTTTTTTTATAAAGAGGAACACCAACAAAACAGTAGGATAAGAGGGGTATAACTCCACACAATTCCCACCCTATCCCATCCCCTCCCCTGATAGCTCTCCTATTCTTTATCCCTCTGGGAGTATGGACCCAAGGTCATTGTGAGGTGCAGAAGGTGGAAGGTCTGGCTTCTGTAATTGCTTCCCCGCTGAACATGGGCACGGGGCGGGGGGGTGTCAATCCATACTCCTAGCTTGTCTCTCTCTTTCCCTAGTGGAGTGGGGCTCCAGGACACATTGGTCATTGTTGTTTATTGTTGGTATGCATGATACCCCTTCTGTTTCATTTGGTTTAAATCCCCCCTGCTTAACACTATGCTATTTACATAACCACTTCATTCTATTTACATAACCGCTGTTAACAAGCACCACCCTCCCTCCAGGGCATTGGTTCAATCCCCACTGTTTCATGATATGTTTTTGCTCCACCCCCTCTCCTTGTCACACCCTGATCCTCTCCTTGTCACACTCTGATTTTCACCAGTCACTTTTCTCTCCACCCTCTCTATGTCACATCCTGTTTCCACCCTACTTGGCAAGTATATATAAAGACAGCATTGTGAGTTTTAGGGTACTTGAGTTTAGCTTAGCTCGTCTTAGATTGTGCTGCGTCCTGCATGAATAAAGAGATACTGCCTACAGCTCAACCATGAGTCCCTGGTCGTCTGTTACCCGCCAGTGAAGCCAGCCCGGCGAAAACAACATAACCCGTCGAAAACAACAGGTCATCTGCCCAGGGAAGTCCAGTTGGCATCAAGTTAGCATCTGGAACCTGGTGGCTGAAAGAAGAGTTAACATATAAAACCAAACAAACTGTTGACTAATCATGAACCTAAAGGCTGGAATAGTGCAGATGAAAACTTGGGGGTCTCCATTTTGTAGATAGCTAACAGGCATATTTTAGTTAGATTCCAAAGGGCCCATGACTATACTAGTTTTTTTTTTTTTTTCTGAGCCTGAAATCTGATATGTAGGTGGACCCAAGTTATTATCTGGAGAGATGGTGTCATGGCTGGAAAAAGGACCAGAAAGCTGTATCAGGGAAGAGAGTAGCTCCCTAATATGGGAAAGGTGTATAAATATT
Source organism: Erinaceus europaeus (assembly GCF_950295315.1). NCBI lineage: Eukaryota > Metazoa > Chordata > Mammalia > Eulipotyphla > Erinaceidae > Erinaceus > Erinaceus europaeus. Next base: position 12,361,694 of record NC_080166.1, on the reverse strand, counting down.
GTTGACTGTAAACCCCATAGATTTGATGTGATCTGGGGCCCATATTCAGCTTAGAGGCCTGTGTGACCTCTGCATCCCTGTAGATCTGAGCTCACATTCTGTGGTCATGAGTAGGAACGTTCAAGCTGCCCCAATATGAGGACCCATCTTCCTCAGGTGGCTCCTTTGTTCTTTATCCCTCTGGGAGTCTGGACCCAGGACCATTATGGGGCTCAGAAGGTGGGAGTTCTGGCTTCTGTAACTGCTTCTTCGCTGGGCATGGTGCCATGTTATCTTCTCCCAATCCTCTTTGTCAATGTTGACAGACTTGTAAGTATCTTTAATTTTTTTGAAAATAATGATTGTGACCATCACCTGTTTCTAAACACAGCTTAGCTCCACGATACTTCAAGCTTTTTAAAAGTTTGAGGTTTCACAGAGGATTGCATTTAGACTTACTGATATGTGCAATCTTTCTCTCTCTTTTTTTTTAAAATTTTTTAAAAAAAATATTTATTTTTCCCTTTTTGTTGCCCTTGTTGTTGTAGTTATTATTGTTGTTATTGATATTGTTGTTAGATAGGACAGAGAGAAAATGGAGAGACAGATGGGGGAAAGAAAGATAGACACCTGCAGACCTGTAGACCTGTAGAATGAAGTGACTCCCCTGCAGGTGGGGAGCCAGGAGCTCGAACCAGGATCCTTACGTGGGTCCTTGTGTTTTGCACCAAGTGCGCTTAACCCGCTGCGTTACCACCCGACTTCCTGTGTGCAGTCTTTTTCAAAATGTGTTATACTATATGCTGCTTTTCTTGTGCTCATACTAGGGAAAGATGGGGACAGACTGGGTGCATGGACCAACCTGCCAATGCCATGTTCATGTTTTTGTTATTAGCTCTTTGCCGGATGCACAGCCTGCAAAGATCTCCCGTTCTGATGGTGGTGGTTCCCTTTGCCATGCAGACACTTTTCAGCCTGATGTCGTTTAATTGGCTTATGTTTGGTGTTGTTTTCCATTCTGTTGGATCTGAATCTTTGGAAACATTTCCGAGACAGGATTGTGAGGTGTTCTGCGAGTGTCCTCTCCTGTGCATTCGATGGTTTCTGCTTTACGGCCCATCTCTGTGCTCCATCTGGCATTTACTTGTGTGTGTGGTGATGTGTGGTGGTCCTGCTTCATGCGTCTGCACATTTTAGCCCGGTTTTATGAACACCATTTGATATTTTGGGCTGCCTTGTCAAAAAGCAGGTGTGTGTGTGAAACTTCGTTTCTGGCCTCTCACATCAGCTCCCTCCCACTGGTCTGTGTGCCAGACAGCTCTGATTACAAGAGTCCAGTAGTATATTTTGAGATCAGGAAATGTGATGTCTCCAGTCTCCTTATTTGTGAAAAAAAAGGTTTTCCTGGCCCTGTGTCCTCCTATTTCCTGTTGTTCCGTTTTGCATTGTTTCTGTTGTTTCTGGAAAGACTACTGTCAAGTTTTAAAAAGTCAGCGTGGCATGTAGCTTTGCCCCTTGTGTTGTTGACCCACTTCAGTATGTTTCTGTTTCCTTACAATGCTTTCTTTCCTTTTTGATTTTGTTTTGTTGCCTGACTCTTGTGCACGTGTGACTGCACCACTCTTGCATAAACTCATTTTTATTCTTTTATTTACATGAGTGTGGAGAGAGGGAGAAATGCTGCACTGCCTCTGAGTCCCCCAGGGTCACGCCAACACTTAGTTGGTGCTAAGATTCAATCCCAAGCACATGAGTCAACTTTTTAATTTAATTTTTGTTAATTTAATTTAATTACTTAACATTTGATAGGACACTGAGAAATTGAGAGGAACACAGGTAGAAAAGGAGATGGAGACTGAAACAGAGACACACCTGCAGCCCTGCTTCACCACTCAGTAAACTTCCCCCTGAAGGTGGGGACCAGGGGCTTGAACCTGAGCCTTTGAGTGTGGTAACACACTTAACCAGGTGCACCACCCCCAGCCCACGCATGAGTTATCTTCTGCCTGCCATTTAAAAATTTATAATTGCTTGCTTTTTCATGTTTTTTTTGCTTTAATTTACATCGCTCAGGAGTCTTCTTAAATTATTTATTTGTATTATTTATCCTCTTCAATGCCAACCTTTTTTTTTTTGTCTCAACTGTTGTATGTTTAAAAATCCATTCTTTTCCTTAGTTGTTACTTCAAAAGTTTAACACGTGTACTTGACTCAGTGCATCTGCAGCTGATCAAGTCTCTGGCTCAACCCTAAGCTCCTTTCCAACTAAAGGGCCTTTGCCCCTGGGATCGGTGTGCTGGTGGGCTTGGTGCAGTGCAAACATCACACTGCCTAAGGGCCCAGGTTCAAGCTCCGAGTCCCCCCTGCAAAAGGGGGGAAGCTTCATGAGTGGTGGAGCAGTGCTGTAGGTCTCCCCCTTCTTCCTCCTCCTCCTCCCCCTCCCCCTTTTCCTCCTCCCCCCTCTTTCCTTCTCATTTTCTCTCTGTCTCTATCCAAATTAATAAATAAACAAGATATTGGGGAATTAATGTTTTACATTCAACAGTAAATACAATAGTTTGTACATGCATAACATTCCCCAGTTTCCCATATAACAATACAACCCCCACTAGGTCCTCTGAATCCTTCTTGGACCTGTATTCTCCCCACCCTCCCACCCCAGAGTCTTTTTCTTTGTTGCGATACGCCAATTCCATTTCAGGTTCTACGTGTGTTTTCTTTTCTGATCTTGTTTTTCAACTTCGGCCTGAGAGTGAGATCATCCCATATTCATCCTTCTGTTTCTGATTTATTTCACTTAACGTGAATTTTTCAAGGTCCATCCAAGATTGGCTGAAAATGGTGAAGTCACCATTTTTTACAGCTGAGTAGTATTCCATTGTGTATATTGACCACAACTTGTTCAGCCACTCATCTGTTGTTGGACACCTGGGTTGCTTCCAGGTTTTGGCTATTACAAATTGTGCTGCCAAAAACATATGTGTACACAGATCTTTTTGGATGGATATGTTGTGTTCCTTAGGATATATTCCCAGGAGAGGAATTGCAGGATCATAGGGTAGGTCCATTTCTAGCCTTTGGAGAGTTTTCCAGACTGTTCTCCACAAAGGTTGGACCAATTTACATTCCCACCAACAGTGCAGGAGGATTCCTTTGACCCCACACCCTCTCCAGCATTTGCTGCTGTTACCTTTTCTGATGTATGGCATTCTCACAGGAATGAAGTGGTATCTCGTTGTTGTCTTTATTTACATTTCTCTGACAATCAGAGACTTGGAGCATTTTTTCATGTGTTTCTAGGCCTTTTGGATCTCTTCTGTGGTGAATATTCTGTCCATATCCTCCCCCCATTTTAAAAAAAAAAAAATCAGAGTAAAAAATAATATTTAGGGAAAAAATGCAAATAAACTAATTTGACATGAAAAAAAAAGCAAGATAAAGACATAGAATGTGCTGGTATGCTGCTCTGGTGCGTTTGAGAGTTCGCAGCATCTGCAGAGCCTCTTACAGCAAGGCCTATTTGCTCCTCTAGGACTCCTCGCAGGGGTGAGTGCTGGGAGGAGCAGCTAGGTGAGAGGCCAGGCTGACAGGAGATGGGGGGGGGTGCTCCCTGGGATGTGCAGTTGGGACACCGGCCACCCAGACGGCCACCCACAGGGCTCTTTCTTGGAATAAGATCTCTGTAATAGCATTTACCAGAAGACTTAGCATGAGGAGCAGAGACTCAGTTAATTATCCCACTGAGAGCCAGGAGCTGGGGGTGATTGAATCATAGAAGCCACACACTGCTCAACCCTGTCGGAGGGTATCAGGATCAAAACGCGGGACAGCTGAAGATAATTCTTCCTGTCTCCTGCCCTCGCCACTGAAGTGTGGATGCATTAGAAGCTGGAACTAGAGAAAGGGCAGTAGGAAGTGGTTTCTGGGAATTGGACGGAGAACGGTGGGTAATGAAAATGAATGGAGCGGACGAAATTTAAAAAGATAGCCAGCTAGAAGAACCAAGTGACATTGGATGGGTTAAAGGCAGAGAGAAATAGAGGTCCTAATAGTCCAGAAAGAAACATGCCCTCAGAGGGAGAGAAATATGAAGGGAATATGACCTCCAACTCCAGCAGGTCCCAGAGAGAGAAGAGGAAAAAAGGAAGGATATTCAAAAGTAGTAACAGGTGTAGGTGTGACTTAGAAAGGAAGAGAAGGCAGTAAAATGGAAAAAAAGGGGAAAAATATATATCAATATAGACAGATAATTCTAGAAAATAATAATCAACTCATCTCTGTGCCCTTGGAAGAACCACTGCAGTCTCCAGTGGAGGAAATGGAGACACAGAGCTCTGGGGGTGGAAATAGTGTAGAGTTGTACCCATTATCTTATAATTTTACAAATCAATATTAAGTCACTCATAAAGGAAGAAAGAGAGAAAGAAGGAGAGAAAGGAAGAGAAATAGATAAATGATAGATGATAGGTGGCTAGATGGCTAGATAGATGGATGGATGGATGGATGGATGGATGGATGGATGGATGGATGGATGGATAGATCGACAGATAGAGGATAGGGGAGGGAGGACAGGTAAGGCAGGCCTGAGCTGTGTGGCTGGACTTCGCAAATGACCACTTTTGGTCAATGCCATGTCCTTAGTGCAAGGAGACCCTAAAAACCAGCAGTCTGGCTGCGTGCTTCTTTTTTATTTATCATTTCTTTATTTTAGATAGAGAGACAGACCGACCGAGAGCCACACAGAGAGACACCACAGCCCCAGATCCTTCCCAAGGCAGCCGGACTGGACTCGCCTGGGCAGTGCTCTCGGCAAAGCAGTGCAGCATCCAAAAGAGTTGGGTCCCTTAGCCCTGCTGATTTATTTAATTGAGGGGGGGGAGGTCAGAGTGCTACTCTTTCTGCCATTCTCCTCTCTTTGTTCTGTTTTTCCTCTTTACTTTTTCTGATGACAAGCACTGTGCACGTAAGATTCTAGGCTCCCAGGTCGGTTTGTCAGCATCTTATTCCTCAGCTGTGTGTGTGTGGAGGGGGGCATAGCACCCACTCACTGGGTTCTGGTCCTCAGCTCCTGGTGAGTTTGGGGGGGGGTTGCCAACAACTCCACGTTTCTTGTGGTGGCTAAAAACAGGTGTGTATCTTCCCACATAGTGACTGCTCAGTGTCCGGCCGCCTCAGCCCTGGTCCCGGGGAGCAGAGGGAGAGCTGGTAGTCTCTCTCTCTCTCTCTTTTATTAATGATTTAATGTTGATTTATAAGATTATAAGATAATGGAAGTTATCTGGGTTCTGGTGGAGCAGGGTTCAGAGCCTTCTGGTCCACTTCCTCTTTCCTTTCCCTCTCTGGGAGTATGGACCAGATTTCCTTTTGGGTGCAGGAAATGGCAGTGTCTTTTCTGTTTGCAGGGATGAGCAGCCATTGGTGTGTTTACCTAGGACCCATGCCTGGGGCTCTCCTGCTCTGCTGGCTCCTGGCTCTACTTTGGCACAGTTGCCATGGAAACAGAAACCAGCTGGTTCAGCTTCCTCTCCCTGGTCGCAGGCTGAGGCTGAGGGGACAGAGCTGGGCTGAGGTCCTGTGGGAAGGTGCCTCATGTCTTCCCCTAGGCCACCTGGAGCCGGCACTCCTTCCTAGAAAGAAGCCCCAGTTGGTGAAAAGCAGCTTCCAGCAAAACTAGTCTTTGTGAAAAACTGCTCTAAAATTTTTTTAAATTGGGGGATTAGCAGTTTATAGTCAACAGTAAATAAAGTTGTTGATCCATGTGTGGAGTGTCTCAGTTTCTGCAAAACCTTCTCCCCCCAGCCCAGGTCCTCCCCCACCATCAGCACCAGGACCTGAGAGCCCCTCCCCCAGAGTCCTTGACTTTGGGGCAAGACACCAAACCCAGTCCACGTTCTGCTTGGTGTTTCCCCTTCTGTTCTCTTTTAAAATTTTTATTTGTTACAAGATCATAAGATTACAGGGCCTAATTCCACACCACACCCACCACTACCAAAGCCCCACATCCTCACTCACTCTCCCACCTCCCAGAGATAACCACCAGTTTGCTTGCTTCTGTTTTGTTTGGGCTTTTTTTTTTCGGGGGGGGGGGCGAGTTCATGTGAATCTGATCTCTAGATTCCACGTAGCAGTGGATCATCTCTTCACTTATTTCTCTAAGCCTCGTCACCTCCAGTCCATCCATTTTGTCCCATATGGTAAGGACACAATATCATGTTATTTTAACTGGAGAGTAGTATTCCATGGAATATATATCATAACTTCTTTTTTTTTTTTAAAAAAGAATGTATTTACTTATTTATTCATGAGAAAAATAGGAGAAGAGAAAGAACCAGACATCACTCTGGTACATGTGCTGCCGGGGACCAAACTCAGGACCTCACGGTTGCAAATCCAGTGCTTTATCCACTTTGCCACCTCCCGGACCACACTGTCCTGTAACTTCTTTATCCAGTCATCTGTGGATGGGCATTTGGGCTGCTTCCACTCAGCAGAGCACATTAACAGTAGCAGGAGTTGTTGTTTAATATCATGTATTTGAATGCTAAGGTCCTTTAGGAAGAGACATTCTAGAAAGTTCCTTGGAGCTTCATGCATGGAGCCACTAAGATGTTTTAGGAAGGGGTATTCCATGAGGTTCTTTGGAACACCATGGACTGCTTAAATTCTACCTGGACAGATTTCTCAGTTAGACAAACTCTAGTCTCTCTGAGTTGTCATTTGGATATACTGGGTCTCTGGCCCCGGAAACACAACCCCAGCGAAGACGCTGCATAGCAGACCTTGGGAAGTGTCGTAGCCAGGAACCTCCCCATTCACACAGCATGCCTGTGGGCCCAGGAGATTTCAAGGGGGCCGCTTACCCCTGTGGTCACAGCCATCACTGTTCCTCCACATGTCTGAAGAAAAGTGGCTCTTTTTTTTATTTATTCATTGTTAGTACTAGTATTTATTTGTCAGGACAGAGAGAAATTGAGAAGGAAAGGGAAGACAGAGAGGGAGAAAGAAAGACACCTGCAGCATTCTTCATGACTTGGGAAGCCCCCGCCCCCCCCCCCCCAGGTGAAAACCAGGGGCTTGAACCTGGGTCTTTGCACATGGCGACATGTGCACCACCAGCAGGTCCTGGCGAGTGGCTCTTGCTCCATAAACACTGCTGCTTCCTGCTGCTTTCTGAGTCCCCTCTCCTCTCCTCAGCTCCTGGAAGACATTTCTTCATGAACTCCCTGGAGAGCTCTTGCAACAGAAAGTGACTTAAGGTGAAGAAGGTGGGAGGTCTGGCCTCTGTAATTGCTTCCCTGCTGAACAACCCTCAAAGCTGTTTTGAGCAGAACCACTAATGGGCTCTGGTGAGGAAACACACCAAGGACTGGACTCCTTGCTCTCAGGAGAATGTGAATGGACTTCGCAGATGCCCAGGGCTCTGGAGAGCTTCAATGTCAAGTCTGTGCTCAGGACCTTTTAATTCCATCTGGGCTTTCCACACCAGCACTTGCCACGTGACCAAGTACTCGGTTCCTGGCAAGAAATAAATTATGAATGTAACAGGGCAAATTCATAGCCACTTCTCTTGCACTTAAGATTAGCATTTGAAAACTGCCTGGGCATTCAGACTGCAACACTGGGCCACGGAGCCTCTGTTTCCTGAGTTAATTTGACCTCCTTGCTGTGGTTGTGTTCCGGGCATGAGAGTGTCAAGTTGTCCTAAAGCCTCCTGCAAAAAGGCTGGAGCTTCAGATGCTGGTGACTCCGCTGTGGTGGGTGGGGGGATAATGAGCCAGGAGGTAACTGGTTGCCCTGGGGCTGCTGGAGAGGGCCTCGGTCTCTGCGTGCATCATTAAGAGACTTTTTTACACGGAACAACTTCCCTGTTCTAGAAGATGGGGGAGTGTTTCACCTATTTGTAGAAGGTCCCTGTTAGAGGTATTTAATCCTGAAATCATAATGTGGCTTGGAAAAGTAAAACCCATGCTCACAATCCCTTTTGTTTATAACATAATGAAAAGGTTTAAATTAGGGCCGGCACTCAATTTCTCTCTCTCTCTCTGCCTCTATTCCAATAATAAAGAAGGAAAAGAAAAGAAATTTTAAAAAAGAAACAGTTACCCCCCCCCCCCCACCGTTAGGCAGGTTCACGTGTGTTAGTTAGGTCTCCAGATTCCACATGAGTGAAGTTACCTGGTAGTCTTGTCCCGCCTCTTAACCTGTTAAGCACCACCCCTCCCCCCAATCTGGAGAGGGAGCCCAGGATTCTCTTGCTCTGAGCTCCATCTCCAGCCTCCTGAGCAGCCTTCAGGGGACTCAGAACACCTGGCTGCAAATAGTGTCCAACAGCAGGATGAGTTTTTTGTCCCACGGTCCTGGAGGACAGACATCTAAAATCAAGTGGTCAGTCAGCAGTACTAGCTCTGAAGACCCCATGGAAGAGCCCTGTCTCTTCTCTCTCTTAGTTTTGGACATTTTCCAGAAGGATGGAGATGTAGGTGTTGGTGCACCTGGTTAAGTGCAAATGTTACAGTGTGTAAGGACCCGGGTTCAAGCCCCCTGTCTCTACCTGCAGGGGGGGAAAGCTTTGCAAATAGTGAAGCAGGGCTGCGGGTGTCTGTTTGCATCTTTCCCCCTTTATCTCCCTCTCCCCTCTTGATTTATGGCTGTCTCTATCAAATAAATAAATAAAATAGAAATATTTTTTGAAATGTTCTTAAAAGTAAAGTGAGATTCTTGGCTTTGGGTCTTGCTCTTCTCATCTCTGCCTCTGCCTTCACTCCTCCCCATAGGAGCTTGAGTTTCTGAGTCTCCTTCCTGAGGGAGGACACAATCCTGTGGGGTTGGGGTCACGCTCGCACAGCGTGACCGCCTCTGAATGTGGTAATATTCACTAAGAGCCCGGCTCCCGAGAAACTCCCTCCTGCTTCAGGTTATGACTTCAGCATCATGAGTGGAGAGGCACGTCCCTTCCAGGACAGGGACTGGGCATCAGAGTGTGTCACTCCTTTTTTGGTTCCCAGCTAACTGCTTCGTCACCTAACTGGCAGTTCCCAGGACGCTTCTGCAAACACTGCCCGGCCTGGCTGGAAGTGGGTGATGCAGAATCATCTTGAAATTCAGGGGGACGCAAAGCCCCCCTGCAGATGTCAGGATGAAGGACCCTTTCCGTCTGCCATGCTTCATGCAACGTAGTAACGATGAAAACAGCAGATTTCCAGCAGAGGAACTCAAACCAAGCGTGGCCAGACACAAACATTCAACAGCCGCCTAATTGTGCCTTAGACAGCTGTCACTGCCAAGGCTCTTGAGTGACACCTGCAGTGCCCCGGTGGGCTAGACAGAGCGCTCTTCTCACTGGAACAGTTGACTGTTGAACAATTACATCCCCCCACCAAGAGGAACCAATAAGAATAAAGGGAAAGAGTCTGAATCTACAGAATGTGGCGAAAAGCGAGCTAGGAAAATCCTGAGAGGAGACTGTCCTGCTTGGACATTACAGCTGCTCTTTTGCTGCTCAGCTAGCTGGGGTGTTTGCAGGAAGACCTCCAGGATTAGCATGCATCTTTATCACGACTGGTGGGGGGCAGGGGAGAGAGGGAGAGAGAGGAAGACCAGAGCCCTGCTCAGCTCTGGTTTATGGTGGTGCTAGGGACAGAACCTGGGTCCTTGAAGCTTCAGGCATGTAAGTCTTTTGCTGAGCCATGACAGGGTTTTCCCCATGACAGGGTTTCCCCAGCCCAGGAGGTCAACGCATTGTCAATAAGCCATGAGGGCTGGGAGTCGGGCGGTAGCGCAGTGGGTTAAGTGCACGTGGCATGAAGCTCAAGGACTGGCAGAAGGATCCTGGTTCGAGCCCCCGGCTCCCTACCTGAAGGGGAGACACTTCACAGGCGGTGAAGCAGGTCTGCAGGTGTCTATCTTTCTCTCCCCCTCTCTGTCTTCCCCTCCTCTCTCCATTTCTCTCTGTCCTATCCAACAATGACGACATCAGTAACAACAATAACTACAGCAACAACAAAACCAAGGGCAAACAAACAAACAAACAAACCAAGAGGGCTGGGAGAGGCTTCATGGGTACACGCGTTTCAGGTCTGCGGTGTCGTTTCAGGTCTGTGGTGTCATTTCAAGTCTGGATTGTTTGGGAGGAACAGTTCTCATTGACCCTTCTCTGCGTTAATCTTCATGCAAGTCATCAACAAGTCATGGACAAACCATGAGTCCTACGGCCAGGACGTAGCTCAGCTCAGCTGGGAGAGGACTCTCCTTACAGTGTGTGAGGCCGGATTCAAGCTCCAGCTCCATCTGGCAGTGTCGGGGCATCACCAGGGGTCTCCATGGGTGCTGGAGCAAGACCCTGGCGTCTCTCTGTCAATCATGCCCGCCCTCCTCCTCCTCCTCCTTTTTTTTGTTATAAGCCTCTAGGCTTATAGCTGAGGCTCAGTGCCTGCACTACAAATCCACTGCTCCTGTGACTATTTTTTCAGTTTTTTGGATAGGATAGAAGGCAAGCGAGAGGAGGGGAAGACAGAGAGGGGGAGAGAAAGACAGACACCTGCAGACCTGCTTCACCGCCTGTGAAGCGACTCCCCTGCAGGTGGGGAGCCGGGGGCTTGAACCCAAATCCTTGCATGTACATCTTTACACTTGCACTATGTGAGTTCAACCCGCTGCACCACCACCTGGCCCTGTTCTTCTTATTCTCCTCCTTTTCTCCCTCCTCCTCCTCCTTCTTCTCTCTTTCTCTCTCTGAAATAAAGAATGGGAAATACTAGCCTGGAAAGCTGTTCACACCCACACAAATACAAACACAAAACCAGAGTAGAAGTGACTGGAAGAGACCATGTATTTTAACAATGTGTATCTGGACATTCAAACGGTCTTCATGCATATTTTATAAGAGTTTCAACACGGATTTGGGCATTTCTGAAAACCAGTTGCTAAGCGCTCAACATTATGTGGGCTTGCTGGATATATATTGTTAGAAACACATTTATTATTATTATCTTTATTTTAACTGAAGAGAGGAGTCACTGAGCAAACAATTCTGAAGAGGAACTGCATTGTGGGAAAGCATACACACATACTGGTTCAACCCAGCAGAAGTGTTTGTCTAATGGGCAGGAGAAAGAGAGACCTATGTAGCCGTATAAGAAGGAGGACAGAAGGGGAGCCCGGTGCTGGGACAGTGGGTTAAGAGCACATGGCTCAAAGTGCAAGGACCAGCGCAAGAATCCTGGTTCAAGCCCCAGGGTCCCCACCTGCAGGGGAGTTACTTCACAGGTGGTGAAGCAGGTCTGTGGGTGTCTATCTTTCCCTCCCCCTCTCTGTCTTCCTCTCCTCTCTATTTCTCTCTGTCTTATTCAACTACAACAACAGTAGTAACAACAAGGGCAACACAAATAGGAAAAATGTTCTCCAGGAGCAGTGGATTCATAGTGCAGGCACCCAGCCCCAGAGATAACCTTGGAAGCAAAATAATAATAACAAAAAGTAAGACAGAATTTTGTAGTAATTTTGAGATCATCATTGGCAGATGATCTCACCCATGTGTCCCAGAACCTCCCTTCCCCAGAGCCCTGCCCCACTAGGGAAAGACAGAAACAGGCTGGGGGTGTGGGTCCACCTGCCAACACCCATGTCCAGTGGAGAAGCAATTGCAGAAGCCAGAACTCCCACCTTCTGCTCCCCATAAGGAATTTGGGTCCATGCTCCCAGAGGGATAAAGAACAGGGAAGCTTCCAGTGAAAAAACAGGACACAGAACTCTCGTGGTGGGGACTGTGTGGAATTGTATCTGTTATCTTACAATCTTGTTCATCATTATAAATCACTAATAATAATTTTAAAAACAAAGGAGAGAGGTTATAGCCCGAATGCCCTGCCTCTGTGAAGGAACAGAAGCCCACAGACATCACTGATGACATAACAGAAAGAATATCCTGTCTGTGGTACCTGGGCCCCCAGTGTTCAGAAGAATAAGTTAACAGGTAGATAGGGGGACAGAACAAAACAGTCTTGCTTGGCTGCTCCCCACAGGCTGCTGACTCTTCTCCTCTGCAGACCCCCAGGCGGGCTTGCTGCTCCCACAGTGTCTACCATCTCTCGACGAGGGCCTGAGTTTGGACCCAGTTCTCCCAGAGAAATGTCCTGACTGTTTCTGTGTCCAAATCCTTCTAGAGCCTGAGTCCTTAGTCTGATCCAATAGATGCGTCCAAATTCAAGGCTGCTGTGTTTCTGCTAGCAGTGCCTTGAATGGCAGAGCAGAGGATAGCTTTCAGATTAGTTCAGAACAAAGCAATCCTTAGACTCTGAGGCTCTGCCTCCCCAAGCCTAAGTCCCCCAACTCAAAGGTGCACTGAGGTATTTGTATGAATATTTTAAAATTTATTTATAGAATGAGATATTGGCAAGACCGCAGGATAAGAGGGCTACAGTCCCACACAGTTCTCACGCCAGAGTTCCCTGTCCCATCTTCTTCACTGGAAGTTTCCCTGTTCTTTATCCCTCTGGGAGAAAGGACCCAAGGTCATTATGGGGAGCAGAAGGTGGGAGTTCTGGCTTCTGTAACTGCTTCCCCACTGAACATGGGCTCCTGTCTGTCCACATGTGTTTGCACTCACTGGTGACCTCTTGGACTCCCAGAGTAATCCGAGTCTTCTTGCCTTGTTGTGTTCTCAGGTGATCTGCTTTGATCAGAAAGCAAGTGATGTCTGGGCAGATATGTCAGGACCCATAGGGAGCCAGCTTCAGG